>NC_084886.1:18189528-18512965 GCF_958979055.1 Alnus glutinosa | reverse complement strand
AGTGAAATTGAACCTCTCATTGGCTCAGCTGGGCAGATAAGAAGGATCTGTAGTGCTGCCAACTAGCTAGTTAAAAATGCTATTTCTCAAACACTTAGAAGTATGCAACTTGTTTCGTTCCTCCAGTTTGTTATGTTTTTGTTATTAATTGTTTTTTTTTTTTTTGAATTATTGCAATTGTAAAAAGGGAAATTTTACAGTTTGTTAATTGTAATGAGAAACCTATGGTGATAATTGTTATTACATTGTTACAATTGATGACACTCCAAACGCCAAAGCACTAAACTCTTTGTTATTATCCTATGATAATCGTCTTTGTAAAAAACTACTTAAAATTGTTATGTTAGTTAGGGTTCCAACTTACCAATACCTAAATTGTTACTTTATTTCTAAACTTATTTAAACCTCCTTCCGAAACCTATATTCCTAAATTCCCTAAAACTTCCTCTTTCCTTTGGAAAAAAACTATAGTTTTCAACCCCGGTCAATCTTGTTCAATCGGCTTGCGATTGTAGGTTCGAACGATGGGCTCTGTGATTGACATGTTCTAATGGTTTTCAATTGTGGTTACAAGGATGTCAGGGCTCGTCTCATTCAAACATAAACCATATGGTTCGGACGAGATTACACTACCTAGTGCTTTCCGATGTAAAAAACACCCCAAATCCAAGCATCTCCTTTGCCGCCTTTCAGTCTAATTTTGCCTTTGCCATGATTAAAATGAGTGAAATTGAACCTCTTACTGGCTCAGCTGGGCAAATAAGAAGGATCTACAGTGTTGTCAACAAGTTAAAAATGCTATTTCTCAAACACTTAGGAGTACTTTATGTTGTTCTAACTTTCCTCTGGTTTGTCATTTTTTGGTTCTTAATTGTTTTTCTTTCCCTCAAATTACTGCAATTGTAAAAAGGAAAATTTTATAGTTTGTTAATTGTTATGAGGTTCCTTGTATCAATTCCCCCCTTCATTTAAAAACGAATAACTTTCTTCCTCATTGGAGAGATACAATTTAAGTTTCTATATATCGCCATCTCGATATTACCCCAAGAACATATAATTGTATGTGGAATGTGACTAGGTATTTAACAAAGCCGAGAATAAACCGGAAACAAAACTCCCTATTAATTAGTTGCAATGCTTCGTGGTGCAAGACTACTAATTGTCATAAGAGAAAAACCTATGGTGATCATCTTGTTTGAGCGGGCTACAATTGCGGGTTCAAACAAGGCGCTATGTGATTGACACATTTTAATAGTCTTCAATCCTGGTTACAAGGTATTCGAGGGTCATCTTGTTCAAACATGAATCTTACTATTCGAACGAGATTACTCTGCCTAGTGTTTTTTGATGTAAAAAACACCCAAAATCTAAGCATTGTCTTCACTAATCCCTTCCTCCTTATTAGAGGCGGGGCGGGAGGGGGGCTAATATGGGCCATGGTGTAACACTCCCAAAATTTGGTGATTGTATTTACTTAACTTAGAGAGTCATTGACAATTCCTCTAGATCAATTAACTGGTGGAATTGCCTATAATCTTATCAGAGTAAAGGTATGCGCGCAGAAAGCGGAAATCATGATATTAGATTATTAAATTTAATAATCTCTTAACGTATTATCAATTACAAACTTAGAGCTTCCAATATAATTCTATAATGCGCGAGCCACCCCAGATGCAACACCGGGGTGGCAGCACGAAAGACATAAATCAACCAAAACTGCTACTACGAGCCATTCGCTTGGCATCTTTATTCTAGCCGATTTTCCGCTCTAAATATTGGTAACTTGCTAAATTATAAGTACCGTGGTATTTCACTGGGAGAGGAAAATAACCGCGTAAGTCTACGATTTAGTAAATAAATCATTACGAAACTGGTTACATACATCATAAGCCTTAACTGACATTTAATGACTCTCGAACTATAAACTTGTGTTTTTTTTTTTTTTTTTTTTTTTTTTTTTTTTTTCAAAAAATGATTTGTATTGCCTCCATTATTACGCCAAATAAAATGTAGTTTATTTTAAAAAATTGATAGGCCATAATTTTAATGACAAACACTAATATTTTAATGTAGAGGAAATATGTTATATATGCATATATATAAAATAGGTCATAGTTGTTCACCTTATGGTCTACCCATGATATTAAACCCTTCTCGACACGGTTGGCGCCTTGTCCCGAGAGACTTGTAATATAATACTGGTGCCTCAGATATTGTAAGCATGCCGTCATATACTAGCAGCCCGACCGATGGTGGCCCACGCTATTAGTAAAGCAGCAATCGTGACCCTGTTCAGAAATAATGTGCCTGTCACAAAATAACCATTGTATCCAAAACCTATCAATAACGTCAAAGTAAACTCAGTGGCCATATGGTTAAGACCGTATAGTAAGCCCATGGCCGTCTCACCGCACATACCGGTGTACCATGTTATACGATGCAATTATAGTTTATTTATTGCTATCATAAAATAAGTAATACTTGTCTTGAAACACTTATCAAAATGTTCTAAAAATTAGCAGGTTCATGACATATTATTAAGGAAAATAAAGCATGCTCAATCCATTGACATATTGCACGTTAAAGTGAGATCAATTTTTGTAAGTATTTACTTCATCTACTCATATATAAGCTTAGACATCTTAGATTTACGCTACAGTGATACACACCCTAACATCATAAATATCACTCAAAAGTCTAAGCTAAACATGTAAGACCCTAATGAAGAATTAAACGCACTAAATCATCATTAAAAGACCTCAATCAATGATTTTGAATTTCTTCGAACATTCAACCTTAGCATCAATCGTTTGGTCAACGAGTATCGAATGTCTGGCTAGGGACTATGGAACGTTCGAATGGTACTAGAATGAATGAAAGACCCAAAACTTTTACCCAAAACGTATCAATCTTTAACCAAAGTTTCTAATAGCCTGATAAAAACATGTTAAAATTTAACACATCAATGGCTTGGTCTTGCCATTAAAGGACTTGGCCTATTGGCCAAGGCAAACTGTAGCAAAATAAAAAAAAAGCTGTCTATATATAAAGCAAGCATGTTCTATGTCAAACACCGTAAAACCCAACACAGCAACACTCCAACACAATTAGAAACAGAACTTCAAGTGGGTGCTACACCTCTAAACATAGAAGTCATAATAGCAACGTTGCAACCCTAAGGCAGATCAAAGTCACTCAACTCAGAACCATATTTTATGTTAATTTTTTAAGCTCAATTCATAATCCTAAGCAACTTCTTGTAATTCAAAGATTATGATTATTGAATATTGATAATGTCGTAATGATATTGCTTCTTTTTCTTTTTAATGTTAGTTTTTTATATTTGTAAATTAATTTTGAGGATTAATTTAGTTTATAATTAATTTTGTGAATTATTTATTATGTAATTAGTAAAGATCCAAACCAAATTTTTTTCATCTGTCATATCCATCCATTTACAAAAGCAACAATATTCTACCTTTATAAGATTCCTAAATAGTTAGTAAGCAAAAGCTTAAGCAGGCAAACTAATTAATGTTGAAACTGAAACAACTCTAATTTGGGATGCAATGCAAGCATATATAATCTGTCTTCGTGATTTATATTGTAAAAAATTCTATTATGAGATTACTCTCTTCATTCTTGATTAATCAATGTTTGTAATTTTGAATGCTACACTTAACTAGCTAGTCTCACAAAATAGAGTTGATCCTGATAATGCATGTCTTAGTCTTTAGCATCTTTGAGAGAATAGCATGGGCATGGACAACAAGAGATTCATGTCCCCTACTTTAAGAGTATTTACATAATTAATTAAGCTTACCAGCATTTTAAATTGGCTCTAGATATGGGAGTAGTTACAAAAAGAAAAGAAAGCACGCAAATAAATTAAGAAACAGAACTCTTGAATGCACAAAATATTCTACCTGTAGAAGGAACTCCACAAAGAGTCCCCAAGACTACGACGTTCTTTAGTCCCAAGTGCCTAAGATCATAGAATTGGACATCTCTAACTCCCCAAAACTAATTCCCTGTGAAAATAAAATTAGACTCCTAATATTAACCGCAACCAAGCATGCAACCAAATATGTAAAGCAATAAAGAGATAGACACAGATATTTAGTTACGAAGTGGAAACTCTTTGTACCAAAGAGAAAAACCATTCCGGGGCAGTCAAACCCAGGAAATCAACTATCAGTAGAAATAGCTAGTTACAGGACATTCGTACTTACAATACCTTTGCAGTAGTCATACCTTGAACTCTAACAAGTACCTATACTTGAGCGCCTCTCTACCAGACCTGTATGTAGAGTTTCTTCAATTGATCCATTAACTATAGCTCCTCTCTAGTTAGACTTCAAACGGTTGAGCGGTTACAACACAAAATAAACTCTAAGAGAGATATATATAACTTTTATGCCTAATAAATCTTCTCTTAGCACACTGGAATTCTCTCAGGAATTCTTAAATAAACAATGCCAAGAAGCCCCTTTAAATAGGCTTCAGAAATTCTAATTCTGCTAAAATTTGGATTTTTACTTGGCGGCGTCGGGACAGGACTTTGAGCGTCCGGACGGGCAACAACAAACCCTATGTTTTGCTGAAGGGTGTCCGGACGGCTTGACCTAGCTTCCGGACGGTCGCAAGGAAAATCTTCTTCGTCCGTTGTCTTCACTTTTGCATCTGGACATCCTTGCAAACGGGTGCGAGGTGGTTAGCATCCACTGGGCCGTACGTTAGGACAGGTAGCGAACAGGAGCTCTCTGTGGTTCACGTTCGATGGGCCATCCGAACAAGTATCGAACATTGACTTTCTGTGACTGGCGTCTGGACGCTGATTTTGGCCATTCGGATGGTCTGCAGGAAAACCGACTTTGCTGATTTTGAAAAGTCTTCAGAGATTCTTTCTTCAACATGGACTTGCCTTTCTTGATAAATACTTTAGATCTTTCCTTGTTCAACCATTTCCTTTCTTGATTAATAATCTTGCAATAATATTCTGAAAGTCTTATTGAATTACAATGTTCCTGATAAGGTAGTGTTTTTGTCAACAGAATGTAACCAATAAAATAAACCAACACCTTGCAATTAACAATAAGCTAAAATTGATTTCCCCTTTCACAATCACATCAAAATCACTGATTTTAGCAATTCCCTACTAGATTAAAAATCACCAATTTTAGCAAAAATGACGCTAGGCAGAACTAAAATTGTTTTGACAGGATATGAAAATAGTAAAAATTGAGAATTGAAGATTGAAAAAGAAATTAAGGAAAATAGAAAATAACAAATAAAGAAGAGAAAGACCCTAATATATATATATATATAGGAATATTATCAGGGACAGAGCCAGATGCTTTTATGGGCAAGGGTTAGTAGGCTAATTTTTTTTTTTTTTTTATTATTTTTTTTTTTTTCTTTTTGGAATTTGGGGGTGGGGGTGGGGATGGCCTATACGGCCCCAGCCCCCTAAATCCGTCCCTAATTACAAGGCAATTAATTTACAAAAAAAAAAAGTTGACTAACTGTATGAAATTTAATAGTTGGTGCCCACAATACCCAACCATGATAACAAAAGTTAGATTCCTTTGTTGTTAAATGAGCGATAATAAATAACTAGGAGATATAATTAAACATACTTGTGACTTATGAAAGAGTTTAGGGTTTACTTAGACTACAATACCCATCATGTTAGAATTGAAGTTGTGTCCGAACAAGAGTTTCAAACAGGACTGCCTAGAATAGAAAAATATGGTTTAATTTCTAAGGAGCTAATTAAAGAGACGACGTCGTACACGGCTTTAGAGTTGAGGAATTAATCCGCAAGAGGCTGAATATATAGACTTTTGAATCCACAAATAAAGAAGAGTACGTAAAGTAATTGGCTATATAATTTGTTACCTTTACAGTTTAGACACCACTGCATGCTACAATCTTCAGACTTTGTGGCTACAATTTTCCAGTAACTAATATTTAATTTGAAACATTAAGATGCATGTGGGATAATGTATGATTATTTGGCAGGCAGGGATCGGATTTCAAACTTTCATGCCTCATCATTTCTCTTCCCCACAAATTATATTGCTTTTAAATTACCTGCAACTACCTTATATATCATTGACAATATATATATTAATGATCAACTTGAAATTGTCGCTGCATGGCTAAATATTGGCCAAAGACTTAAATGACAGTGGAAAGTGTCGGTAGGCCTGCTGAATTAAAACACTTTTTTATTTATTAGCTAGGAAAAAAAGAAAGAAGGGTAATAGCCAAAAGTCGTGATTCTTAGCTTAGACCACCATGTGTTTTACGTGCCAATGATCAAATGCTAGCTACTCATACTGTCATACAAAAATAAATTTGAAGATTAAGATTTAAGTATTGTAATTGATCGACCTTAACGCTTTGAATAATAATTAACAAAATCTACCAGTACTTTTTTCTCGAGGAGATCGAGAAAATTAGGAATTAACCATATATAACCTCTCCCCAATAACTGTACGTACTAATTTGTACCAGCCAAGCACTTGCCAACAATTTTCTCACCATCACCTTAATTTCCATGAAAATAATATTAAAATTGTAGCCGCAAATTTAAAAACAAAACATAACTTTTTAAGGCGGGCTGCCGTCATCACCTACAGAAAAAGAGACGAGAACAAATCAAGCCTACCGACCATTTTAACTATAATGCCCTACTGCATTAATTTTGGTCCAAAATTTCAAACTTTGAACTATTCGGAGCTCCCAACTGCATGCCAAGGAGCCAGTTCAAACGTACATCTACGAGAATTTTGTGCATGTATCTCTCTTTCTCTCTCTCTCTCTCTCTCTCTCTCTCTCTCTCTCTCTATATATATATATATATATAAAGAATTTTATCATTTGACTTTTATTCTTATTTTATTATATGTAGTTAAGAGCTAAGAATGTTCAAAGGAGAAGTAGTCATCAAGCCTGAGAGTGGCAATTGCGCGTTAATTTTCGCCGAAAGTAGTGACCCAGACAAACTGTATCCCATATTTGTGCTCTGTATATAAATTGATGGAAGCATTCAGCTTTATCCAACATCATCTTTCAGTCTTTCTCCAGTACTACTTTCTTTCTTTTGCTTAACGTATAACATAGTCGATCATTGGAAGCTCGAAGATATGGCAGCACCAATGGTTAAAAAGAGTTGGATGAGAAATTCTTTCAACATTGCAGCTGTTGTGCTTATGTTGCTGTTTTTCAGCACCAATTGCGAGGCGCATCTGTCTCCAAAGTTTTATGACAACACGTGTCCGAATGCACTGAGCACTATTCGGACTGCTATTAGAACAGCAGTTTCACGCGAACGTCGGATGGCGGCATCTCTTGTTCGTCTCCATTTCCATGATTGTTTCGTGCAGGGCTGTGATGCATCGATTCTACTGAAGGACGCCGAAAGAAACGCATTGCAAAATAAGGATTCTGTAAGAGGTTATGAAGTCATTGACAGTGCCAAAGCTGAGGTAGAGAAGACATGCCCTGGAGTTGTATCCTGCGCAGATATTCTTGCGCTGGCAGCACGAGACGCATCAGTTGCTGTGAGTATACATATATAGCTCTGATCATTCAAACTCTCAATATATATATATATATATATATATATATATATATATATATATATATATATATATATATATATATATATATTCTTCTCACTTGTGCGCTTTGGAAATATATATCTTTTGCAAAATCAAAGATGACATTTTGATGATCGAGTTTCTCTCTGAAAAAACAGGTGGGTGGCCCATCTTGGACAGTGAAGCTCGGAAGAAGAGATTCCACAACTGCAAGCTTAACACTAGCCGAGAGAGAACTTCCAACTGCCGCAGACAGCCTTGACAAACTTATTTCTAACTTTGCTGGCAAAGGCCTTAGTGCAAGAGATATGGTCGCTTTGTCAGGTTAGCCCAACACCTCGAATATTTAATTAAAATAGGAGATGAATGATAGAGTTAGGGTTAGAATTCAGGACCTGATCAGCTCCCATATCATGTTTAAATCACCACTCATCGATCCCAAAATCTTAAATTGATAGGAAATAGTAAATTTGATCATTTAATCAATACTTTAACAAAATTAATGTCCAAATTAATGCAGGTTCCCACACACTAGGGCAAGCTCGATGCATCACATTTCGAAACCGGATATACGACGACGAGAGTGACATTGATGCTGGATTTACTAGCACTCGCAAGCGTCGTTGTCCTGTTACTGGTGGCGATCAAAACTTGGCAGCGCTGGACTTGGTGACACCAAATTCTTTTGACAACAACTACTTCAAGAATTTAATTCAAAAGAAGGGTCTCCTTCCATCAGATCAAATCCTCTTTAGTGGAGGGTCGACAGACAGTGTTGTTTCGGAATATAGTAGAAGCCCTGCTACTTTTAAGTCTGATTTTGCCTCTGCCATGATTAAAATGAGTGAAATTGAACCTCTCACTGGCTCAGCTGGGCAGATAAGAAGGATCTGTAGTGCTGCCAACTAGCTAGTTAAAAATGCTATTTCTCAAACACTTAGGAGTATGCAACTTGTTTCGTTCCTCCAGTATGTCATGTTTTTGTTATTAATTGTTTTTTTTTTGAATTATTGCAATTGTAAAAAGGGAAATTTTACAGTTTGTTAATTGTAATGAGAAACCTATGGTGATAATTGTTATTACATTGTTACAGTTGATGACGCTCCAAACGCCAAAGCACTAAACTCTTTGTTATTATCCTATGATAATCGTCTTTGTAAAAAACTGCTTAAAATTGTTATGTTAGTTAGGGTTCCAACTTACCAATACCTAAATTGTTACTTTATTTCTAAACTTATTTGAACCTCCTTCCGAAACCTATATGCCTAAATTCCCTAAAACTTCCTCTTTCCTTGGGAAAAAAACTATAGTTTTCAACCCCGGTCAATCTTGTTCAAGCGGCTTGCGATTGTAGGTTCGAACGATGGGCTCTGTGATTGACATGTTCTAATGGTTTTCAATTGTGGTTACAAGGATGTCAGGGCTCGTCTCATTCAAACATGAACCATACGGTTCGGACGAGATTACACTACCTAGTGTTTTCCGATGTAAAAAACACCTCAAATCTAAGCATCTCCTTTGCCACTTTTAAGTCTAATTTTGCCTTTGCCATGATTAAAATGAGTGAAATTGAACCTCTTACAGGCTCAGCTGGGCAAATAAGAATGATCTACAGTGTTGTCAACAAGTTAAAAATGCTATTTCTCAAACACTTAGGAGTACTTTATATATATATATATATATATATATATATATATATATATATAAAAGTTAAAATCTATCAACTAAAAGACTATTTGTCTTAGATAGTTAGACACTTAATTGTCGTTAAGTGTTAACTTGTTAGCCTCTTTGGTTTCTAACTTTCTCCAAATTTCAATAGACCTCGAGATTCATCGACAGACACCGACAGCCAAACAAGATTGAAATTCGAAAAGCATCATTTATTTGGCCATTGGATCTTCACAGCCAAATAAAGATGAAAAGCAAGATATTTTTAGTTTTTAGAGGTTTCAGTGTTTCACGCTTAAAGAAGACTTGAAGAGTCTTCGAGACTCTCACCACTCACTCATCTTCTCAACTCTTTGGTTTCTCACCTCAACAGACTAAAGCACTTATTGCCCTCAACTACCCACATCCTACATTCAATGAGATTTGATATGCCTCTCTTTTACAAGCGTCTCTATCCGTCACCGCCAGCAGCTTTTCCTCAAGAATCCAACCTCTCTCATCTTCTCTCTGTAGAACTAGATCTCGAAGGTTCACCTCTACGATTTGGCAGTCAAATCTGGAGTATGAGGACGACAATCGCACGCTTCAGCTTCATCATCTTATGGGTTATATAAATATTTCATTTTTTTTTGTTTGTTATTTGTTCTTTGTTACTCAGTTCGATTACTCTCTTGTAGAAAGAACTCTGAGATTTGAGTGCTTTCTCCAAAAATCTCATAGGCGTTACGATTTGTTTGGTTAATCTCTCTTTCTCCTTCATTCTTTTAGCCTATCTTGTGATCTTGTTCATCTTCTTTGACTCTTTCTCACCATTACTCTTGCCCTAAGCTTTGGGTCTTATGATAATCGAGAAAGGGAAAGAAAAAAAAAAAAAAATCATTTTTTCTCATTTATCCATGATTTTTTTTTTTTTTTCAGAAAATAAAGACAAAAGATATATATATATTTCAAGAAAGCTTTTTCCTTATTTGATTTGTTTCAGTTGTTTGATATACAATGAGAAAAATGTTTGGGTTCTTTCAACTTCTTTGTAACTAGTATAATACCATATATATACTATGATTTTTTTTTTTCTTTCAATTCTATTTCTATGTCTCTGTTTGGATTCTGAGAAACTGTTTCCCTAAGGTGTAAGGATACAATCTTATATGATGTTGTTTATCGTTTATCATTTAATTTGCAGTACGATGCTATTTAAATATTTAAGTTTGATTTATTATAGTTTCTTTTTTATTTAATGCTCTGTATAAAACACTATGATTTTTTTTTTCAACTCTCTGTCTCTGTTTGGGTTCTAGAAAAATCGGGAAAAATGACACAAGCTGATGTTGTTTATCATTTACCATTTAATTTGTAGTATGAATATGATGCTATTTAAATATTTTTATTTGATTTATTATTCATTATTTTTATTTAATGCTCTGTGTATGTTTGTGTTTATTATTCTAATGCAGTCAATTACTAAAAAACTGTCCATGGACGAGCTGGTAGCCATTGCCCATGGAGATGAAGGTTCACTTGATGTGAACCTAAATCTCATGAATATCACATCGGATGATGAAGGATATGAAAGTCTTGAATCACTTGATAGTGGTGGTCCTGGTGGAAACGTTGTCCTCATTGGGGAATTAAGGTGCTTTTGTGGCTGAGGAGGTCCAAGAGGATGATCCTCAAAAGCATGCTTATGAAAGGAAACCAAGGAAGATGATTTCTCCAATTTAGAAGGACTTTAAGGAAGTAGTGCAATCTGGTGTTAAGAAAGCTCAATGCATTCACTATAAATCCATCATTGGCATTTCTAGTTCGGGCGCCACAACTCAATTTTGTAGGCACTTGAATAACTGTATTCCACACATAGCAGCTAACAAGAAGCAGAAGGTGCTTACATTCGATTCTGATGGTGGCAATGCGAGCTCCAATTCAAATTTTTCTTATAATCATAAGAATATAAGAGAGCTTGCTTCTCATATGATACTTTACCACGAGTATCATTTTATGCAAATGGAACATGTTTTGTTTAACAAGTTTATGAGAGCTAACACACCTTATTGGCAAAATATATCCAGTGCAACTGTAAAAAATTGTATATCTACCTATAGAATAGAGAAAAAGAAGTTGAAAAATTTGTTGAGAAATGCATGTTAACAAAGTAAACATTCTGGCATATGCCTAAATGGCAGGAATTTTAATTTATATGCCATTAAATTATAATATTCTGACACATTTAAATGTAAAATAAATAAATAAATTTACAATTTTCTTGGCAAATAAAATTATGTGTCAAGAAAGTTGTACATTCTTGGCGCATTGTAAAACGCCATAAATGATTCTTTTGTTACCAGCCATGTTCCAACAATGTGCCACAATAGAAAAGATACCATTTGTTATTAATGCCAAGAAGTGCTTTTTCTTTTGTAGTGTGGGTCTTTTCTCTTCTTTTCTTTTTTGTTCTTTTATTTCTTTTTTATGTAATGGCCGTTCAAACAGAAGTGTTTAGGGTATACTCAAAATGCAGTACCGTTAGAAGTTCTGTCCGAACAAATTTCAAACAAGACTGTCTAGAATAGAAAAATATGATTTTCTAACAAGCTAAGCTAAAGACGTCGCACACGGTTTTAGGGTTGAGGAATCCGGAAGGCTGAACTGAATAGACTTTTGAATCCACGGTAAAAGAAGAGTACGTAAAGTAATCGGAGATATATATATATATATATAGCTACAATTTTCAGACTTTGCTGCTGCAATTTTCCAGTTATTAATATTTGAAACATTAAGATGCATGTGATTGTGGGATAATTAATGTATGATTATTTGGCAGGCCGGGATCGGATTTCAAACTTTCATGCCTCATCATTAATTTCTCTTCTCCACAAATTATATTGCTTTTAAATTACCTGCAACTACCTTATATATCATTGACAATATATATATTATTGATCAACTTGAAATTGTCGCTGGCTGAATATTGGCCAAAGACTTAAATGACAGTGGAAAGTTTCCGTAGGCTTGATGAATAGAAACACTTTTTTATTTATTAGGAAAAAAAAAGAAAAGTAATAGCCAAAAGTCGTGATTCTTTGACCACCATGCGTTTTACGTACCAATGATCAAATGCTACACATACTGTCCTACAAAAATAAATTTTAAGATTAAGATTAAGTATTGTAAATTTTTAATTGATCGACCTAAACGGTTTGAATAATAATTAACAAAATCTAACAGTACTTTTTTCTCCATTTTCTTTTTGCTGGAGGAGTGAAAAATATTAATTAATCATAGCCTCTCCCCCCTAACTGTATTAATTTGTACCAGCCAAGTACTTGCCAACAATTTTCTCATCATCTCCTTTCCATGAAAATAATATTAAAATTGTAGCAGTAAGTTTAAAAACAAAACGTAAGTACTGTTTAACGTGGGCTGCCGTCATCACGTACAGACAAAGAGAAGAGAACAAATCAAGCCTGCCGACCATTTTAATTGTAAGGCCCTACTGCATTAATTTTGGTCCAAAATTTCAAACTTTGAACTCTTCGGATCGGGCTCCAACTGCATGCCAAGGAGCCAGTTCAAACTTACATCTACGAGAACTTTGTGCATATATGTATCTCTCTCCCTCTCTCTCTCTCTCTCTCTCTCTCTCTCTCTATATATATATATAGATATATTATAACGTAAAGAATTTTATCATTGACTTGTATTCTTATTTTATTATATGTAGTTAAGAGCTAAGAATGTTCAAAGGAGAAGTAGTCATCAAGCTAGCCTGAGAGTGGCAATTGCGCGTTAATTTTTGCCGAAAGTAGTGACCCAGACAAACTGTATCCCATATTTGTGCTGTATATAAATTGATGGGAGCATTCAGCTTTATCCAACATCATCTTTCATTCTTTCTCCACTACTTTCTTTTGCTTAACGTATAACATAGTTGATCATTGGAAGCTCGAAGATATGGCAGCACCAATGGTTAAAAAGAGTTGGACGAGAAATTCTTTCAACGTTGCAGCTGTTTTGCTTATGTTGCTGTTTTTGAGCACCGATTGCAAAGCCCATCTGTCTCCTAAGTTTTATGACAACACGTGTCCGAATGCACTGAGCACTATTCGGACTGCTATTAGAACAGCAGTTTCAAGCGAACGTCGGATGGCGGCATCTCTTGTTCGTCTCCATTTCCATGATTGTTTCGTGCAGGGCTGTGATGCATCGATTCTACTGAAGGACGCCGAAAGAAACGCATTGCAAAATAAGGATTCTGTAAGAGGTTATGAAGTCATTGACAGTGCCAAAGCTGAGGTAGAGAAGACATGCCCTGGAGTTGTATCCTGCGCAGATATTCTTGCGCTGGCAGCACGAGACGCATCAGTTGCTGTGAGTATACATATATAGCTCTGATCATTCAAACTCTCAATATAGATATATATATATATATTCTTCTCACTTGTGCGCTATGGATATATATATCTTTTGCAAAATCAAAGATAACATTCTGATGATCAAGTTTCTCTCTGAAAAAACAGGTGGGTGGCCCATCCTGGACGGTGAAGCTCGGAAGAAGGGATTCCACCACTGCAAGCTTAACTCTAGCCGAGAGAGAACTTCCAACTGCTGCAGACAACCTAGACAAACTTATTTCTAACTTTGCTGGCAAAGGCCTTAGTGCAAGAGATATGGTCGCTTTATCAGGTTAGCCCAACATGCACCTCGAATATTTGATTGATATGAGAGGTAAAATGATAAAGATAGGATTTGAACTTAAGACTTAATCGATCAGCTCTCATATATATCCTGTTTAAATCACCACTCATCGATCCCAAAATTTTAAATTAATAGAAAATAGTAAATTTAATCATTTAATCAATACTTTAACAAAATTAATGTTCAAATTAATGCAGGTTCCCACACACTAGGGCAAGCACGATGCACCACATTTCGAGACCGGATATACGACGACGAGAGTGACATTGATGCCGGATTTGCCAACACTCGCAAGCGCCGTTGTCCAGTTACGGGTGGTGATCAAAACTTGGCAGCGTTGGATTTGGTGACACCAAATTCTTTTGATAACAACTACTTCAAGAATTTAATTCAAAAGAAAGGTCTCCTTGCATCAGATCAAGTCCTCTTTAGTGGAGGGTCGACAGACAATGTTGTTTCAGAATATAGTAGAAGCCCTGCCACTTTTAAGTCTGATTTTGCCTCTGCCATGATCAAAATGAGTGAAATTGAACCTCTCACTGGCTCAGCTGGGCAGATAAGAAGGATTTGCAGTGCTGTCAACTAGTTAAAGATGCTATTTCTCAAACACTTAAGAGTATAAAACTTGTTTCGTTCCTCCAGTTTGTCATTTTTTTGTTATTAATTGTTTTTTTTTTCTTCAAATTATTGCAATTGTAAAAAGGGAAATTTTATAGTTTGTTAATTGTAATGAGATTCCTTGTACTAAATCCCGCATTCCTTTAGAAACAAACAACTTTCATCCTCGTTGGAGAGATATATTTCGATATTACCCAACAAGTATGTAATTGTTCAAGGAATTAACATGGCTAAGCATTTTACTATGCCTAGAATAAACTAGAAATAAAACGCCTTGTTAATTAGTTGCAATGCTTCCTGGTGCAAGACTACCACTTGTTATAAGAGAGAAACCTATGGTGATAATTGTTATTACATTGTTACAGTTGATCACACTCCAAACGCCTAAGCACTAAACTCTCTGTTATTACCCTATGATAATCGTCTTTGTAAAAAACTGCTTAAAATTGTTATGTTAGTCAGGGTTCCAACTTACCAATACCCTAATTTTTACTTTACTCCTAAACTTATTCGAACCTCCTTTCGAAACCTGTCTTCCTAAATTCCCTAAAACTTCCTCTTTCCTTGGAAAAAAAATCTGTAGTTTTCAACCCTGGTCAATCTTGTTCAAGCAGCTTGAGATTGTAGGTTCGAACAGTAGGCTCTGTGATTGACATGTTCTAATGGTCTTCAACTGTGGTTACAAGGCTGTCAAGGCTCGTCTCCCTCAAACATGAACCATACAGTTCGGACAAGAATACACTACCTAGTGTTTTCCGATGTAAAAAACATCCCAAATCCAAGCCTCACCTTTGCCACTTTTAAGTCTAATCTTGCCTCTACCATGATTAAAATGAGTGAAAAATTGAACCTATTGATGGTTCATTTGGGTATGGAATTGAATCAAGATTCAATTCTACTTTTCTCAAAACAAATTATATTTTATTTAACTTTTTCAAATTTTATCTCACAAAGTCAAACCTCGAGATTCGGGCAGTGAATTAGAATTAAATTCTAATTCTAAAAAATTCAACACCCAAACGTTACTAGCTCAGGTAGGCGGATAAGAAGGATCTACAGTGTTGTCAACAAGTTAAAAATGCTATTTCTCAAACACTTAGGAGTACTTTATGTTGTTTTATCTTTCCTCTGACTTGTCATTTTTGGGTTCTTAATTCTTTTTCTTGTTTTTTTCCCCTCAAATTACTGCAATTGTAAAAAGGAAAATTTTACCGTTTGTTAATTGCAATGAGATTCCTTCTATTAATTCCCCTCTTCATTTAAAAACAAACAACTTTCTTCCTCATTAGAGAGATACAGTTTAAGTTTTTATATATAGCCACTTCGATATTACCCTAAGAACATGTAATTGTATGTGGAATGTGACTAAGAATTTAACTAAGCCGAGAATAAACTGGAAATAAAACTCCCTATTAATTAGTTGCAATGCTTCGTGGTGCAAGACTACTACTTGTCGTAAAAGAAAAACCTATGGTGATCATTGTTGTTCCATTGTTACAGTTGATCACACTTCAAATGCCATAGTAGCGAACTCTTTCGTTATTACCCAATGATAATCGTCTTGGTTAAAAACTGCTTAAAGTTTATTACGTTAGTCAGGGTTCCAACTTACTAATATCCTAATTTTTGCTTTACTCTTAAACTTCTCTGAACCTCCTTCTGAAACCTATCTTCCTAAATTCCTAAAACTTCCTCTTTCCTTTGGAAAAAAAAAAAACATATTTTTCAACCCTAGACAATCTTGTTTGAGCGGGCTGTGATTGTGGGTTCGAACGAGGCACTATGTGATTGACACATTTTAGTGGTTTTCAATCATGGTTACAAGGCATTCAAGGGCCGTCTTGTTCAAACATGAACCCTATTGTTTGAACGAGATTAGTCTACCTAGTGTTTTTTCATGTAAAAAACACACCAAATCTAAGCATTGTCTTCACCAATCCTTTACTCCATATCATAGGCGGGGCAAGAAGGGGGCTAATATAGGCCATCGTGTAATGAGCCCAAAATTATGTTATTGTATTTACTGACGATTCCTCCAAATCAATTAACTGGTAATTGACTTGTTCAATTACCTATAATCTTATCAAAGTAAAGGTATGCAGAAAGCGGAAATCATGATATCAGATTATTAAGTTTAATCATCTCTTAACGTATTATCGATTACAAACTTAGAGCTTCCAATATAATTCTCTAATAGGACTTAAATAAACCAAACATACTACTGCGAGCCATTCAATTGGAGTCTTCATCCTAGCGAATCTTTCGTTCTAAATATTGGTAACCTACTAAATTGTAAACACCGAGGTGTTTCATGGGGAAAGGAAAATAATCACGTAAGTTTACGACTTAGTTAATAAATCATTACAAAACTTGTTATCTTATAAGCCTTAAGTGACTTTTAATGACTATGGAAATATAAACTTGGGTTTTTTGTTTTTCACAAAATGATGTATATTGCCTCCGTTATTACGCCAAAAAAAAAGTAGTTTGTTTTTAATAATTGATAGTTTAATTCCAATGACAAGTACTAATATTTTAATGTAGAGAAAATATGTAATATATATATATATAGATATTAGGTCATAGTTGTTCTCCGTAAAAGCCACCCATGATATTAACCACTTCCCGGCAAGATTGAGGCTGTCCCGAGTGACCTGTACTATAACATCGGTGACATGGATATTGTGAGCATACCATCATATACTAGCAGTCCAACCAAGTTCGACTTCAGGTAGCCCACGTTACGAGTAACGCAATAATTGTAACCCCCATTCGTAAATGGTGTGCCGGTCACAAAACAATCATTGGATCCAAAGCTCATCATAACATCAAAGTACCCTATGTGACCATAGGGTCAAGCCCAAATAGAAAGCCCATGGCCATCTTACCGCACGTACTGGTGTAGTATGTCATACGATGTGATTATAGTTCATTTATTGTAATCATAAAATAAGTAATACTCGTCTTGAAACAATTATAAATATGTTATAAAAATTAGCAGGCTCATGGATATTATTAAGGAAAATAAAGCATACTCAATCCGTTGACATATCGCACGTTAAAGTGAGACCAGTTTTTGTAAGTATTTACTTACCTCGTCTGCCCATCTATAAGTTCGGACATCTTTGATTTCCATTGTGATGCACATCCTATATTATAAATAATCACTCAAAAGTCTAAGCTAAGCACGTAAGACCCTAATGAAGAATTAGATGCACTAAATCATTATTAAAAATCCTAAATCAGTGATTTTGAGTTTCTTCAAACATTCAGCCTTAGCATCAATCGTTCGTTCTACGAGTATCGAATGTTTGGCTAGGGACTATCGAACGTTTCGAATGGTACTAAAATGAATGAACGACCCAAAACTTCTACCCAAAACGTATCAATCTTTAACCAAAGCTTCTAATAGCCTAATAAAAATATGTTAAAACATATCAATGTGATTGATCGTTGAAATTAAAATTGATTTAAAAAAAAATTAAACCATTTTCTTTTAAAATGAACAATTTATAACACTCACTATGGTGTGCTTAAAACTTGTAAAAACACAATAAATCATAACGATTGAGTACTAATAATATGAAAAACGAGTTTAGGCATCAAGGTTTATCTTAGTGAGGGTGAAACAACCTCTAAAGCTCCTCATTCTCTCTCTAAAATATCTCTCTCTAGGAAATGGGGTTATAGGAGGCCTGGGAGAGGGATTGTGTCTGAAGGGGCAAAAGGGATCATATTTATAGGAAAAATAGGTTTTGAGGATAAGGATGATTTGATTTTTGTAGTACTGTCATCTGTCGAACGTTCGTGTACTATTAGGGTTTTCACGATCAATCGATGTACGACTCGAACGTTCATGGTACGATATGACGTAAACACCAAATGCGTGGGATGTACTTTCTTAGTAGTATACGACAACCTTCGAATGATTGTGTCACTACAAAAAAATAAAAATAAAAAAATAAAAAAAAAATAAAAAAAAAAAAAACCAAATTCTGGACGGTTTTAAACCATCCAAAAATGCCAAAAAAAACCGTTTGGAATCAATTTCAGACGGTTTTTTCTGGTCGGTTTTAAACTATCCAGTATATAAAGTCGCTAAATGAATTTCTGGACGGTTTGGGCAAAACCGTCCGGAATTCCAGATGGTTTGGTCCAAACCGTCCAGAAACAGTTCTGGACTGTTTTGCCCAAAATCGTCCAGACTTAATTTTTTTTTTTTTTTCCCTTCTGTCTCTATTTATTTCTTATATATCCAGAAATGTCTAAATATCGTCCAGAATGTCTAAATATGTCCAGAATTTTTATCGTTTCCGACATTATTGCCTTTTTTTTTTCCATCGCCAGCGATGCTCTGTTTTTGGCCCTCGCCGACAACCTTTTTTTTTTTCTCTCTCTCGCCGAAAGCTTTTTCAAGGGCCGACGAAATCTTCCCCTTCCTCCCCCCATAAAATCTAACCCAAAAAATCCAACCCAACATTAAAATCCGGCAAACACAGTTCCAAGAAAGTTCAAAAGGGGAGAAAAAGTGGAAGATCGAACCCCATCTTCCAAAAATTGGGCCTGGAGCGGATCGGAGTTCGAAGCCTTGATCTCCATCACCACGACGTCAAAATCAGCCCCTCAGCGAGACCTCGACGCCTAGATCTCTGTCACTGGCGAACGAGTCTAGAGGCGGTGGGGTGAGTCGTCGTCATCTTCTGGAAAAAAAAAAAAAAAAAAAAAAAAAAAAAAAAAAAAAAACAACAACAACAACAACAAAAGAAGAAATATTAGTAAGATAGCGAGACAGAGAGAGACGAGAGAAATTTGGGGATTGGGCCGGAGGAAGAAGAAGAACGAGAGAGAGAGCTAGAGAGAGAGAAGCAGATCGATGGCTGGTTTTACGAATACAGTGTGCGTGAATTGAAGGTTTTAAAAACTGGTTTTAAGAGATCGATGTAACTAATACAGCTAGTGTGCGTGAAGGTTTTAATCGGACGGTTGTGATTTTGGTTCAGAAAGAAATCGGAGGGATATTGTGAAATAAAGGGGAATAACGTGGATTGATGGGAAAAAGTTTTTCCAGACGATTTGGTAAAAACCGTCCATAAAATTTCAGACGGTTTTAACTAAACCGTCTGGAAATATTATTTACAGACGGTTTAGAAAAAAACCGTCTATAAATTTATAGACGGTTTTTATAAAACCGTCTGGAAATGAAAATTTTCAGACGGTTTATTTAAAACCGTATGAAATTTTATGGACGGTTTTATATAATAATTTTTTTACAGACGGTTTTAAAAAAACTGTCCATAAATGCTCTTTTTTTTTGTAATGTGTATAACTACGCAAATGTTCATGTATGATCGTTCGGCTAGCAGCGAACGTTCAAAGTATTTTTAAAAAGGTTATGTATATAAATTGAAAGATATTTGATGATCCAAAATATTTCGGGTTAATTTCCATAGTCTTAATTAAAATATATATTTAAAAAATATATATATTGGTATTAATTTATGCTAGGAAGTACACATGGCCTCCTCTCAATTCTTTGAAATCTCAAATCAAAAGGTGAAGGAATATTGTTTCTGGGTCAAAGTAATTGTCTCACCTCTACCCATTAAAAAGCCTGGCCCCACCTATTAAATGGCTTGGTCTTGTCATTAAAGGACTTGCCCTATTGGCCCTTGGCTAAGGCAAACCGTAGCAAAATAAAAAAAGTTGTCTATAAAGCAAACATCTTCTATGTCAAACACCATAAAACCCAACGCAGCATGCTCCAACACAATTAGCAACATAATTCCAAGGGTGCTAAACCACTAAGTGTAATGATATTTGCACAACTTCTGCACAACAATCCATATGGTTAATGATTAAAAAAAAAATGTTGAAATATCATTACACATATGGATTGTTGTATACAAGTTGTGCACCTAACACCTCTCAACCACTAAACATAGAAAGTAGAATAACAACGCTGCAACCCTAAGGCCGAAGTCACTCAACTCAGAACCATATTTTAGGTTAGATTTTTAAGCTCAATTCCTAATCCTGAGCAACGTATTGTAAGTCAAAGATTATGATTATTGAATATTGATAACGTCATAATGATATTGCTTTGTTTGTGTTATTTTTTATATTTGCAAAGTAATTTTGAGGATTAATTTCTTTTATAGTTAATTTTGTGAATTATTTTTTATGTAATTAGTAAAGATCAAACCAACTTTTTTTCTTCTATCAACACATCTTTAGTAACGACAATCGCATGCTTTAGCTTCATCATCTTATGGGTTGTATAAATTTTTCTTTTTTTTTTTTTTTTTTTTTTTGTTATTTGTTATTTGTTACTCAGTTCGATTACTCTCTTGTAGAAAGAACTCTGAGATTTGAGTGCTTTCTCCAAAAATCTCATAGGCGTTATGATTTGTTTGGTTAATCTCTCATTCGCCTTCATCCTCTTAGCCTATCTTGTGATGTTGTTCATCTTTTGTGACTCTTTCTCACCATTACTTGTGCCCTAAGTTTTGGGTCCTAAGATAACCAAGAAAGAAAGAAAAGAAAAAAAAATCATTTTTTTCTCATTTATCCGTGATTTTTTTTTTTTTTTTTTTTTTTAGAAAACACAAATAGAGAAGATATATTTTTTTTTTCAAAAGTTTATGAGATTTTTAAGAAAGCTTATGAGATTCAGAGACAGAGAATATATATATTTTAAGAAAGCTTTTTCCTTGTTTGATTTGTTTCAGTTGTTTGATGTATGATGAGAAAAATGTTTGGGTTCTTTCAACTTCTTTGTAACTAGTATATTACCGTATATATACTATGATTTTTTTTTTTTCTTTCAATTCTATTTCTATGTCTCTATTTGGTTTCTGAGAAACTGTTTCCCTAAGGAGTAAGGATACAATCTGATATGATGTTGTTTATCGTTTATCATTTAATTTGCAGTACGATGTTATTTAAATATTTAAGTTTGATTTATTATTGTTTCTTTTTTATTTAATGCTCTGTATAATATACTATGATTATTATTTTTTTAACTCTTTGTCTCTGTTTGGGTTCTGAAAAAATCGGGAAAAATGACACAATATGATGTTGTTTATCATTTACCATTTAATTTGTAGTATGAATATGATGCTATTTAAATATTTTTGTTTGATTTATTATTCATTATTTTTATTTAATGCTCTGTATATGTTTGTGTTTATTATTCTAATGTAGTCAGTTACTAAAAAATTGTCCATAGACAAACTGGTAGCCATTGCCCTTATAGACGAAGGTTCACTTGATATGAACCTAAACTCATGAATATCACATCAGATGATGAAGGACATGAATGTCTTGAATCATCTGATGGTGGTGGTCCTGGTGGAGATGTTGTCCCCAGTGGGGAAGGCGCTTTTGTGGCTGAGAAGGTTCAGGAGGATGATCTTCAAAAGCATGCTTATGAAAGAAACCGAGGAAGATGGCTTCTCCAATTTGGAAGGACTTTAAGAAAATAATGCAATCTGGTGTCACTACCAAAAAAAAAATTGGCCACCTACAGTTCGCCATGTGGATGGGGGTCATCCACGTGGCTAACTGCAAGCCACGTGCTAGTGGTGACGTGGGCACAGCATGGCAGATCAGGGTGTTGCAAAATGTACATTTCGTAACGTAGCCACGTCGCCACTGGGCCACGTCACGACACGTGGACGACGTGGCCGAAACCCACATGGCCAACTTCGGCCACGTGGCTGACTGTGGCCACGTGTATTTGGACCACATCACCACAGCCAGCCACGTGGCAAAAATTGGCAATTTTATATTTATATTTCATTATATTCATTTTTTCCAAAATATCCCCAAAATATTATTAAAATATTTAAAATTTTACAATAAATATAAATTTGAACAATATTGCAATAATTCTGAATCAAAACAACAATAAATTATTTATAAATAAATGTTATTGTTATTGTTATTAACAAAATTTCACTACAAAAACTCTACAAATCTTCACGTCGTCGTTTTTGGAGATCATAATTTCCCGTACCAGGCGTTGACTCGCCAACGGGCAACTGATGCACAAGGAACAGTGTAACTGGCAAGGGTGTCCCAGTGGGAGAGTGCTAGCCTAGCGGCGATGGTAGATACTGTCGTCCAAGGGGCGAGACCGGACCCTGGGGCGACAGCAGCCCAATCGTCGTCGCATTACCTGCAAATAATAAAAATATTAAAAAATTAATCTATATGCATATCAAATCCATAGCATTAAGCAAAAATAAGCAGTTTCACATGAACGTCGGATGGCGGCATCTCTTGTTCGTCTCCATTTCCATGATTGTTTTGTGCAGGGTTGTGATGCATTGATTCTACTGAAGAACGCACTCGGCCTCTATTACAAGCGAAAGGAACGCATTGCAAAATAAGGATTCTGTTAGAGGTTATGAAATCATTGACAGTGCCAAAGCTGAGGTAGAGAAGACATGCCCTGGAGTTGTATCCTGCGCAGATATTCTTGCGCTAGCAGCACAAGAGGTATCAGTTGCTGTGAGTACACACACACACACATATATATATATATAGCTCTGATTATTCAAACTCTCAATATATTATTCTCACTTGTACGTTATGGATATATCTTTTGCAAAATCAAAGATAACATGCATTTTGATGATCGAGTTTCTCTCTGAAAAAACAGGTGGGTGGCCCATCTTGGATGGTGAAGCTTGGAAGAAGAGATTCCACCATTGGAAGCTCAACTCTAGCCAAGAGAGAACTTCCAACTACCGCAAACAACCTTGACAAACTTATTTCTAACTTTGCTGGCAAAGGCCTTAGTGCAAGAGACATGGTCGCTTTATCAGATTTGAATATTTAATTGAAATGAGAGGTGGATAATAAAGAAATGGCAAGAACTCAGGACCTGATCAGCTCCCATATCATGTTTAAATCACCATTCATCAATCCCAAAATTTTAAATTGATAGGAAATAGTTAATTTAATCATTTAATCAATACTTTAACAAAATTAGTGTCCAAATTAATGCAGTTTCCCACACACTAGGGCAAGCTCAATGCAACTCATTTCGAGACCAGATATACGACAACGAGAGTGACATTGATGCTGGATTTGCCAGCACTCGCAAGCATCGTTGTCTTGTTACAGGTGGTGATCAAAACTTGGCAGCGCTAGACTTGGTGACACCAAATTCTTTTGACAACAACTACTCCAAGAATTTAATTCAAAAGAAGGGTCTCCTTGCATCGGATCAAATCCTCTTTAGAGGAGGGTCGATAGACAGTGTTGTTTCGGAATATATTAAAAGCCCTGCCACTTTTAAGTTTGATTTTGCCTCTGCCATGATTAAAATGAGTGAAATTGAACCTCTCACTGGCTCAATTGGGCAGATAAGAAGGATCTGCAATATTGCTGTCAACTAGTTAAAATTGCTCTTTCTCAAATACTTAGGAGTATTCTACCTAACTCGTTTGGACATTCCTCCAATTTGTCATTTTCCGGTTCATAATTCTTTCTTCTTCTTTTTTTGAATTATTGCATTTTCAATTTTACAATTTGTTAATTGCAATGAGATTTCTTGTATTAATTCCCGCATTCCTTTAAAAACGAACAACTTTCATCCTCATTGGAGAGATCCAAAATAAAAGTTTCTATATATAGCCATTTCGATATTACCCTACAAGTATGTAATTGTTTGTGGAATTAGTGTGACAAGGCATTTAACTATGCCTAGAATAAACCCCAAAAATAAAACGCCCGGTTAATTAGTTGCAATGCTTCGTGGTGCAAGACTACCACTTGTTATAAGAGAAAAACCTATGGTGATCATTGTCATTACATTGTTGCAATTGATCACACTCCAAACGCCAAAGTACTAAACTCTTTGACTATTACCCTATGATAATCATCTTTGCAAAAAACTGCTTAAAATTGTTATGTTAGTTAGGGTTCCAACTTACCAATACCCTAATTTTTACTTTACACCTACACTTATTCGAACCTCCTTTGGAAACCTATCTTCCTCTTTCCTTGAGAAAAAAACCATAGTTTTCAACCTCAGACAGTCTTGTTCAAGTGGCTTGCGATTGCAGGTTCGCACGTTAGGCATTGTTGTAATGCCCACTTTTTACAAAAAAAAAAAAAAAAAAAAAAAAAAAAAAAAAAAAACGTAAATAAAAATTTTGATTTTCACGTGACATTACGACACTATCAAAGTTAAGAATTGACAATGGAATATATTTTTTTCTTAACAACTAGGAACATAACACTTCAGAGCTAACTGAATTACCTTATTATATAAAAATACGAACCATGTGTTCTAATATCATAAATACACACAAAGCAATAACATATGTGCCCCATACGGCACTTAATAATAAATAACCATTGTTTTATTCAACCTATTAAATATTATATATCAATATAATAAGTCTCAAATAAAATTAAAATAATAATTCTTGATGTTCCATCTTTCATCCGGACCTGCATAAACTTGCATGTGATTATGGTTGTCACCACAATCTCATATTGTGGTCAAGTGAGTCAACAGCCTTCAATAACATATTGAAATAGTGATCTATTTAAAAGTACATATACTATGCAACAATATGATAACAGTTATATATATACATATGCACAATCTCCATTAATAGTTCTATAAGCACAGTCTCATTTATTGGTGTTGTAAGCTTCTAACCTATGGTCTATTTATTCTTTAGTGCCAATGGCCTCTAACCTAGGGTCTATTTATTCTTTGGTGCCATGCAAGGACCTCTAACCTAGGGTCTTTTCCTTAGTACTCTACCCTTCGGTCTTACTGATTGATTAACAGATTCATAATCTATGGCAGGTAAATATGCATAACAATATAATATGCAAAACAGTAACATGTAAAATGCCTAACAACTCGCATACAATTAAATAAAACAGAAATCACTACATTACTAAAGACCACGACGTATCATCCCCAGTGAGAAAAAAATAGTCACAACAGTTTGTTCCTTCTTCAGAAAGTATTTCAAAGACAGTTGTTCACTGCAATATAATTTAATACAAGTGATAGTGAATTAGTATAATTCACTAAAAATGCATCTTGACACTATTCTAATTTCTGACTTCTAAACCTTAATATAATTTCTTATTTAACATTATCACAACATATAAAATTATCCAATTACATTGTATTACTAATCTTTTATGCGGATTTTATCACGTCGTTTATTGAGGTCATTAAACATAATATTCATTTTCACCACTTTTGATCTCTAATTAATATAATGTCATTTGGACATTACAATGTCATATAAAATGGATTAATTATAATGTCACATATTTCACACGGGTATTATAACAATATTTATAAATAATAACCAAAATGCATTTTTTATAAAAATAGGTATAATAGTCAAAACTCATGATTTTACAATAGAGTTTTGCAACCCAAAATAACTGAATTTTTATATTATTAAAGTAGGCATTGTTTCGGTTATTCTAATCGAAACAATGAGATACAAAAATATATTTTAAGCCAATCTTTGACTTATTTTTATATCAAATAAACTTAAAAAATAAGTTAATATAATTAATAAGTTTTATACTTTAAACACAAGTGAAATAAGATAACTTCGTATTTATTTCTTATTTAAACCTTTATAAAAATTAAGGAGAATAACGGTATTAGTATTAATAATGCTTAATATTACTTTAAAATATTTGGGCGGCGCAACAGCGCTTTTATAAAAATATCTATTTTTTACTCAGGCATCACAACGGCGTAGCGTAATTTATTATCTAAATACGTCACTTGAAATACCCTGTTAAAATACAACTTAAAACGTTAGATACTTAAAATAATAAAAATTGTAAAATCACAAAATATTAAAACAAAGTTAATAACTCAAAATAAATCAAAGCCTTATTTAAAAACTTGCATTTTAAGATATTAAAGGAACTAAGTTCCCGACTTATTCTTTTATTATTTCTCTCTTTATCTTTTCTTTTTATTTTTCCTCTTTTATCCCTTTCCTTTTATTTTACCCACATAAACACAAACACAAAGAGACACAAAGAGAAATATATATATATATATATATATATATATATATATATATATTAACTGGTCCCTAGCTCTCTTCTGGAAGGAAATACTTAAAACAAAACAAAAGGAAAAAAGAGAGACTTACGCGAGATCAGAGAGAGAGAGAGGATCCTTTTTCTAGAGAATTCTTCCTATTTTCTTCTCTTTTCTTGACTTGTTTTTATTTTGTCCTTTTGTTCTCTTCCTTTTTCTTTCTAGCTTAGTTGACGAGACACAGACATTTCCACTCCTCTTTGTTTTCTTTCTTTTTTATTTCATTTCTTTAATTTACCTATATTCTTCTAGAGAGTTCTCCGTCTTCTCTTCTTTTCTTTTGCTTTTCTCGTCTTTTCTACTTTTCTTTCACCGAAGACACACCTACACTCAGAGAAGAGAAAAAAACAGAGGATCAAGAAAGAGAAAGTAGGGAGTTTCTGCAGCTTTTGGCCGTGGGTTTCTCTACTGGCGGGATGAGAAGAGGAGAGAGTTGAGAGTTTCTATCTTCTGCTTCTTGTATACACCGAACAGAGAGACATAAAGAGAAGAAGAAAGCCCCTTAATTTACAGGGAATTCGAGTGGCTTGGATGGAAGAATCTTGATCTAATGGCTGGAGCATCTTCTTGGGCAGCAAGTAGAAGACGTGGGCGTTGGTGTTCTAGCTGTGATTGGTCCATGCATCCAGCAACCATATTGAAGCCTTATAAAAATCTCTTATCTTTAATAAACTAACACTTGAGTTCTAACTTAGTAGCTAACTCTCTAACTATACATTTTAAGCTTAATTTGCTTACTTTTTAGTTAAAGGAAGCTGTGTGTGAATTGGGCTTTGTTTTCTTTTTCATTTTAATGTGTATAGGCTGAAAACGTGTGTGGGTTGGGCATCACGTATGGCTGGGCTGGGTTCATGGCTCATAAATTATTAATGATAAATTTTCGTTCAAATTAAGGGTAGTAATTTTTACGAATGTTTTCAAACTTTAAATGGAGTCTAAAAATTATAAAATTCGAAAGGTAGCTAAAGGATGTTAAATAGAGTTTTCTAGTTTTTGAATCAACTAAAATAGAGTTTGTTTGACCCTGTTTTTGTTGTTCCAAAGTTATACGTCCGTTTGAACTTTTATCATATTGAAACTATAAACGTTTCTTAATTAATGAATATTTATTTTCATAAATATTCGTATTTATTTTTTTACCTTATTATTAGGTTTTAAATTTTATTTTAAGACATTATATTTTATGTCTTAAAATCTGAGGCATTATAACTGTGATTGACACGTTTTAATAGTCTTCGATTGTGGTTACAAGGCAAGCATTCGGGGCTCATCTCCTTCAAACATGAACCCTACAATTTGGACGAGATTACACTGCCTAGTGTTTTCCGGTGTAACAAACACACCAGATCCAAGCATCACCTATGCCGCTTTTAAGTCTGATTTTACCTATGCCATGATTAAAATGAGTGATATTGAGCCTCTCACTTGCTCAACTGGGCAGATAAGAAGGATTTGCAATGCTGTCAACAAGTTAAAAAAGCTCTTTCTCAAACACTTAGGAGTACTTTATGTTGTTATGACTTTCTTCTGGTTTGTCATTTTTGGGTCCTTAATTTTTATTTTTATTTTTCTCCTCAAATTATTACAATTGTAAAAGGAAAAATTTTACAGGTTGTTAATTGTAATGAAATTCCTTGTATTAATTCCCGCCTTCATTTAAAAACGAACAACTTTCTTTCTCATTGGAGAGATACAATTGAAGTTTCTATATATAGCCACTTGAATGTGACTAAGCATTTAGCTAAGCCGAGAATAAATCGGAAATAAAATTCCCTGTTAATTAGTTGCAATGCTTCGTGGTGTAAGACTACTACTTGTAATGCTTTGTGGTTGAGGGGGGCAACTAGTTGAGGGGTGGGAGGCAACTAGATCGAGTATCCGAGAGAATTATATCAAGGCAAAAGGAAAAATTTTGAGGGTTGAGATGGGGCATTTGCATGCCCCATCTCCCGAGAGAATTATTTCAAGGCAAAAGGAAAAATTTTGAGGGTTGAGATGGGGCATTTGCATGCCCCATCTCGACCCCCCGCCCCTGGTTGGTAATTAAGTCTAAGTTTAGGCTTTAAGTTGGATGTTAGGATGAGGTTCAAAACTTGGTTCAAATTGCAGATCATAATAATTCATTTGCAACCTCGATCAAATGGTGTTCGAACGAGGCAATTTTCCAAGGTTCAAAAATTCAAGGCAGAATACCTTGATTGCAAGCCCATTCGAAAGGCATTCGAACAAGATCATAAATGCACTTCAACAATGGAGTTCTAGAATACACTGATCGCAAGCCGTTCGAACGAAGGACTTCAAGGATTCAAAATTTCAAGCTCCCGAAAGGCTCGATCACAAGGACGATTGCACTTGGTTCAAACGTGGCTTAATCACAATATTTCGCAAGGATCTCCTCGAGAACCCCATTCGCAAGGACGCTCGAAGATAGTTTGAACACGATAGTAATCAAGCCAAATTTGAGACACTCGATAGTAACAATGTTTGAACGCCGCATGTGATAAGTTCTTAAACTCAGTACGTTGTTGTTCAAATGTGACTTACTCCCTTTCAAATGCTCGCCTCAGATAGTGTTATTTCTTAACCTACTTGCACGTTAAACCTTACTTTTCTCAAAATCTATATAAGCCTCATAAGTCATGGTTTGCACCTTGAGTTAAAGCAACTTGTGATCATGAAAGTGGAGATGAACTGTGAGATATGATTAAATTTATAAATCCAAGCATGAAATCTCATTTAATTAGAGTACACACGACGATTTAGTTATTAGAATGAGATCATCTCTTTCTTATATCATTATAAGTTTATAACGTCAAATGCATTATTACTTAAAAGGCTAATGCATTGCATGGGAGTTCTCAAGAAATTACTCATTATGAAGTCCACAACAACAAAATGCTTTGTGATAGTGGAAGCGGAATGCAAAGAGCTGGTAAGGGTTGGAGCCATCAAACTTGCACTCAGCCACACCCACTGTTCTTTTTCTACTCTTCCCTCCGAAAACCGTCAGGCATTTTCCTGTACTACGAGACTGCCTGAATCGGAACTCGCGGTGGTTTAGCTTCTTTGGTGGATTAATGGATTTCCAGTCGACCTCAGCTAAGCTTTCCAATGAGCTCAACGACCGAAGGCTCACCTTGCCATGCTTGTCCACAGAGAGATAGCTTTCAGCCCCTGAGCATTTATCCATGTAATTGCTAAACCTGTAGTACATAAAAGGAGAGAATCTGTGTTAGCTAGCTTCACATTGTCTGGTGAAGGCAATGAGATATGTCCAGATTATCTCACCCTATATATAAATGATAAAGTGATTATTCTAATAATAATTATTAAATTACCGCTTATTTCAAAAGCTTAAGCTAATAGGAATTGATTAATTTAAACACTTAATTTATATTATAACATTCCCTCTCATGTGCGGGACACATGAAAGGGGATTGATCCTTGCACAACAGGTTGTGCACAATTTGCACACAATCTACTCACATTGGTGGGGCCTACCTACTCACATGGGTCCCACCAATGTAAGTGGTTGTGCACAAATTGTGCACAAACAGTTGTGCAGTGAGCATTTCCCTATATGAAATATTTAACTAAAATGTGAGGGGAATTATGGATCGAAATAAAGATTCGAACTCATGACTTTTGGCTCTGATACCATGATAAATCATTACTTATTCCTAAAAGCTTAAGGTAATGGGAGATAATGAATTTAATCATTTAATTTATATTATAACAATAATATTGTGTTGGATCCTAATTAAATGCATGTGCCAAAAATTAAGGTAGATTTGTCGCTAAAATAGGCTTTCTTGGCCGGACTCTGATTTCTTGATTTTTTGTTTTCCATCATTAATTGGTGCTTCTATGCACAAAAGATTGAATTCAAATTCTTCTTCAGAGACATGCAATATATATTAAGCAATTTCTTTATTTTAATTTGTCCTATATTTTTTCAGAAAAAGGAACAAATTAAGGATTAATATCACAAGTACGTATACCTATGATAGCCAGAAGCTGAACCCGAAGTAGATTTCCACCCAAAATAAGCATTGTAAGTAGCAGACTCGCCACCTTTGATATTCGGAACAGAGTAAACTCCTCTATCATTCAAATCCACAAAGTCAGATTGCAAAGAACCTGCGATAAGAGTGTCATCAAATGCTGTCATGTGGGGATAATCTTCACTGGGAGGGCATTCACTTGCATCACATTTTGAGCACTGCCTGCATAGCCGATCACTCTTCAAATCATCACCACCACCACCATTGACAGTGATCACCAGAACAAGCTGCAGGCAAAGAGAGAGGCAGTTTTTAGCCATGTGTTTGATAATTCTCTTCCTTGGTTTTATTTCCTGTTCTATGATTCTCTAGTGGAGAATATTCATGCGTTTATATGCTCTCTTTTTCTTGCTTTCATCGGCGTTCTTTCAGATGAATGGAATTTTTTTGGTAATCCTGTGTGCATGGTTGGCAACTTTGGACTTTGGACTTTGTTGTACGTTGGTGGATATTTTATTTTATGGAATTAGATGATAACATCCATGAAGCTGCTGTTATTTTTGGTGTTATTAGCCGAAGCATCTCTCCTTTTTCCATTCTTATCTTATTTTATTTTATTTTTAGTTGCTTTTAACGTTTATTTAGTGATTCCGTAGCTTTGATTTAGAATCTCCATGAGTGTCACTCAAGAATTTGCCGAAATGGTCAGCAAAAAAAGAAGGAATTTGCCGAAATGAGCATAATTAAGCCTCAAAGTGCCAACAAGATATCAGGCAGCCATACCTTAGGTTTAGGTAGCCTAAGTTAGGTTCGAAATTTGTTTGAACTTTGAAATAAAAAGGATAAAAATTGGGTGTCATCTCGGTCCGATCCTTAATATGTTTGTTCACTTTACAGGTTATATAAAGGGCCATCAATTAACTTCCAAGGAAGTTTTAAAGGTCCAATGCATATATAACAAGATAAAAATTACATTTATTCTCTAGGTTTTCATTAGATTTTAAAATATTTGTAAGTTTTGACAATTAGTTCGTTTTACAACGATATGTTTTTCATTATGCTTTGACCCTTCCCCTAAAAGTTTTCAAAATATGTCCGTACAATTAAGATTTTCTTAAAAATGTGTTATGTTATAACCCTCAATCATATACTAAAATATAACCACACTCATGTGGACGTAGGCATATTGTCAAACTACGTAAATCTGTGTCTTGATTTTCTCTTGCTCTCTCTTTTTCAATTTCATATTATTCATCATTATTGTGCACGGTAACAACGTAATGGATATGCTGAAATTCCAAATATTCTTAAAACACTTCTTATTATTACCATTACCCATATGTTCTTTGTTTCTCTTTTTTTTACCCTATATTCTGTCCCAATAAAAATCCTTATTTAGGACGGCGTTGTCAAAAGGGTTGAGGGAAAGTTAACCATACATGCATGTTGTTAGGAAATTTATACTATTTCTTAAGACCGTGAGATGCGAAAAATAAGAAGACATCAAAATTAAATCAATCACATACAACACCAGATTTAAGTGGTTCCCTCAATATGAGGTACGTCCACTGGTAGAGACAATCACGAAAAAATTCACTATGAAGATGGAGTAAAAAAATAGAAGAAAGAAAATCGCTAAGAACCCAAAGCCTCAATACAGTCAAATCTCGCTATCACACAATAGAGATTATTCCCAAAGAAAAATACAAAAAACAAAAATACAAACTCTTCTTTTACTGAAAACAGATGGTAGCTGGTCTCTTTTTTATTTTTCTCTCTCATAATTATAGCACCCTTTCCCTTTTTTTTCTCTTGTTTTGGCTCCTCTAAAACCAAGAAGAAAAATATCGTGCAGCTTTATTAAATCACCACTTATCTTAAAAGCTTAAGCTGATAGGAAGATGTAAATTTAATTACTTAATCAATACTTTAACACTCCCCCTCACGTGTGGGCTCAAACTTCCTTTTGATAGATGTGGCCCAACACATTGAATATTTAATTGAAACGAGCGGTAAATGACGGAGCCAAAGTTCGAACTCATGACATTTGGCTCTGATATCATACTAAATCACCACTTATCCTAAAAGCTTAAGCTGATAGGAAGAGGTAAATTTAGTTACTTAATCAATACTTTAACAAGCTCCTCTATTGCACACGCACCGATGCTCACGTTTTTGCACACTTAAAGTTTCCATGCAGCACTCCTTTTATAAGGAGCAAGGTTGGTAGGCAATTCTCCTACTACAAGGACACAAAGGACTCCAAAAACATGTTGGACTTCATGGTGAAGTCGATTACCACTCCAAACTGTTAAAGTATATTAGAGGATTTGATTTTAGAAATTTATTGTAATTGTTGTTATCTTTTATAAATCAGATTTGATGGTAATCAAATTACATTGATTTGATTACCATACTTATCTACCAAAATTCTCCTATAAATAGGAGTTTAATATATTGTAAAAATATGAAGAGAAATAAAAGTATGATGTAGCCCTTTGAGCTTTATCCTGTAAACTTATGTCATAGACCGAATCACGTAAAACCTCTTCTTTATCTTCATAATTCCGCTTTCCATTTTATATTTTAATAGCATTATCCTCTTTTTTTTCACAAAACAAGTAGAATAAGGAGCCTGGCCCACTCATATCGATGGGTGAAAATCACATATAACCTCAACACATATCAAGAAAATTTAAATATAAAGAGACTTTTCAATCCCGATTTGCTCACAACTAGATGGATGAACAAATTGATATTTTGCAGCCCAATTGAGTAACAAAATCAAGGGTGATGTTATAAACATTGATCCCAAAAATCATGCTTGAGAAGTTGGACAATTATTTGGAGAAAGAGGCCGATAAACTTTACCGTCCCCTAACATCCCCTTTTTTCTTAAAAAATTTGATTTTAATCAAAAAGTTGTTTATGATGTGACATCATAAACAACTTTTTAATTAAAATCAAATTTTTTAATATTAATGGGTGCTGGAACGGTTCTAGCAATCATTTTCTTCGGAGAAATGGCTAATGGAATGACTTTGACATGTCATAGCATTTTAGGTGTGGAACTTTGAATAAAACAACTATTCAGTATTCACACCCATTTGGTTAACCCCCTTGATGCAAATTTATGACTTTTATTTTGTTTTCTAGTGTTGGGTTGATTTCTACCTACCGATATTCGATCTACTTCTGCTTTGATCGATCTTGTCGTCTCTAGATTGGTCACCGGCGGGCCGGTACGGCCATGTCACACCCAAGGCTGGCAACACAGCGCACAAGCTAGCCAACGGCTCCACACGGCTTCTTGGCTTATTCACGTACAGGCGACCAAACAAATGCCGCGCAGCTGTATTGGTATATATTCTAAAATTAATCATGTCGTGTTCTTGGTCGGACTCAATTTTGGTCACCCAACATAAGCTGGACATCACCATATATTTTTTCAATTATTTTTTCTGCTTCAGAGAATCTCCTCTGAAAGACTAATACTGTAACTTGATCATTAAAAAAAAATTAAAAAAAAAAAATGAACATGATAAAGTTGCATATTATATATAAAAGTAGTTTGCATTTAGTCTTGAGACTTCCATTTTCTGTCTCTTTCTCTACCTCCCTCTAATTGCAGGGGATTGAACAAACAAATCTATCTTACCTTACCAAAGCATGCAGAAGAAGAAGAAGAAGAAGAAGAAAAATGGAATATTTATAACATGGGTACCAATTAAGGGGGGATCGATGCATTTCTAGGCACCAGAGACGCATGAGAACAGTCTGTGGCTCCTGAACCGGACAAGTTGCTTGGGGGGAGGTTCCATTCTCTTATCTTCAGCCGAGGAGAACCCGACAGCATAGGCTCCGACAGACTTGTGTCGCCGGTGGTGAGTACCGTTGCTCTCAATATGCAAACCACCAATCTTTTCGGTTGAAGGCATCATGTATACAGGACTCTGTTCACTGGTGTAGAAGTCGGCTATGTTGTAACTCTGAGCAACCCCGGAGGAGAGATGGCTGTATTGCCGGCGAACTCTACTTTTCTTCAAGGCCTTGAACACCATGGGGATGAGACCCTCCATTTCTGTGGTACGTTTCTGCTGGGAGGTAAAATGAGGAAGGCAAAGGCAATATATATGAAGGAAATTAGCGATGTGGGACTGGGTTGGTTGGTGTGTGGTACCATACTTCTCACAGCTTTCCTTTGAACAAGTAAGCAAAAGTCTTTGACACGTCATTTTTGTTTTTTGACTCTGACAGTTGAGATTAAATAATTTGCCCACAGATTTCCCTTTTTATTTTCTTTTTTTTTTTATATAAGAATATTTCATATTATTCTTTAGGTTTATTCTCTCCCGGACCTTCCTTAAGAATTTTTATAATTTTATGGAGGGTATAAGATTCACGTATGGGTCGTACAGATTCAATGATTGATTTTTAAAAAATGGGAGGATATGAGAATACAAAAAAGAGTTATTTAGTGTCATTTTCTTACACATCTCTTTTATAAATTCACTATTAAATATGATTTATAAATTAATTTCTTGTACGGAAATAAACAATAATTACGTAAGAGGATAAAACCAAAGTTTCTTTACAATAAAACATTTATGTTCAATATATTAAAGTTGTATCCAATCAATCTCTTTCTCTGCTCCCGCCCTTTCTCTTTCATATTATTTTTTTATTATATATTTTCACATTTATAATAGAAAAGATTTTGGAAAATCGCATAAGACTAATTAACATGATAAATAGAGATCTAATCCCCACTTTGATTATTAGAGGCGGCTCATCGGATTAGATTATGCACAAACTAATTGACACTACAATAAACTTTTCAAATAGGCCGACCAATCCGAAATGAAGTCCGATTAGAGACGGCAAACCGATTAAAAAAATAAATAATAAAAAAAAAAAAAAAAAAAAAAGGGATCAAGAACACTATTAACTATTAAGGCTGGGGAACGTTGCATATATTGAAGTTGTATTATTGTAAGTAATATTGGTCGTAATCTCTAAGACGTAGCAAGTTGTAGATTGATGTAATTGGGCACGCAAAAAAGTCTACAAATTTTATTAATACTCCGTTTGTTTCGACGTAAAATGGTTTCCGTCGTAAAATATTTTCGACGAAATCAATTTCAAAAGAAATTATTTTCTCGAAAATATTTTTCGGTGTTTGGTTCGCACGAAAAAATTACGAAAAGTAAAAATGCAACTGTCGCCGTCGCCTGAATCCGGCGAACATGTTTGGCCGGATCCTGCTAAAATTGCCGGATTCCGGCAGGAAACCTCCGGGCCCGGTCAGTTCCGGCCGGAACCGGTCATTTTGGCCGGATCTCGGCAGGACCAGTGGCCGGATCCGGTCAGATCAGGCTGGGTTCCGGCCAGATCCGGTAGAATCAATAGCCGGATCCGGTCGTATCCGGCCAGTTCCGGCCGGATCAGTGTCCGGATCCGGTCATATCCGGCAGGATCCCGGCCATTTTGGCCATATCCAGCCGGATCAGTGTCCGGATCCGGTCAAATCAGGCAGGATTCCGGCCGGTTTCTATCCATGGCCGGATTCCGGCCAGATCCGCCGGCATTCGGCGCAGTTGCCGGATGTCGCCGGATTCCGGCGGCCGGCAGAATTCCGGTGGTCGGATTCCGACGCTGGCATTATTCCAGTGACTCGATGATACCGGATTCCGGTGCTGCCTATTTTCGAACGACCGACTATTGTCGGATTCGACCAGTCAAATATCAAACGTGCGTGTAAAAACGAAGAATATAATTTTGGAAAACGATTTACGGTTTTAAAAACCGTAAATCGTTTTCCAAAAATTAAAGAAGGTTTTACGGTCAAACCGAAAATGGTTTTCGTTAACCATTATTTTCGCCCCTACCAAACACCGTAAAATACCGAAATCATTTTCTGGAAATCATTTTACGCCGAAACAAACGGAGCATAAATTGCACTTTTAATTAATATAACTAGTGGGTCGATGTAATTGGACACGCAAAAAGTCTGAAATTTTTATTAAATTACATTTTTAATTAATAACTTTAATATAGTTATATTTAATATATATAATATTGTTACCTAGTGGCGGTAGATGGGGGGTTCCTATCCCTAGAACTCACACAGGAAAGTCAGGCCTTCTAGGCACATTGACCCCTAGTGTCTTGATCCTCATCGTTCACCGGTTCTGTCTGACTGCGACTCACATTTTTCTACTTTGATTTGATTGTTTATGGCACGATAATCTTCTGCAACATTTTTTTTTTTTTTTTTTTTATTTGGTGATTGGACATATGGGTTATATTATTACAGAATACAAGTTGAACAAGTTATGTGCTGTATTATTATTTTGGAAAAATTTGACTTAATTTTTTTTGGATTTTTAATTATAATTTTTGTAATCTCTTTCTTAAAATTTAAAAACTTTTAGTTTAGTATATTGAACTTTAAAAAATTTACAATCTCATCCATCCGTTAAGATTTTATGACGGAGGGTGAGAAATTCTCAAAATACTTTTATTTTTTTAAAAATAATAATTGTAATTGTAATTTAAGAGTAATTCTATAATTTTACAGAGTTGAACATGAGTATACTGGTCATTTTATCTTTTGACCGTCTGATTTAGCCTCAAAAACCTTAAAATGAGAAATGAGGTTGAAAAAAAAAAAATTTAAAGTTTGATACATTAAATTAAGAGTTTTTAAGACTTTTGAAGGATATTGCAAAAGTGATAGAAGTTCAGAAAGTTAAGCAAAGTTTCTCATTTTTTTTTTCTAATTAAAAAGACAAGCGAGGAAGGTCAACGATAGTTATTCTTCTTGGGCGTGACGATAGTTGCACTTGCTCGTTGGGAGCCGCATAGGATAGGCCTAGACGGTGAGAACAGCAGATATTCCCTCAAGTCCGACCGAGCTATAGCTTGACCCAACCCATCAAAACACCAATGAAACCAAGATATGTTATATTATAAGTATACTAATAGAAGTCGTGCACTCCTTGGCTTTCTTCCTTACCTAATCAAATTGGAAGGTTTCTATAAGGCTCATCATGAACATAGAACTTGCAACAAAGATAATTGCCATATAATAAGCTCTAATAGGACCCCACATGATTGTTACAGTCAATAGGCAAATTGTGGATCATGTCAATCTAAGATTCTGGATGACGTGGCAAAAACTCTAGATAAGCTTGATGACATTTAGTTTATGCTTGAAGCAAACTATTTTCTTCTAGTTTAAAAAACAAAAGGATAAAAGTCATTTCCATGGTGTTCCAACAATACTCACTACATAATCACAAATTCATATTATAATTCAACAAGTTAGTAATGACAAGAGAGTAAGCACAAAGGTCCAATTTGTCGAGTGTGCCGACAAGGGATCACTCTGACATTTAAGAGAAAATAACAATTAAGTTATTAGGTCATACCCCATGCGCTTTGCCTCTACCTGTAACGCCCCGTCATTTATTAAATGTGATCATTCGCATACTATATGTGGCGTTACTACTAAGCCTTATAATTCATGCAACAGCAATTTATATATATTAGGTCGTTTTTTTCTTCTTCTTTTTAAACTACAAACCCACCTACTATATAAACAAAATACCATAGCTCTAACATAAACACAACTTTATTTGTATAAACATATCATTGTCATGTACCTCATGCTACTAATATTTCATACATATACAAAAAGGGTGCCCAAATGGCAAAACCCCAAACCTGGCTTATTTACTACAAAAAGTTTAGCCCACTTCAAAAGCTAAAACCTTTACTAAGCTTTGGGGCAATAGTCTAGTTGATCATGGGGCTCTTCCTTGCCCATTTTAGTTATATCTAAAATTAAACAATCTTACAGGAAAAAAATGGTGAGTCAACAACTTAGTAAGCAACGACAACCAACTAATATCGTGTGCCATGATCCCCTATTTACTATAAACCATCACTCTCTTTTGTTTATCAAAATCATTTAAAACACAAGCTAGTCTTCAAAATAAAGTAACTTTTTCTTTTACAATAAAATAACTGTTCTTCTTATTTTTTAAAGGTGTTCTTAAAAAGGTTTCTACTTCATCAATAAAATTTATGTATTGATGTGTGATTGCCACTAGAATAGTTTTATTATATATGGTTGGCAAACGGGTTACTGTGTCAGATTCGGATCGACCCGGTTGACCCACTAACCTATTTAGGCCAACCTGAACCCGATACGATTAGTTAAACGAGTTGAGACACAAAACTTAAACACAACACATTTATAAGCCGGTTTACATGACACAATTGACGCGTTTAGTTAATGGGTCATATCGAGTTGACCCAACCCGACATTCTAGGAAACCAGTCAGAGAAGAGAAAAAAGGAAATAGCTACTGAGGACTTTGGCTAGGGTTTGAAATTTTGAATGTAGCTATCGATCATCTGCTACTTGGTGGCACTCTCGCTGCCAAGCTTGTCCATGATGATGAGCCAGTGCTCATAGTCGCAGCTGAGGAAGAGCGGGGCCATCTCGGTGGGGGGCCGGCCGCTGAAGTTGGACCTAGAGTTGAGGGGCGAGTAGGCCGAGATGCTGGACATTTGCTGCTTGGTGGCTCTCTCGCCGTCAGGCTTGTCCATGACGATGAGCTAGTGCTCATAGTCGGAGCCGAGGAACAGCGAGGCCATCTTAGTGGGTGGAGGGTTGCTGAAGTTGGACCCAGAGTTGAGGGGCGAGTAGGCTGAGCCCCCGGACCTCATCTTATTTCGGCTAGGGTTGGAAATGAGAAATGGAAAAGTTGGGTTGGGAATGACTCAAATGGGAAATGGAAAAGTGAGAAATGGAATGAGACTATGAGATGAGCGTCTAGACTCTGACGGCTAGGTTTCACAGTTTCACTTTTCCTGTTTCCCAAATTCCCATTTTTTTTATTTTTCATTCTTTTGTTCTTTCGATTCTTTTTTTTAAAATATAAATAAATGGGTTGATCCAACACATCCTGTTTATAAACGTGTCATAAACGCGAATCCGTTTAGACTAAACACAAACCCTATAACTTCGTGCCGTATTCATGTTGAATTCACAGATCGTATCAAAAATTGACAACCAAAATTTTATATATATATATGGTCTTTTTAACTTTTTTAATGATGGCTCTCAAAAAAAACAATAAAATAAAATAATAATCAATGCATATGGGCTTCCCTAAAGTTAACTTCCTAGTTATTACTCTGAGCACACAGAACTTAAGTTGAATGTTTCCCATTCCTGTATGCATTTTAGTTGTCTTATTCTGCACACGCACGTGACAAGAAAATTTGCACAAGTAGTTGGTTTGGATTTGATTGATTTGGTCTTTGCTGAATCAATAGATAATGCATGTTCTATCCAGGTTGGACTTCTTCAACCTTCGTCCATAGACTCCATGTTTTCCAGTGTTCCATTGCCACGTAACATATCATACTTCGCCATTAAAGAACTTTCAACCTCTCACAACCCTATGAATCAATTTATACATGACCAGCCCATACACTCATACCTAACCCTGGAAGTAGAGAGCCCAACATAAAAAGCACCCACTTCCCCCTCCTACTCATCCTTCATTAATGACACATCCGGAACACTTCTTTCTACTTTGTCATCCACTACTATACGACCTTCCTACTAGGAACCTATAACGAACATAAAAAACACTAGTTATATATGTGTTATTACTCTAAAAAGTCAAGTTAAATTGTAATTTGAGCTCTATAGAATCACTTATAAGGCACGGCCTCACCTACTAAGAAATTAATGTAGAAATTAATGTAGAACTTAGCGCTCATTAGCTCCTTTATAATCCACATATTTCATGTGGGCAATTCATCTTTTCTCAATGTGGGACTAGGGTGTTACCATCTCTCCCCCTAATGTCATCGTCATGGTCACATTATGTGGTGCTCCAGTACCACATTCCATTACTAGGTTGCTCTGACACTACTTGTAATGACCCAGGAAAAGCGATGGTTATATCTGCGTTATCACTAAAAAATAACTAGTCAAATTACAATTGAAACTTCCTAAAATCACTTATAAAATCTAGTCTCACCTAATAAGGAATCCATGCGAGACTTAGCACCCATGAGTGAGTTGATGAGTCCTTTATAATCTACCTACTCCATGTGTGCAATTTATCTTTCTAATGTGGGAATGTGGTGTTATAGAATCACTTTGGAAACATGTTCCCCTCCTAGACCATTTTTTCCCAAATCCTCAATCTAAATCAAATCTTACCCATTTTCTCCTTCAATTCCAAAACACAGCACTTTAGTGAGTAGGATTGGATACTCAGCCCCTTACTTCTATCTTGTCTCAATTGCTTCTGAACTTTTCCTCCTGCTTTAACTTATTTTCACCCCTCAATTCTATAATGTTTTGATCATAGTTTTTAAGGCCTATGCAGAGAGATTGTTATGTTATGGCATAAAGTAATAGTTGGCAACTTACATATGAGGGCATTCTAATATATTGAATGAAGTGATAAATCGCAAAGGATTATTGAGAATGTTTAATGGCGAACTAGATTGATTACTAAAACAACTATGTAACTGCAGAAAAGTACAGAGAATGGCTACTGCAATTTGTAAACATGCACTTTTTTTTACTAGAATAATTATATTCTTCGTACCCATTTTATTACACCATATACATACCAGCTAACATGATATAAGTTGAATGGCCACTTAAAAACAAAAAAAAAAAACAAAACAAAACAAAACAAAAAAACCAAAACAAAACAAAACAAAAATTTCTACTTCCATTCAACTCATGTCACGTCACCAATGTGTGCATGGTGTAATAAAATGGGTGTGAAGTATAGCATTACTCTTTTTAATAACAATAATATAATGTATCGATAATAATAGTAAAAATGATAATTATGATGATGAAATAAATAAACATCCACTTTTTTCCAGTTTTGTTCCTCAGTTTTCTTTTTTCTGTTTCTTTATTGTAAGTTATACATGCATCAGTGAATCTTGAATCCATGACTTCACTCCTCACAATGTTCTGTTGGGGAAAGAAGGTGTCATTTGAGATAAAGCTCATCGGCTTTTGTCCCTCACTATATGTCAAAGGAAATGTGTTTTTCATTAATGCCAACCTAGTATCAAGCAAGAATTCCAGTACCACAATGATCTGTAATCTAAATTGCATGTCATAGATGCTAAGTTAAGGCTCCAAATGCTAATTGCAACTAGCTGTGACAATTGTGACATTCTCATATTCTTTTCTCCATGTTCATTTTTTGGAAACTTATCAAATATAATGAATTAAGAACTTAAAGAAGTTGAATTCTTATTTTTTTTGGGGTCCAAAGAATTGCATTTTGAGTATATAATTCTCTTCCATCTATTGGTTGGAAAAAAATCAATCTGGTACTTGAAACTAGCGCAAATTGCAGCAGTTGCTCTACAACATTTTATAAATTCTCAAAGATCATTAGAATTTTTAATAGTAGCACGATCTTGTTCACTAATTTGTTGCTTGGTGATATGAATCATTAGTTCACAAAAGACCTAGGATAGAAGTTCTTGCCCCTTTCCTTTTCACCAAGATACCAGCAGAATAGATCTCTCTGTTCCTAAGCTTCCAATGAATTTTATATCCACTATAGATCTGGTGAATTCAAAATGCATTCCACATAATATAGTGAATAGCTAAGAATTAACTGAAGCAAATTGAAGTAAAATACAGTAATCAAAACACTGAAAGAATAAAGAAAAAGAGTGGTCCTCAAGTAGTAATTCTCAGTTACCACCAAGAAAAACCACTTTGAACTCAGGTTAGTCAGACTTACTCTAATAGGATTAGAAGCATTCGAGAGAAGGTAAAAAATTATATTTTAAACAAGCTGTTATCGTAGCATAGAGTCCAATCCGAATCCCTTGAAGTAACAAGGCCACCTCCATCAGTGCTTATGGATTCTGCACAGGAACATAGTATCTGAGAAGGAAACTGTTCTTTACCTTTCCTGTCAGTTCTTGGTTCATTATCTACAAATTCAATAGACCTGTAGTTGTTTGTTAACATCTGATCACTTGCTACATCAACATTGGCCTCAGGACTCCGGTGGGACTTTAACCGTTCATCCCTGCAGCTGCTGGCATCTTCCTCTTCATCTGACAAGCATCTGCAACAATCGAATTCATCCATCTCATAAATCTGGCTTATTAATCCTTCCCTCCACGATATTCTCATCTGGGATTGTGACACGTTAACTGAAGTAGAATTAGAAACCCAAGAAGCCCGTTCATCCAAAACTTTCTGAAATTGGGTAAGATCGACGGAGTTGGAAGAAGTAGTTAGACAATCAAAGTGGAAGCTTGAATCAACAGGATCTCCAATCGATACATGGTTGTTGGGAGATAAGCTTGTCATTTGAAGAACTTCAGCCACTGAATTGAGTTCAGATTCAAAGTGATGTTTCTTGTAAATGTCTTCATTTAACCATGATAGGCCAACAAGTCTACCTGAGCTTGAGTCTGATTGTGGAGTTCGCATAACATTTCCACTATTGAAAGAGTCCATGGAGAATGGAGAATTCTCACCTTCAAGATCACAACGGCTTGCTCTACCTTCTTTTAATATGACAGCCTCCCAACTAGGACTTGCATGGGGAGAAGACATAATGGCTAATCCTTCCAATTCAGGAAGTCCATTCGGAGAAATTAAAGAAGTTCTCCTTCTTCTACCACTATTAATAGAGGTTGTTGTATTACCATTGTTACATATATCTGAAGAAAACCCATGACCAGATGAAGGTGAGGAAGGAGAATGGAGTATGGCAGACCCTCCTAACCTCCGAAATCTACATGACCCATTTTCAGAATTCTCCTTCTGTTCCGCATCCTCTTCATCACACGGAGATAAAAGCCAATGCATTGAAGCCTCAGCAGGTTCAGGGATCACAGTTGAATCATTTCCAATCCCTATAACATTTCCTTCATCATCATCATCATCAAAACTATCAAAAGGCTTAACTTTACCAAAGGCAAAATCATTTTCTCCTACAGTTAGAACCCCTCTAGGCCTACACTTCCTCTTGTCAATGACCCCAGAAACAATGTGGCCAGCACCATAACAAGCAGGGGTTATTGTGTTCGACACCACGGATGTTCCACATTGTATCTCAGGCGACACAGAGACCTGAACAGGAGGTGTCTTATTATTGCTCCTGTTTGAATCCTCCTCCACAACCTCACCAACTTCACAATCCAAACCTAACCCACTTGCCATCTTACTCAAAGGAGTACAAGTTGCATCAGCACCCAATGTTTTGAGCTCAGTGGCCTCACCTACATCACCAACCAGCCACACGAGACCTTCTTCTTCAGACCCAGTAGCCAGCTTATTCACACAATCGCCACTGTTTTTCATAACTGAAGAAGTTTCCAACTTTTTCCCAGTTCTTGAACTGGGTTTTTTCCCAGATTGCCACTGGTACAGGCAAGCTGGGTTTTTCTTGAGTTTATGAGCTTTCTGTGATATGGGTCTATCTGGGTTTTCTTCAATAGTTGATTTCGACAGTTTGTTCTCCTTAGAGGGCTTAGATTTGGATAACTTTGAAATCCTCGCATTAGGGGCCGATTTGGGGATCTTGGAGAGGGTTTTGGGCCTCTGAATAGGGGTTTTCGAATTATAAATAGACGAAGACGAAGAAGAAGATGAACAAGAATGGTGAGAGCGAAAAAACCTGAGGCAACCTCTGGGGGCTTCAATGGACAGAGAAGAAGCCTCACTGCTGTTGTTGCTGCTGCTGCTGGAAATGGCATTGAGATCCTGGAATGGGTTTCGAGGGGAACTCTGATTCTTCTTCCTCTTATTGCTCCCTTCGATCTTCGCTGGTGCCAGTGCCGGAGAGGGTTTCTTCGGGATCTTAGACGAGAACGTCCGGTTCATTGTGCAAAGAGACTGAGAGACAGAGGGGGCAAGAGATCTACTGCTGCACTGCACTGCACTGTTGCTGCTACTGCTGCCCAAATTATTTGAAAATGAATGGAGGGAGGCAACTCTTTGCTTTGGCTAACTTACCCTCACCTTTGTCCCAAATTTGGTGCCATCCATACCTTTGTCTTGTGCTGATAACCGAGGCCAGAAGAGTAATTTACCACGACTCTTAGCTCATTAGCCAGGGCTATCAGCTCCACAATTCAGCCCAAGATCCCAAGTCTACTAGCTTATTAACCAAAAAAAAAATTATTTATTTTAGAGTATTTACAATGAGTTCTTCAATTTTTTAAAAAATTTAACTCTAAAAACTATTAAGAGCATTCCCAAAATCCCAATGTATGAGCCTTTGCTTGATGTGATTTTGGCCCCGTTCATTAAACCCCTTCGCCCCCTCTCCCCCCCCCCCCCCCCCCTCTTCCCCATTTCATACTGTTCATGTCAGTACGAAAAGTTCAAGTTTGAAATTTCTGACTTCTACAATGCATTTAATTTTTTATTCTACCCTTTCAATCATTCCCCTCATTGTACAGTACAATAGTGAGGAAAATTAAAACGAATAAAACTTAATAGTTGCAGCAGTGAGTCTCTAATATTTCTCGTGATTTGCATTTCAACCTTCCCCCCCTCCCCCTCTCTCTCTCTCTCTCTCTCTCCTCATTCAATTCCCTCAACCTCTAAAGTATATAGTCGCTTTTTGGACTTTTGTTGTGGGTTTGGTTTAGAGGTCGAGGGTCGCTTTTTGGACTTTTGGTGTGGGTTTGGTTTAGAGGTTAAGGGTAGTGAATGAGGAGAGAGAGAGAGGGGGGGCAAAGGTTAAAATACAAATCACAAGAAATATCAGAGACTCACTGCTGCAACTACTAAGTTTTGTTTGTTTTAATTTTCCTCACTGTTGTACCGTACAATGAGGGAAAGGATTGAAAGGGTAAAATAGGAAATTAAATGCATTGAAGAAGTCAGGAATTTCAAACTTGAACTTTTCGTACTGACATGAATAGTATGAAAGGGAGGAAAGGGGAGGGGGAACGGGTTTAATAAACGGGGCCTTTGTTAATGAGCTTGAGTTTTGTTTTGTCAAACAGTATTGTACTGAGGGCTTTATGTAGTATTGTATTAAGGGCTTTACGTAGAATTACCAGATGGAGAGCGTTATTTGCACAACACATATGTGTACAGCAATTGTACAACCAAGACATATCGGGTGTGGAACACATGCATGTAGGTCCTACATATATGAGACCCACATACATGAGTCACACACCCCAATGTGTCTTGGTGTGCAATTATTGTGCACATGAGTCTTGTGCAAAAATCATTGTTCTTACCAGATAGATATGATAGATGCCCAATCTTTATACTACTCTCATACAATTTTAACAATTTTTTTTTTCAAATTAACAATTACATATGTTTTTTTAGATATAAGTCCTACATATTTAATGATTAATTTTTTTCCTTATCTAATTGAGGCATTTAAGGTTTCATCTTGGGCTTCCTCTGAAGTTAAGTCCGACGGGGAGATAAAATGGAAGGGCAGCAAGCGAAAATCAGGTTGCGAAGAAATTGATGAGTTGGATTTTCATTTAGGAAAATTTCAAATGTTTTACAGGTGGCAAGGAGCCTTAAGTTCCCTTTGTCAAAGTATTTGTATCAAAGATAATGCTTTGTGATGTGGAAGCTACTTGTAATATGGTCATCAACTCAAAAGAACTATTCATTTGATCTCAGGAGTAGTTGATGAAGAAGTTGGACTCATCCCTTATACGGTGCAATGAATCATGTAGCATGCAGTACTAGCTCTGGTAGCTTTTTTTAATGGTTTAAATTTAATTTTAAATTTTTTACAAAAAAGAGAGTGAAGTTCAATCTAGACCGTAGATAAAAACTAGGACATATATATATTGTTGTTTTTTTAGGCACCTAAGCCAAATCTATGTGTAAGAATCCAACGCAAGAGGGTATCAATAGTTAGATGAAGAGTGACAGTATGTAATTAGTCTACTGCTAGCTTGTTCCTCCATTAGTACTCCTCCTTTTGTCTTGAAATGATCTTCTTTTCTTTGGTATGCAAGTAGGTAGTCTTGAAATGGTCATTGGTAGGGTGCCAAGTTTTTAACTTGGGTGGTTGAATAGTACTAATTGATATAATGATTAAAGTTTGAGTATTGTTATATACCACACCACTATCTTATCATTATTTTACTATACTGATATGACATTGTCAATTCACCCATTTTTTTTAAAAAAAAAAAAAAATCACGAATAGATTGACGACATCATTTCAGCACAGAGGGATAAGTGTAATGCTATACACTACCCGCCCACATCCATCTTCCATCCTCCTAAAGCCTTTGTGGTATGGTCCCCCATAATATTTGATACGTGGAGATTGGTTTTTTGGTTTTAGGGACCACGCCACATAGACTTTAAGGGGATGAGGGAGTAGTTTAGAGCATTACTCTTAAAGTTTACTGTACCTTATTGTGGTAATTATTGAGATTTGATTTCACGTATCAAGTGGACTTCCTTTGCACGCAACTTGCACAAATTTGAAAACTGGTCCTTCGTGAAACCCTAATGTAGAATATATGGACGATTATGAAAGGTGAATAACTCTAGTGATGTCGTTAGAACATCTAGATTGTTAAAATATTAATTAAATGAATAAATTTTTTATATTAGCTTAAATTTAAAATGAATAATTATTTAAAATTAAGAGACAATGGAGAGGTCACTACCTACATTGTTTGTCCAATTTCATGTTTGAGTGCCTAAGACTGGTGTGCTTAATTCCATTGAAACACCATATACCACCTTAAAATAATATAGAGTTCGGTGCGCATCATAAATATATTATATAGCAAGCTACCTATTTAGATCTGTTTTTTTCTTAGTAGTATCATAACCTAGATATTCCTCCTTGGCCATACATATTTTCCAAGTTGAGGTTGCCTATTTCAATACACAAAGTGTCTTTACATATTACGATCGAGTAAGTTTCTTTTCAATGCAAAAGCATTAAGCTGGTAGCTCTTTCTTTCTTTTTTTTTCTTTTTTTTTTCTTTTTTTTTTTTGAAGATTTGACATATTTAGGGCAACAATCAAATACATGCATATGTACACCATCTTCTAGTTGGAGAGATTGGAAATTAAGTCTCTTTTTTTTCTTTTTCTTTTTTTGAAAGAAGTTGGAAATTAAGTCATTGCACCAAGACAGGACATAAATTATCTACAAACTAGTTTGTGGCCAATTCCTACAAACCAGTCTAATAAAGTAACATGTATTGTATCACATACCATATGAGAAGCACATATTTTTCTAATAGCACGTACTTCTTAAATCTTTTGAGTTGACGACCATGTTACAAGTAGCTTCCACATCACAAACCATTATCTTCGATACAAATACTTTGACAAAGGGAACTTAAGGCTCCTTGCCACCTGAAAACATTTGAAATCTTCCTATAAAAACGATTTAATGTAAATGAAAAACATTTCATAATGTTAGACCTAAATAAAATTGGTATCATATCATATAATAAGAGTACACAGATTACCTTCATAACCATGTCTTCAGACACAGTCGATCGATACCGAGTTAAGCCCTCCAATGGGCAGCTTCCTCCTTTAATTATAAAATTAGCATTGCAGAGACTGGATAGTTGCAACAGAACATCAGACATGAGTTTGCTATCCCCACCTTGAACTTCTAGTCCTTCATTTCCTTGTTCCTCTTCATCGATTGAACCTTCTGCTATGGATGTGATACACTGAAATATGGCTAATAACCTCTCTAACGGGAAAGTTCCAGGTCCCTTCATAAGTAATTCTTGTTCTGCAGTTTCCTTTTGCTCCAATGACTTCTGGGAGGGCCTAAGAATAATTACAAAACAAACGCAGATTTAGAAGTTCTTCTATTGCAAACAAAAACTGATAATACAACATCTCTGCCAAGGAAAGCAAATAGGATTCATAACCTTATAACCTCAAATAATTATAAAATATAGACTACACTTATGCAACATAGATTGAATATCAAATTGTCCATGCACTTACTTCCTCTTTCGTTTTCGACTATCAAAACCACCCATTGGATCAAAAAGCGAGGCATCAAGCGTAGCTGGGTTTCTTGAAGCAAGAAATGCTGATATAAGGAGATATTTTGCAGAAGTAGACATATGGAAATCCAACTCATCAATTTCTTCACAACCTGATTTTCGCCTGCTGCCCTTCTGCTTTATCTCCCTGTTGGATTTAACTTCAGTGGAAGGCTGAGATGAAACCTTAAATACCTCGTTCAGAGAAGGAGCAATATAAGGTTGAAGATGACTAAACAACATTCTCTTCATTTCTTCATTGGGAACAAGTCCCGAATCACTAACAGGTTCACAATATTTTTCAAATAATGGTGCAAAGGCAGTAGATAACTCATCCACCCTTCTGGTAATTCTACAGAAAGGCCTTAGTACAACACTGTTTGACAAGACACAAAACTCAAGCTCATTAAGAAAATCACATCAAGCAAAAGCTCAAACATGCAACATAACCGTTCAAAATGTGTTCTTACTCAAGGAAGGATAAATAAAGCTTCCGGTTTACTTGGTTCTTCATTAATATTTGACGATTATCATCTTCTGTGTAATCAGGAAAATGAACAGGTATAGGTTCCATGTAACCCATACTTGAGTAATATGTATCAGGTGAAGTGTTGCTGACAAAGATCAGACCCACCTCAGGCATCTTCAGAACGTCAAAGAGATTGAACAGAAAAGGTAATATCGTGGAACTTTTATCCCACTCTCTAACAAGCTCCAAATTATCAAATATCAAGTAGATCATATTTCCATCAGGCCATCCAACCAAATTTTTGTTGCTTGATTTCCCTGAGTTCCCCTTAAGATTATTTATGACATTACTCAAGGCTTCATGAAGAGAATTAACAAAATCAGACGGCCTTTCACAGCGCTTCACACTCGAATAACCATTGGCTGCATTCTTTCTATGAAGCAACAGCTGATTCAAAATGGATTCAAACAAGATACGGGGACAATAGCATGTACGACAACTTGAATAAACAAAAGGTCGATTGAGATGCCTGAAAATCTGAAGAATAATGCTGGTTTTCCCAGTAGAGGAACCTCCATAAATAAAGATAGGAAGCATGGGGGAATTAGAGGGACCCAAAAGGCGTACAAGCTCAAGAATCTGAACACGTCTACCGGGAAAACTAGATAACAGATCATCCAAACCAATGGGGCCTTCTCCAAACACGAGTTCATTGATTGTCAATGGGCGTGAATCACTTGTTTTTGTTGTTTCGACTCCATTTTTTGCAACAGTAACAGAAGAAGAAGACCTGGTTGTTCTTCTAGTAATTTGTGGACTTTCCTCCTTACCCATCTAATCAAATGTGCGAAAGAAAAAGCTTACTTTCAGAGCAAATTAGGAAATTACCAATTAAGGAACAAAAACTACAACAAAACAAGCATATGAACACCAAGTAATCAAAAAAGATACAAGATATGCAAAGTAGGCACAATAATTCAATAGCAACAAAAAAAAAACAACAACAACAACAACTATTCAAATAAAATTGAATTGAAAAGGGAAAAGGAAAAGTAAACTAAAAATTGAAAGAATACCTTCAGTAACAATATAAACATATAAGGTTATAAAACTAAAGTTCAAAGTTTTCATTCTTAGTGAATTCATATAGTAAATTCTCGATGTACGGCTATTTTCTTTTCTGGAGAAAAGCTTTGACACTTTTCAAAATTCTCAATGGTCTGAATTATAATTAAACTTCTGAAAAAGAAAGTGGCAAAATTCTTAACTTTACCTAACTGTAAAATTCAACATGAAAATTGTTAGAAAATAACGGGAAGACAGAAAACAGAGAAAGGAAGAAGGAGAAGAGGAGAACACAAGGTAAGTAAAGGACTACATCTTGCTGATTTTCGTTACACATTTTAGTTACAAGAGTGAACAATATATAGAGATGTAAAGGGAAGCACATCCCAGAAATTATGGAGTGAAATCTAGAGGAAATCAGGGAAACTTGGGGAAGATGATTTGCTTCTGATATGGTTCCTGTCAGTGTGAAATCAGCTTTTAATATGGTTGTCACTGAGCATGGTTGCTGTCACAGAAGATCAAGGAATGGGCTTAGTGTCTTCTGATGCAATGATTAGCTAGCTGGATCATGGTTTGAGTCTGATGACTTGCTGATGTTATGCTGATCTGCAGTGGATGAATTGTTGATGTGGTGCAGAGATTTATCCTCTACATCCCCCCACAAACTGATGGGAAGAACTTCCTTTGGTTTGTCTTTTGCTTCTTATCAGCATTTTTTTTTTTTTTGGATTGGCCCAGGTTTTCAAAATGTATCTCAAAGCCTTTGTCTCGAGCCGACAGGGATGTGATGATTCTGGCATGTGGAGACGTGGCCGAATGTGATTCACCCAGCTGAGAGAATGATGACACTGGATGACTTTTGAGAAGTGGACATTAGATTTGGGGAAAGATGAGGTGGTTGGCCGGGTCGGTTGCGGCGGCAAAGCAGTATAGAGGAACCTGCAGGAGAGGAAGGATTGACACCGGTGCAGGGGATTAAGCTCGGATGGATTTCTGCATTTTTCTGCTCTTGCTTGCTTGATTGTTTGTCTTGAAGCTTGTTTCGATTCAACTGTAGACATGGAGATGCCGTTGAAGAGTTGGGAGAATGTGAGCAGAGTGGTTTCAGAAATGGTAAACACGGAAGGTGTTTGACTTCTCGGCAGTGTTTGTTTGTTTGCAGGGACCATGTTTGGAGTGGATGTGGGTGTTGGTGAAGTGTTTGAAGATGAGAGGTTTGTGGTTGCCATGTGAAGGATTGAAAGACTTGTGGTGTTCTGCAATGGTAACTTGCTGAAGAGGAGATATCTTCTTGATGCTGACGGTGCTAAGGTGTTTGAAATAAAGAGGAGGAGAAACAGAGGTGATGGGTGTGACTAAGGTGTTTGAAGAAATGCCTCAAAGAGAGGTTCGGCAGAAGAACAAAACTGGGAACGGCTGAGTTGAGAAGATGCTGGTGATGCTGCATCTTGGCTTTGTGGACAGGTTCGGCTGAGGAAGGACTGGTGCAGTACGAAAGGGGTGGTTTAATTTTTAACAAAGGCTGCAACATGAAGGACCGAAAGATTGGCGTCTCTGATACCATGTTAGAAAATAAAGGGAAGACAGAAAACAGAGAAAGGAAGAAGGAGAAGAGGAGAACACAAGGTAAGTAAAGGACTACATCTTGCTGATTTTCATTACACATTTTAGTTACAATAGTGAACAATATATAGAGATGTAAAGGGAAGCACATCCCAGAAATTATGGAGTGAAATCTAGAGGAAATCAGGGAAACTTGGGGAAGATGGTTTGCTTCTGATATGGTTCCTGTCAGGAGTGAAATCAGCTTTTAATATGGTTGTCACTGAGCATGGTTGCTGTCACAGAAGATCAAGGAATGGGCTTAGTGTCTTCTGATGTCATGATTAGCTTGCTGGATCATGGTTTGAGTCTGATGACTTGCTGATGTTATGCTGATCTGCAGTGGATGACTTGTTGATGTGGGGCAGAGATTTATCCTCTAACAAAAATAATTGTGCTAACCAGATCAACCCAACATCGCTTCGTTCATTAAATCGAATCTAACAATTAATTTAGGTGAGGAAACTCAAAATTTTTATTTCGTTTTATGTTCTTTTTCTTTGTTTTCTCGGCAACCAAACAAGGAGCAAAGCCTTAAACCATTGAAAAAGAAGAAGAAGAAGGAGGAGGAGGAGGTAGAGGGTTACCTGAAGAAGATTCTGCTAGGACAATCTGGGACGTAAAATGGAGACGCTTAGCAATTACGGGGTTCCTCAAAGTGCTTCGTTAAACAAAACTCTAGTTTGGGGCGCCGAGAAAAAATGCGAGAGAAAAAAAAAAATCTTTCCCGCCAATGAGCTTTTATTTGGTGCTTGTAAGTGCACGAGTTTACTATACTTTCAAAAATCCAAAACAGTCACTTTGAGAAAATTTTCCACCCCCTGCCCCCGAATAATTCTTCATCCCCCCCCCCCCCCCCCCCCACCCCCCCCTCAAAATCCACTCATTCAAGTTTTAACAATTATATATAGGGTTTCAACCAAGAAATATGAGAAATCAAACTTACAGAAGGCGGCGTGCGGTGGTTGTGGATGTTGGCGTTCCTCGACGGCCTGGCTCGACGGTTTGCGGGCAGCGACGCCCGATTCTTGGTTGTCCTTCACTTCGCAGAGAGAGAGAGAGACGAGAGCAGACTGACAGAGAGTGAGAGTGAGAGACGAGACGCTGAGAAGTGTCTTGTTTAGGGTTGATAAAAACGACATAGTTTTAGGAAGAAAGATATATGCTCCCATGGGTCCCACGGGGGTGGTTCGACCACCCCCAGACCGGCCGGCCTGAGGATGGCCAAATCACCCCCATGGCCCTTGGGGGTGGTTTGGCCACCCCAGACCGGTTAATAGGGTAGCTCAGACACCCCTCTTTTTTTTCTTTTTTCTTTTTTCAATTTTTTAGAAGTTTTTAATATTTTTTTAATTTTTAAATACTTTTTATTTTTTATTTTTCATACTACAACACGTGTCAATCCTCAGGAGTTGACACGTGGTGGACTATTAGTTTTTGGACAGAAAACTTGACTGAGGTACTAATTTAATCTTTTTCCAAAACTGAAATATCATATGTGATGCGAATTGAAACTCAAAGACTAAAAAATAAAGTTTTCAAAACTAAAAGACCAGAAGTGTATTTAACCCTAATAAATAAGTTATGAACACAAAAATATGTTCGATTATTAAATGAACATATTGTTATAAATTCGGCTCGACTTAGTTAATATTTGCGAACACAAATCATATAAACTCAACTTGACTCGCTAGCTCGTTAGAATATATGCACATACATTTTCAAGTAACATATATAAATATAAGATTGTTGTGTATAAGCATTAACATGCTAACTATTTTGTTAATATAATAGTATTAACTAATGACGTCCCACATCGCCTGGGAATGAGGATGTGCTTATATGTATAAATGCACCCTTTATGACAGAACACATTTTAAAGTCGTGATGGTCATGAACCTATCAGAACTCCGCAGTTAAGCGTGCTTCTGTGAGAGTAATCCCAGGATGGGTGACTTCCTGGGAAGTCTGGTTTGGGGAGCCAAAAGCGAACAATATTGTGTCATTGGGGGTGAGTCGTTACAAATGGTATCAGAGCCATTGTCCAGCCTGAGATGGTGGGAGCGTGCATAAGCCCAATGAGGGACGCCAGCGGGGACGCTGGGTCCAAAGAGGGGGTGATTGTGACGTCCCACATCGCCTGGGAATGAGGATGTGCTTATATGTATAAATGCACCATTTATGACACAACGCGTTTTAAAGTCGTGATGGTCATGAATCTATCAGAACTCCGCAGTTAAGAGTGCTTCTGCGAGAGTAATCCCAGGATGGGTGACCTCCTGGGAAGTCTGATTTGGGGAGCCAAAAGCGAACAATATTATGACATTAGGGGTGGGTCGTTACAAACTAGTTAACAGTAATTAATATATTATCAACTAGTTATAATATATTTAACTATATGTTATAACATTGAGAAAGGTCTAACGTGGGAAGGTTTACATATTTTTTATCAAGTTTTCCACAATCTATTTGACATCAATAAACAATCGGTATATACTAAATTTATGGGTACCACTAGATTCACTACAATTTCGAAATTTAAGCAAAAATACACAATACTTTGGTTTTGTAGCGAGAATAAGAGAAAACAAATTTTCAGGATGTAAGAGCCCAGAAAATAAAATAAAAGGAAAAGTATATATATTTCCTTCAAATTATCATTTAATTGTTAATGTCCCTCTCAAACTACCAATTTTGTCAATGTCTCTTTTCAAACTATAAAAAAAAAATATATATTAATGTCCTTATAAGACCAACAAAAATACAAAAATGGCCCTAAATTTTTTTCAATAAGACAAAAATGTTCTTATAATTTTTTTTTATATATATATATTTTTTTAAAAAAAAAAAAAAAGAAGAAGAAGAAAAACCAGTTTTTTTTTTTTATAAATTTTTGTTGTTTTATAATTTTTTTAATAATTTCTTTGTTTTTTTTAATTTTAATAATTTTATGAAGGGTATTTTTGTCATTAAGGGGGGCATTAACATTTTTTAGTAGTTTAGGGGGGGACATTGACATAATTGGTAGTTTATGAGGAACATTGACAATTGAGTGATAATTTGAGGGGGTTATGTGTATTTTTTCCTAAAATAAAAAGAACAAAAATACACTAAATTTCGTTGATGTAAAAGCGAAGAAAAATTATGCATGAAAATGATAAACTAATCAATGAGAAATTACATTTTGGTAGCAAAGAAGAAAAACCCCAAACAGATTTGACCCAAATTGATGAGAGCTTCATGACAAAAGAAGGAAGAATATCTTAAACTCTTGAAACCCTTGTCCTTATCGGCCAATCACCCATCATCAAATCTGTCACAAGCAAATTAGTCGTCGCCCATCATCAAATCTCCCACAACCAAACCCTACGATTCTTGAATCAAAACAAAGAGAGAGATAAAAGAAAACGAGAGGGTGAGAAAACAATAGAGAGAGAGAGAGAGAGAGAGAGAGAGAGAGAGAGAGAGAGAGAGAGAGAGAGGCTGCGAGATAAATAAGTGGAAGATTGTAGTGACTTGTACATTGTAATTGTAATTTGAGATGTAATGATTTAGAAGCTCTTGTTAGTTTATTGGAAATGTTCATGTAATCAATTCAAAGACAAAAGTTATTTAAGTTTTCCGCTGCGATGATTGTTTAAAGATTTAGGAGTAGCGTTTTGTGGTTAATTGAGTAAATTTCCCACTCCACCCTTGAATTTGGGGTAGGACGTTACATTGATATAAATGAAATGAGTTGTTTATTTTACCAACAATAGCCTATAATACCAATAAGTTAGCAAAGCATCACCTTTCTCCAAAACTACACCATTCGGCCACCTAGAGGAATTTTTGGGGGTTTCTTCCAAATCACTTATAGGTATGTATTTTGATGCTTTATGATGTTTCTTTTATTTTAACCAAGAGATCTATAAGTTAATTTCAACTCATGAGAGAATTGGTTGAAGTTATAATTTGAAAATATTACATATTTCATTTATGTTCATTTATATTTAATTTATGTTCTATTTTATTGCTATTATTGTTCTAATGATCCAATAAGCTTGTGGATTAAGAATAAGTAGAGGAAAATGGAATTAGTCGACTGTGTTAGTCCTTAAGACTTTCATCGAGTAACCTTTAGCATGAGAAACTATGCTTCCTTTAACTGTTCTCGTGATGGTCATGGATCATCATGAGTGATCGTCTTTACTTTTACTATCTTTATGATGGTATTGAATCGTCATGAGTAATCGTCTTTATTTTTACTATCCTTATGATATATTTTAATCATCAATGTTCATATTTGGTGGTATTGGTCTTAGCCTCATCACTAATTATGAGTTCAAGTTTTAAGGATATCCTAATGAATGTTTCAGAGTAATTAAAAAGGTAAAAGATAAAATGAACTAGGAAGATAATAATGATATAGTTGTTAAACAATGAACTTATGAACAAATGGAGTAGAGACAAGTAGATGAGTTAGTAATAAATAAAGTAAGTAAAATGAACGGTAAACATATATAAGGAAATAAGGGTCTTTGAACAACATTATATTTAATGTTTGACCATATTGTTTGATGATTATGCTGATTTATGAAATACCGTGTAAATATAGATTGTTTGCAGAATTGGAGTTGGGGACTTCATTTGAGAGAACTGTAAGTATGAAGTTACTTACTAAGACGGGATACTAGTTTTAAATATATCATTTGCTATGCTATTTTACCAAGCTTTTATAAATGTGAACTTTAAGTATGGATTTACTTATAGAATCAGGGTATTAGTTTTATTAAGCATATTGGTTGATGTGTTATTTTGCAAATGGTGATAAAACCATTCATAGACTGAGATGGTGAGAGCGTGCATAAGCGAGCACTCACTAGAACACCAAGAATTAGGTGATCCCATGAGGGTCGTTGAGTCTCAAGAAGAAGTGATTGTGACCTCCTGCATCTATGAAACTATGGAAGTATTTACTGTGAAATGACTTTGTGTTTCATTACTATAATTGTTAGTTGATTTATTCATTATATGCTTGATTATATGCGCATGGATATGATATTGCATATTATCTTATATTTTTCAGAACAAATAATAAAAAATATTAATGCATTTTTGGGTTCTAGTCCACAGGCTGGTGGTTAGAATCCCGGTGCTAAAACTCTATAATAATGTTTGGGCCGGTGGTTACAGTCTCAAGTACTGATAATAAAGTGATAACGAAAGGTTAGAGTCGGTTATTATCCGTAAATATGGGGTTGTAGTCCACTATCAGTCGATAGGTTGAAGTCCTCTAGAGTGAGTGACATATTGCATAAATAATATGAAAATTACATGCATTCTCTTTCTCTTTCTTCACATTTACCTCTTTTTATTTAATTTAGTGACTTATTTATAGTTTATGGGAACTTGGAGTCTCACTTGTTTGTTTTTCTGTGTAAATATGATAACGCCATATTTTACAAAAATCCTGATTCAAGAAATGTAGATGAGGGCGAAGATCATTTCGCTAGTTTTGATGGTTTCTGAATCATCTGCTAGGAGCTTGATGCTTGTCTTTGGGAGAAGCAAGCATTATAACTAATCATGTTTGTTTGTTTGTTTGTATGGTATATTATTGTCAATGTTTAATTATGTGCTGTTTGTGGCCCATATTTAGTACACCTTGAGTGAGCATGTCTTGTGTTTTAAAACAAATACTTATCTATATAGTTGCGAGGTAATTCAGTCAGTTCATAAGTATTATGTGGTTTATCCCTAGTGCTATAAAGAAAAAAAATATTTCGTTGCGAGATTGTAACTCTGATGTGGTAGCGTCATGTGAAAATCGGAGGTTTCCGCTTACGGTTTTGCTTGTTCAAAATCGAAGCGATACAAGAAAGTTGCTTCTAGTATTCTAAAAAACCTACTAAATCAGATTTTCTTATAATTCCTTAAACTAAGAAAATACTTACCTTACATCTAAGGAAACAAAAATAATTATCTTAAGATTACTTTAATATAATTTATTCGTTTAATATTTATTTGAAACAATATTTAAATATCTCTTTCTCTTTTTCTCTGCATTTAAAGGATGAGAAAGTGATTTATTAGTGCTTAAATGGAAAAGAAAAGTTTAAGGAATGTGAACCAGTGTCTGACACAACGTGAAGCATTTCATTCTTTATCACCAAAGAATAAAGAATAAAGAATAAAGAATAAAAAATAAAAAACTAAAAAACTGTCATTGGCTCCCGCCACCCACCGATCACTTTCCCACTAGGGCCACTCTTATCAATCAGTCAATCCGTAGTTGCAGTACCCATTTCGTATCATACGGCATGGCAGCTCAACCAAAGAAGATCATCATCGACACCGACCCTGGCATTGGTAAGCCACCTTTTCTTTTCTCAATGAATCCCGTTTTCTTTGAACAATTTCTGGACATTAGAAAAATCATCTGGGTGTCCGAGATTTCTATGATTCATGGATTCTTCTGCCTATTTTGATAGTAGATCAAACGGTGATCCCACTTGATTCAAAGATTTCATATCAAAGAAGTCAGGCGTGCTCTGTTTCTTTGACTGAGAAAATGCAGCAGCCGGAAAATGAATTGGGATTCTAATCAAATCACGGACTCTTTTTATCATTTGGGACCCCAGAAAATCAGATAGCTTCATTCAGTTTTGCAACTGGCTAAATGGGTTCCATAATCCATTCAAATTTATGGTCTTTTGTTTATCATTTACCTCTGTCTCCTTGGTTACCCATTGGATGGTTCAATTTTTTGTAATCGTATTTCTGAGATTACAGTGGTCTGAAATCCGATAAGTTTTGGACTTTAAACGATATGGTGCCCCAGGAAACGAAATTGCTCCTCGCAAATTTGCAACTGGTTTAATGTGTTTCATTAAAAATTCATGTTCTTTTTTGTGTTAATACTTTTTGTGACGTTATGTGAATTGGTGATGCATGCAGATGATGCCATGGCCATTTTCCTGGCATTACGGTCGCCAGAGGTGGAGGTGATTGGGCTTACAACTATATATGGGAATGTTTATACGACACTGGCCACGAGAAATGCCTTGCATTTGGTATAGTTAATGAGGTTCATTCCATTTGTGGCATTTTGAATCTATATGTGTGATTCTTCTTTGTACCATTTCATTAGCAGAGTGGGATATGCTTTTTCTTTCTTTCGATGCTAACTGTGTTAACTCTTCCCTTATGTTTATGATGTAGCTTGAAGTTGCAGGGAGAACTGATATCCCGGTGGCGGAAGGATCTCATGTCACAATTACTGTATGTACAGATTGAAAACATTATCCTATGGAGTAGTGGCTCAGATTATTCGTATCTTCTGACAATTTCATGACTTCCATCTTTGAGCGGCTTTTCTTTTTCTTATGTGATTGTGTAAATTCATTGTAACTATTAAAGAGACGAAGGATCTGCAAAATTTTACAATGAATATCTCTATGATTTTTTGATTAACAATAATATTTTAGTAGTTAGAAGACCAGTTTGTTCTTGCATCTGGAAAATATATAGGGAAATCTATTGGAAATGCGTGCTATCCTATAATACTCTCACTTATGTGCCTCATGATGACTGAAAGCATCTATTCGTCTAACTCATACTGCTTTATCACATGTCATACGTGTCTAGATTGTATTCTAATGATTACAGTAATATGTCATCCCTTTTCTTTGAAGGATTTGTTTCCGCTTCATTTGTTGCAACAAAAATCATACTCCATTGGAAAAATCATTTTCAGCTGGTCACCTCCCTGAAGAAGCTGACTTCAAGTTTACATGATAGCAGCTAAACTTGTTCTAAGCAGAATTTCTGTTGTAGATTTAGTATTTCGGTCACATAATTGCAACTCTGCTGCCACTATTTTTACTCACGAAACATTCAAGTACAAGTAGAAGGTGATGTACGACTTGAATTTTCTGGTTCACCAATTCATTTCATCTTTGTTTGTTTGGCAGAAAGGTACAAAACTTCGTATTGCTGATTTTGTCCATGGTACGGATGGACTTGGCAACCAAAATTTCTCTCCACCAAAAGGAAAGCCAATTGAGCAGTCAGCAGCTAGTTTTCTCATTGAGCAAGCATCCCTTTATCCTGGGAAAATTACAGTGGTGGCACTGGGCCCACTTACAAATATTGCATTAGTTAGATATCCTGATGATTTGTGTGGTCTCTAGTATTGAATATTATCGATTATGTTTTAAATCAGATTACCTATTGGAATAGGCTATTCAACAAGATCCTTCATTTTCAAAGAACATTGAGCAAATTGTTCTTCTTGGTGGTGCTTTTGCGGTAAATGGGAATGTGAATCCAGCAGCAGAGGCCAATGTAAGTTGCTCAAAGTCTATGTATTCTGGCTCTGATTTCCAACTCATAAACTCATAATGTATGTAGCTCAATGATCTGTCAAACTTGCATGGCCATCAAAACCCACAAATAAGGTTATGGTCATGCCAGTTTTATATGGCTCAAAGTTCTCTCTGCCCTACTTAGGAAGAGGAGGCAGGAAAGTAAGCGGATACCTTTTTCCTTAGAATCTTATAAATCTTGATCTGATGAGTTACTCTCTTCTTGAACTTATCAAGAGCAGAGACCTTTGTCCTCAGAATCTTAGAAATCATGTTCTTATAAGTTACTCTCTTCTTGAACTTATTATCTCGGGAAAAGTATACATATCTCCCTCAAACTACCATTCAACTGTCAATGTCTCCTCCAAACTATTGTGTCAATATCCCCCCTCAAACTACCAAAAAATGTCAATGTCCCTCGTAAGATCAACAAAAAGACAAAAATGACCTTAAAATTTTTTGAATAAGACAAAAATATCCTCTAAATTCGAAAAAAAAAACTATAAAAAAAAATAAAATAATAAAAAAAAAAACGAAAAAAAAAAAGAAAAAACGAGAAAAGAAATTTTTTTTAAAAAAAAAACTGAAAATTATAAAAACAATTTTTTTTTTTAAAAAAAAAAAACAGTTTATTATTTTTATTTATTTTTGTATAAATTTTTGTTATTTTATATTATTTTTTAATAATTTTTTTTAGTTTTTATTGTATTTTAATAATTTTATGAAGGGTAATTTTGTCATTAGGGGGACATTGACATTTTTTGGTAGTTTAGGGGGAGATATTGACATAATTGGTAGTTTAGGGAGGACGTTGACAATGAGGTAGTACTTTGAGAGGGTTATGTGTATTTTTCTCTATTATCTCAAAAGAAGCTTTGGAACTTATTATCTGTGTTATTTTTACTTGAATAGATCTTTTACTGCTGTCCTTGACTTGGTCCCTTCCTTCACCCACATGCGCCTCCGCCCTTCTTTCCCTCCCTCTCCCTTTCTAATGCATATATGGTGACCAGATTTTTGGCGATCCCGATGCTGCAGATATTGTATTTACAAGCGGAGCAGATGTGTTAGCTGTGGGCATAAATGTTACTCATCAAGTTGTCTTGTCAGGTACTCTTAGGCAAATTTGTGTATACGACGATTTATCAACCATTTTCTATATATTAGAATCATATCAGTGCCTTCTAACTCACATCCTAATAGTTCTGTTCAGCAGTTGGTACATTTAGAGCCTTGTCTTCCATGAGACTGTGTATCTCCAATTGTTGCAATTTTATTCAAAAACCATATTTATAACCTTTAGTCCAGATGGTTCTTTCTGTTCCCCTTACCCTTAACAAAGTAAAAAAATATTGTAGCTTTGATCGTCAAGTTGCTAATTAGAATTATGAAATGAACACTTAAAAATTGTAATTCTTACATGATTCTATTTGTTTTATTCTTTCACTTTGTAATCATACTTTCATAAATTTTGACACATTATAGATGCTGATAGAGAAAAGTTGGCAAGGTCAGATGGAAAATTTGCTCAGTACTTGTGCAAAATCCTAGAGGTGTACTTCTCTTATCATCATGCTGCATACAACACAAAAGGTTTGTTTATTTTCAAATGAGTTAATGATGCCAAGAAGTTGGTAGGTTATCATTTACTGACTGATGCCAGTTTTCATATTGTTGTAGGAGTTTACCTTCATGATCCAGCAGTCCTACTTGCAGCTGTTGATCCTTCACTTTTCACTTACACAGAGGGTGTCGTTAGAGTCCAGACCTGTGGCATCACAAGGGGACTAACAATATTATACAACAAACAGAAAAGGTAGGACCTTTCGTCCACTTCAATCAGCAGCTGGATTGACTTAGTGCCTTTTGTAGACCACATGACTGAAATGATTTAGTATGTGGGATGCTGACATACTCGTGGATTGGATGATTAAAACAGTATAGAGTGAAGATTGTTTCTTGATATCCTGAAATTATTAACACAAATGATAAAGAAACAAAAAAAAAGTAGGGAGTATTTTAACCAAATGTATAAGGCCAATCATTCTGCTACTTAAAAAATAAGGAAAAGAAGACTGCTGTTAATTCTCATTTAGTTTGTAAAAGGCCATATTGTATAAGTTGGACCTTGAGTTCAGTGATACAATCATTCTGAATGCTTGGACTCATTTGTTCTACTTTCTTTGCAATGAACTAGGTTTGGTGAAGTCACTGAATGGACTGATAAACCCACGGTGAAGGTTGCGGTCACGGTTGATGCTCCGGCTGTTTCGAAGTTGATCATGGAGCGGCTTATGGACTCCTGAAGTATTCAAAGGAGTGATCAATAATTCAGGAAAAACTTCATTCAACAGTCCTCATCAATGTTCATAGCTGTCATGGGTGCAACTACTTGCTGGTTTTCTGTTGCTATATTTCTCATAGGGACATCTGATTTGGTCACTGCCCCAGTCTTCATCCATCTATTGAGAACAATAAGACTATAAAAAATGAAAAAATAAAAATAAAAAATTATAGTTCTCTTTTTCTTGTAATAATGATCTCCTGCTGGTCCAACAACCGTTGAAATTGTGCTTAGAGTCCAAAAAAGATTCGTACCATTTCAGGGAAAGCCGAAATGGGGCTTATTTGGCAAGCGTGGAAAAATTCTTCCACTTTATTTTCACTTTTTTAAAAAATAATCAACTTCGAAACATTTAAACTTTATATTGCATAAATAATGTGTTTTACTATTTAAATAAAAATAATCACTAAAATACAAAACTTTTTTACTTTTCTATACAAATTCTTTTTATTTTATATCATATCTATTACTTCTTACTATTACCCCAAAAAAATTCAACTTACACTCACTTGCCAAATATACCCATGATTAAGAGGTAACTTGGGATATGGAAGCACACCCCACACCATAATAACTTGTTTGACAAGTACTTTCATTTTTTTTAAAAAAATCAACTTCAAAACATTTTTCTTTTTATACCACATTAATCATTTTTTAACAATATTTTCAATTTTTATGTCACGTCAATTACTTTTCAACTACATTTTTCTCTTTTCTTACAAAAAAATTCAAAAAAATATATTATATTTTATATCATATCATTCACTTTTTATTACTATTCAAATTAAAACTCACCTAAAAAACCTTTACCAAACACACAATCGCAATAAGATGATAGTGATCGGAATCCAGCAGCGAATGTTGCCATCTGGTGCCCGGATCCTAAAATTCAAAAACCTTTGGCGCAAATTCGGGCTGTCAACAAACTCCAATGGCGATGGCGAATTCCCACGAACATACGTGTAAGAATGAAGAGTTTAAATTCATAATACGTTAAAGAGGGTTTTTCAGTCAAACTGAAAATAATTTCTGCTGACCATAATTTTCGATTGCACCAAACACTGAAAATATTGAAAAAATATTTTTCAAAAAATATTTTACGTCCAAACAAACAGAGTATAGGTTTAAAAAACACATGTCTATTGCACACAATTGAGATTCTTTCTGATTTAGAGCTGGGCATGGAAGGGCTCTTTTTTTTGGCCAACGAATAGTAGTTGAAAGAGCTTAAATGTGGGTATTTTATTTTGGGATAATTGCACCGTTGGTCTCTATGGTATGCCATAATTATTTTTCACTCCCTATGGTTTAAAAAGTGCATGGCAGGTCCTTGTGGTATGTAATAATTACAAATCGATCCCTGACGTCAAATTCTGTTTAAATTTTTAATAGATTCCGTCAAATGCCACATCAGCGCCACGTATCGCTGACATGGACATCTTAATAAAATAATATAAATTTATTAAAAAATAAATAAATAAACTTATTTTTTAAAAAAACAAAAAAAAAAAAAAAAAAAAAGAAAAAATGGGGTAGGGGGTGGCCGCGCTCCACCCCCAGTGGCCGCCGGGGGTGGCTGCCCCCCTGCCCCATTTTTTTTTTTTTTTTTTTGTTTTTGTTTTTTTAAAAATTTAAGTTTATTTATTTATTTATTAATAAATTTATATTATTTTATTAAGATGTCCATGTCAGCGCCACGTGTCGCCAATAAGATGGTGACACGTGGCGCTGACGTGGCATTTGACAGGATCTGTTAAAAATTTAAACAGAATTTGACGTCAGGGATCGATTTATAATTATTACATATCACAAGGACCTCTCATGCACTTTTTAAACCATATGAAGTGAAAAATAATTATGACATACCACAGGGACCAACGGTGCAATTATCCCTTTTATTTTTCAGCTCCTTTTATATATATATATATATATATATATATATATATATATATATAAAAGAGAGAAAAAGGTGAAAATTGTCGTGGGTTAATACACTGACCCACGATCACGCCGATCCCTTAGTCGGTGCAGAATATGTGACCCACAACCACATCGGTCTCCATTGGATTGTCTAATGTAGCAGGTGGTCCAGTCTTCGCCGGAGACGAATTGGGTTTGGTCACCAAACTCGTGGCTGTGGGTCTAGTTTAGTTTTTTTTTTTTTTCTTTTCTTTTCTTTTTCTTTTCTTCCTGTTGTTTTACATTTTTTGTTTTTGTTTTTTTAATTTTTAATTAAAGATAAATATATATTTTTATAGATTTTTAAAGTGGTAAAAGAAACATATTGCAAATTTTTATAATTTGAGAATGATATTGCAAAAATCTGTTAAAAAAGTAGACAAAGAACAAGCGCACCAGTTGTATTCAAGCCGAGCCGAGTTGAGTATTGAATATTTAAACTTGGCTTATTTAATTTTATTTCGAATACGAGTTGAACTCAAACTTATTACCGAACTAGATATTTTGTTTAAATTTGACATATTTAATTTTATTTCAAATACGAGTCGAGCTTGATCTTATTACGAGCTGCTTAGTTAACTTATTTATTTCTTATGTAAAGTAAATATAATGATTGTTTACATTTTTATAAATCTATATTAATCATTAATTAATTAAGTATCGTTAAAATTTTATTATTTGAGTTCATTAAATAAATTAACGTTAATCTTAAATAATATAACCTTGAGTTTATATATATGTATATAAATTCATTAAGTGCATACACAAATTAGTAAAATTACGAGCGTGTATATACACACTTATAATCACACATACTTTAAAAAAAATAAAAATAATTCAAGTTATATTTATCATATTAAGAAGATAATTTATTTTTACTCTAAGATGTTCTTATTGCAAAATTAAAATAATATGAGTTTTTTTTTTACCATAATCCTTCATATACTGAATATTTTGATAGATGGATTCAGAGAATGATGATAATTGCAAATGAAGAAGATATAGAATATAAGAAAGTCTATGGTTAAAAGACTCTTAGGGTCTTTGAACAGCTTTCTTGAATTAATTTATATTCCTGAAAAAGATTATGGTATATCCAAGCAAAGTATGAATAAAGATTAGAAATATTATGAAATAGGAAGTCCTGAATTAGGAGCACAACTTTTTAAAGAGATTTTAATTTATCATCGATATTAAGTTCTTTAATTTTATCTTTTACTTTGCAATTATTTTTATAATGACCAGTTTGTCCACATTTATAATAAACAGGTTATTTTTTATTATGCTTAAATTTATTTGGCCGAAAACTTTTAGAGTTTTTTGATTCATAATATTCCTTATAAGGTTTATATGATTTCATTTTCTTGTCACTATATTTTTATGCTTATGTTTAGTGGATGGCGCTATCAAAGGGGGAAAACCATATTGTTCACAAAAAGATCCTAATTCTTGTTTGGCATATTTCATATCATTTTTTAATTGATTTGTTAGTCTTAAATCATTACACAAATTTAATCCTATATATTTTATTGCATTAATAATTTCTCCATACGTAAGACTTGTATAATCATTGTGACCATCATTATTTAATTTTTCTCTAACCTTATGGGCAAAATATTTGGGTAATCCTCCTATAAATTTTTCTTTCCAATAGGGGGCTCTATTATCCTTTCTGATTAATACTCTTGAAAGAAAGACATCCTTATACCATCTAAAATCTGTTAAAGTAGGACATTTTAAATGTTCTAAACTATCATAAATATTTTCTCTATATACTGATGGATCTCCTACGAAATGTTTTATGATTGCAAATATTAAAGTATTAACAGCATCTTCTACAGGTTGATTATGCTCATTTGTTATAATATTTCCAGCAACATCAGTTTTATAAGCTGTTCTTAAATATAATCTTTGTTCTTCTGTTAAAGTATTATCCCACCATTCTTTTAATTGACCTGTAAATCCTGTTATTAAACTACTTGCTACTTGATGATCTGATCTATTAGCACCTTTATAAACATTTGCTACCATCATCATTTCATGTAAGACATTCAAAATTTCATATTCTGATAAACCATCTATATTCCACTCATACAAAGCATCAGCTATGTAAGCAACTCTTATTCCTAATTCTCTTTCTTCAAATTGTATATCTGAAGGTGTGGGTTTAGAATACCAATTACGAGTTATAGAAGTATGCGTTACATATTTTCCTTTGTAATTATTCCTAGGCATTCTTCCTGGACCATTATAATATCCAGAAGTCATTCTATTTAGATCTAAATTTTGAATTGAGATTGTAATTCATCAATGTAAGATTCAGTATCAGTATTTTTTGTTTCTGTATGTGATTTTTTTATGGTTAAAATTTCTTTATTATGATTTGAGGTTGACGCATAATTCTTTATTTTTAAAGTATCTAGTCTTTTAGAAATTTCTTCTAATAATTCTGTATTGTCATTTTTTAAAGAAATTTGTAAATTTGGAGGGGTTTCATATGGCATAAATAAAGGTCTTTCAATTTCTTTTTCTTGATTTTTTATTGTTAATGGATTTATCTGATTTTCAATTCTTTCTAATTTTTCGCCAAGAATTTTTATACATGTATTAGTAAAATTATTCTGTTGTATAATATTATCCATATTTTTATTATCATCACTAAGACTTACTTTTTTAAGAGGAGAAGCAACTATTTGCGATCCTTTGCGTGAAAGGGTTATAGATTCATAAGGGGGGTATTCTTCATGAATAAGTTCATTAGTTTGTAATTTCATCCAACTATTTTTAGCTCTACTGATTGTATTAACTTTGTTAGTGTTGATTTTGACATAATTATGTTCAAACTAAGAGAAGAAATATATATCTGTTCTTAATTCATTCATCTTATTATACCATTTAGTTCTTATATGGTTTTGTTCTATTTGTGAAAATGTTTTGAAAAACCATGTTCTCTTATGATCATATTCAAGAGACATAAAGTCTTTTCGTAATTTTTTTTTATTTATCTCATATTCTCGAGTTATTATCATAATTTGTGGATCTTCTATTTGAGATTGAGTTGGAGAGTTTGGATTATTTATTTCATTATAATTTCTAAGAGGATTATTCATTTCACTAATATTGGTTGCTGAGGCTACAGAATAAAAATGAGTATCTACAAATTTTCCTTTGTTAATACCTTGTAGATTTGTTTCTAATTGACTTAAATTATATCTAGGAGGGGAAACAGGTTTATCTATTATTTCATTATACGAAATTGGGGCTCTTGAGCCAGAAGCTCTTGAGCATGATTTTTTATAAGGCTGGAAATTTAATCCTATAGTACCATCTTTTGTTTGAGTAATATAATCCAAATCTGTAACATTATTCTCTATTTTTGGTAATGGAACTAAATTTTCTAAAGTCTATTTATTAGGTAAGACTATATCATCCCAACAAATTTGTTTTGGTATACAAATTGTAGAATTTTGTGTGTTACATTGTAATAATAAAGTTTGACGTTTTGAACTTTCTAATAATGCTTAAGGTTCTAAAGTTGTCTTCATAAACTTATAATAAATTTTATATAAAATATTTAAAGGTAAAGCATTTTTCATCATACTATAACCATCGGTTTTAATATTCAATTCTAAGGCATGTAAAAGAGTAAGGTTGAATAAAGATAATGAAAAATTCGGGTAACAATTAAAATATATAGGACCTTCATATAAAGATGATTCTATTGATCCTAATAAAGAGTCCTTGAATCTTAAATGTCTACCATTTCTTAAACATAATAATACATTATTATTCAATCCTTGCCTTGTTAATGGTTTAACAGCTACTTGGACTAATCCTATATGTATAAAAGAATATTTTTGCGTATGCTTTTCAATACTATCTTTTGAAAATAATTTAATAGTTTCATATTCCTTATTCAAAGAAACTGTTCTTTCCACAGTTTTGATTGTATAATCTGATAAAAAAGATAGGTTTGAAAAAGTTGATTGTTTATAAATATTTTTTGTAGGGACAGAAGGTAGCTTCCATTCTTGAAGATTTAGTTCTTGATCCATAATACAAATTTCTTCATTATTTATGACATTTTCATTGCTATCAAAAGAAGAAAGCATATGAGATCTAGAGGAAGAGCTCCTAAAGAACAAATCCATAGTATGCTTTAAAACTCTAAGTTTTCAATAATCAGTCATAAACTTCTAACTGGACCACTGTCTGGACCACCCTCAACGCTCTCCTGGCAAACGGGCTAAACCAATGGCCTTACACTAAACCAACGCTAGCAGTTCGGACTGACCACCTAGAACTCGGAGTATTATCGCAAACTCTGAACCCTCTCTCTACTCACCCTTGGCTCTGATACCATAAACTAACCCATGTGATAGTAATGAGTATGACAGTTAAATAATGAAGATGATTTAAGATAATGATTTAATAAAATAATTCAAAAACATGAACATAATATAAAGGAGAATCATTTAGTGAAGATAGAGATGAAGTAATAAACATTCTTACTTGATATTATTGAAGCAAAGTTGGAATAGATACAAGATTCAAAGCCTTGATGCAGAGGCCGGAAGATACAAGGAAAAGAAAAGTAAAGATAGTTCTGGATACAAGATAGAAATGATAGAAAGGTTAGAGATAGGCACTCAAGATGGCTTACAAATTCTCTCTCAAATGATTTCTGCCTTCTAACATATCATACATGCCTTTTATAGGCTAAAAGAAAAGGAAAATTACAAATATGAACAGTAGTAAATATTCCGCATATCTTTTTGAACAGTAAAGGTAGCAATAATTCAATATTCCGCATGTCTTCTAAACAGTAAAAGCAACAATAATTCTTGAGTCTTCTGAGCAGCAATAATTCTTGAACATTGATTATTTTGTCTTTTGCGTCGGCGGATGCAACAGTAAAAGCAGTAATAATTCTTGAACATTGAATATTTTGTCTTTTATGTCGGCGGATGTGAAACTAATAAAGATTCTATTCGTATAAAGTCTTCATGTCATAAATGCTTCTTCAAAAAGTCTTCATGTCATAATTCTTCTTCATAAAGTCTGTCATAAAGCTTTTTCATGAAGTCTTCATGTCATAATGTTTGCTTCATAATTCTAAATCTGCATAAGAATCCTGAGAATCTGCATAAGGATCTTGAGAATATCCTGGTAGTACTGATTCATCTTCATCTTCATCATCTGATAATTGAGATAGAGTTTCTAGCAGATGTTTTTTGAACTCATGCTTTGAACTGGAGGAGGCTAATTTGGCCTGATTGATGCTTTTCTTTACAAGAAACTGATTTGAGGCTAGAAATTGTTCCGTACATAATTTAATAATTTTTGTAATGATATCATCATAGGTATATCTATCCCACCATACTGGGGATTATACACATTATCTTCTGGGGAGAAGAAATTATAATCCCAAGACATTATCCAATGAATATTAAAATGAAGGAAGAAATAAAGTTCTGGGGGAAATCTATTGAAAGGAGACGGAGAATGATGAGTCTTTGAATAATCTAAGAATTTGTTGCAAAGAGGAGGTGGTAAAATACCAATTTCTGCTCCAAAGAGCTTCCACCATTGTTCAAACCATAATGGTAATGATTGGACTGGATGAATTTTGTCAAAGATAAAAAACTAGGAATATTGATAACGATTATTCTGGAGGTAGAAGGTATTATACCAAGCTTTTTAATAATCAAAATAATTATAAATTTGGGGATCAAAAGGCTGAGAAAATTTTCTGCCTTGCCAAGGGCTATAATTCCACTGGGCTGGTGAAAGAACATTTTTAATTGTATATTTAGAAAAAAAACAATTCTTTTATGTTCTAGATCGAATTTGCAAGGGGTATGCGATAAAATAAATGATCCGGAATCCACTAGGATGAATTCATAAAAATTTTTAGATTTATTTTTCTCTTCTAGCATAAAATCCCATCCTGGTGGGAACACTTTTGTTACTAATTCTCTGGCATTCTTCATATGCCGATACTCAAGTTCTATAGGGAACAACTTTGGCTGGACTGATTTGTATTTATGCAATACTTGGGATGGTTGGGCAAAAATGGGTATTATTGGTGCGGGACAAGGAGAATTTATATTGTCTGATTTTGAAGAGGAATGATCCTTTGAGGAAGATGATGTTGTTTGAGCAAAAGTAGCTAATTTAGATGGTAATGGAGGAAAATTTCCTAGGACAGTGAATTTATTTTGGGTTGAAACAATATTCATGGAGGGAGAAGTGAAGGAAGGATTAGTCGAAGATGATTGCTTATTCATGGCATAATCACCGGGGTTTTGAATTTTTGATCTATCTAGCTTATTCATTTTCCCTGTAAAAATTCACGGGTTAAGAAATCAGGAACACTATTTGATTCTCCTTTTATATATTCAATTTTGAAATTAAAATAACTTAAAATTGCTTGCCATCTGGCAAATATTTGCTTGGAAGCAATATTTTTAACATCTTTTTGTAAAACATCTTTTGCACTTTTACAATCAACACGAACAAGAAATTCTTGATTTAAAAGATCATCTTGAAATTTATGAATGCATAATACAATAGCTAAAATTTCTTTTTTCATAGTACTATAATTTTGTTGTGCAGTATTCCATATGCCAGAATGATAACGAACTAATTGTTCTTTTGAATTAGAAGTTCTTTGTTTAAGGATACCTCAAAATCCTATTTCTGAGGCATCTGTTTCAACAATTTTGAAAGTATTAGGGGAATGAAGACCTAGGCATGAAAAGACTTTGACATGTTTTTTAACCTGCTTAACAATTTTTGTATGTTGAGTAGTCCAAGGAGAAGGATTCTTTTGTAATCTCTGATAAAGAGGTTTACAAATGATTCTAAGATTCTAATAGTAATCAGAAATATAATTTAAGCTTCCTAGAAATCTTTGTAACTGATTTTTGTTTTTTATTTCATCAGGAAATTTATCTGCAAATTGTAATGACGTATTTATGGGAGTGATAGTATTTTGAACAATATTATGACCAAGGAAACGAATATTATTCTGAAATAAACTAATTTTAGTTGGTGAAACTACTAATCCATTATTTTTTATGATTTGGACAAAAGTATGTAAATGTTTCAAATGTTGTTCGATTGATTTAGAGAAGATTAAAACATCATCTATGTAAACAATGGAAAAGTTAGTAAATGGAGTGAAAATATCATTCAGAATATTTTGAAATTCACTGGGAACATTTTTTTAATCCAAATGGCATGACATTCCATTCATAGTGTCCAAAAGGAACTGTAAAACCAATTTTATATCTATCATTTTCATCTATTTGGATTTGCCAAAATCCGCTTTTCATATCAAATTTTGAAAATATAGTAGCATTATATAATCTTGAAAGTAAATCTTTTTTATTGGGAATTGGATACCTTATCCATTTTAAAGCTTCATTTAGTGGTTTATAATTTATAACTAGTCTAGGGGCTCCTCTTTCTAATTCAGCATTTTTCTGAACATAAAAGGCTGAACAACTCCAAGGTGATTTACTTTTCCTTATTAGACCTTTTTGTAGTAAATCTTGGATTTCTTTTTTGCAATATTCTAATAATTCTTGATTCATTTGAATAGGCCTAGCTTTTGTCGGTATTGTTTTCTCATCAAAGTTTGATTCATAAGGTAATTGGACAACATGATTCTTTCTATGCCAAAAAGCATTTGGAATGTTAGCACAAATTTCTGATTCTATTTTTTCTTGAAATTTTTTAATTTTTTGTTGTAATAATGGATCATTTAATTATTCTTCTATTATTTTGTGTTTTAAGTCTTGTTTTAAGAACATTATTTGTTTTTCTTTTCTGTCTCTTATTTGTTTGGAAATATCATTAATTTCTTGAAATATGGAAATATCTTTTAGTATATTAATATCTTTAGTCATTGGTGGTAAAATAAATCTGAATAAGATTTTCTTTCCCATAATTTAAGTACTAATTCCTTCTTCTGTTTTTATAAAAGGATCAAGTAACGCCAAAAATGGATTTCCTAATATTATTCTAGAAGTGATATTTTTTACTAAAATAAACGTAGTTTTAAAACATACTCCATAATTACAAATATGGGCATTAGATATTTTATATTCTATATTTAATCTTGCTCCACTAGCATGATGCAATTTTTCAGTTGTCTTTTTATAATATTTTGTAGGTATAATTCCTTCTTGGATACAATTCATATCTGCGTTTGAATCTATCAAAGCAACAGTTGTAATTTGGAATTCAGCATTAATTATTAATATTACTTCAACATACCATTTTTGAAAATTTATCTTATCTATAAGATTAATGAATAAATTATTATCTTCAGAATTTTGTTTAGCTTTATTATTATCTTGAATTTCTTCAATTTTAATTTCACTATCATTCTGCAAGATTTTATTTGTTTGTTGTGTTTCTGTTTTTAGTGTTATAATTTCTTGTACTAATTGTTCATTAGAAACATTAAAATTGAGTTTTAATTCTTTTATTTCTTGTTTTATATTATTTATTTCTAATTGTAAATCTTGTATTGTAGTAGGACGTTTTTCTTTTTTAAATTTATTAGAGACATCAGTAAAATTATAATTTATGCCATTAGTAATAATTTTCTCCTTTTGACTAATTTGTGATAAATATTTTATTTTTGTTTCTGGATCTTCAATTTGATCTATTAGTTCTAATATTATTGGAAAAAAAATACAATTTAGCCCCCCAAACGACCATCAATTCTCCGGATGGCACCTCAAACTACCAAAGTTTGAATTTCGACCTCTCAAATTACCAACTGCTTGTTTTTTGACCCCCTCCGTTAGTTTGTGCCGTCTGAATGGATAGAAAGTGCTCTTTTAGCTAAAAAGCCCGAAAATGCCCCTCTCCCTACACCTTGAAATTCTGAAACTAACCCTTTGAAATTCTCGCCTCCTCGTTCACTCTCAAAACACGTTTGACGTCCTCATTTCGGCACCTCCCAACTCCGACATGAAGCTCGTTGGCCGTGCGCATGGAAGGCTCGTTAGTCTTATCATGGCCAAAGAGCTCAAGAGGCTCCAGTCCCGCCTAGTCTGCCTCGACTAGTTCATCCGATCCCACGTGTCCCGCTTGCTCAAGTCTGATCTTGTCGCTGTTCTCGCCGAGTTACAGAGACAAGAACAGGTCTTCCTTTGCATGAAGGTTTGTCATTTCTTTTCTCATTTTGTTTGTGTTGTCAGAAAATGTTGGAAAAAGAAAAAAAGACTTTTCTTTTCTTTGTATATTCCGGCCTCTGCATCAAGGCTTTGAATATTGTATCTATTCAAACTTTGCTTCAATAATATCAAGTAAGAATGTTTATTACTTCATCTCTATCTTCACTAAATGATTCTCCTTTATATTATTTTCATGTTTTTGAATTATTTTATTTTCCTTTTCTTTTGGCCTATAAAAGGCCCGTATGATATGTTAAAAGGCAGATGTCAATTTAATAAACATTCTTACTTGATATTATTGAAGCAAAGTTGGAATAGATACAATATTCAAAGCCTTGATGCAGTGGCCGGAAGATACAAGGAAAAGAAAAGAAAAGATAGTTCGGGATACAAGATAGAAAGGCTAGAGATAGGCACTCAAGATGGCTTACAAATTCTCTCTCAAATGACTTCTGCCTTCTAACATATCATACATGCCTTTTATAGGCTAAAAGAAAAGGAAAATTATAAATATGAACAGTAGTAAATATTCCGCATATCTTTTGAACAGTAAAGGTAGCAATAATTCAATATTCCGCATGTCTTCTGAATAGTAAAAGCAGCAATAATTCTTGAGTCTTTTGAGCAGCAATAATTCTTGAACATTGATTATTTTGTCTTTTGCGTCGGCGGATGCAACAGTAAAAGCAATAATAATTCTTGAACATTGAATATTTTGTCTTTTACGTCGGCGGATGTGAAACTGACAAAGATTATATTCGTATAATATATTCATGTCATAAATGCTTCTTCAAAAAGTCTTCATGTCATAATTCTTCTTAAAGTCTGTCATAATGCGTTTTCATAAAGTTTTCATGTCATAATACTTGCTGATGAGTGCCAAAAAATGTATATTTAGACCCCTTAATTTATATTAGTTAGACTTTTAGCTTTGTTATTATCTAATGTTTTAGCTAGTTTTGGTGTTTTTGCGTTTTTGCAGGACTTGGAGATAAAATGACAGTATTTTAATTAAAATTGCAAAGAAGTGGAAAAACCATCTCGTTTTGACTCACTTTCAAATGTGGAGAGAAATGCATATATATATTGGCGGAAAGACTTGTAGCCGTGAGAACCAAAGCTGGAATTGTGCAAACTTGGACAGCACCATTTCCCCACAAAACCAGGCCAGCACCTCTCTCTCGTCTCCCCATGCGTTTCCCCCCCTTCAAAGCTAGCAAAAGTAGGCTAGCATGGGCTCTTAAACTGTTGGACAGCAACTCCAAAAAGCTGCTGGACAGTAGCTCACATGCTGCTGTCCTTCCAAAACTGCTTCAGCAGCACCCAACGAACCAGCCCTCAATAAAGAAGGAGCCTAATTTGAATTTGCCATTTCCATGAAAATCAAAAATCAACACACAAATCAGACCTATAGCTATGTATATTTAGGTTGTCTCTTGTCTCCATGATAGGAACAAGACATGCACGTGAAAGGGTAGCAGAAAAGAGACAACCTGTAGATTCAGCAAGAATTCCGGAAAGTGAAGGGCAGTGGCGCCATTTTGCATTTCGTTTCTTTGTTGTTTTTCTCTTTAATTTTTGGCAAGCTTGCAGTATATATTTCTCTCTTCTCTGAGGAAGAGAACGTGTGTGGAGTGGGGCACAACCCTCACGCACCAAGTCTCTTTTCTAGAGGATTTTGGTCTTCCATTTTTTTTTTTCATTTTGTAAGTGTTTATTTTTATGCTTATAATTCAAGGTTTTAGATTTTATTTTTATTATTATGTGTAGCTAAAATTTCATCTAGGGTTGAGGATGAAACCTCATCATTGAAGAGAGATTATGTTTTCATGCTTGTTTATGCTATTTGATTTTATGGGCTTTGGATTTCTAATTGATTTACTTCTCTTCAATTTTTGAGATAATTTTTGGGTATCTCTTGTGATTTTCGGATACAAGTGATGATTTGAAGTTGTCTCATTTAATTGATGGCTTGGGTTTTCATTTATCAAAACATTGGATATTTATTGTGTTTCGTTCTATGGATACATTTGATGATTTGGTTTTGACTGGATATCTTTTGTGATTTGTGCAAAGAACGGATTCATTGAATGATTTAATTAATTTTTTAAGCAAAGTAAAGCATATCTAAGATTTGTATGTGAGAAATTCAAATATGTGTGATGAGCATGAGAATAGGTTGCTATGATTTGGTGAGTGTGGATTTCAAAACCCTAGACCCCTTTATTTTCATTACTTTTGTTTATGTTTTCTTTTGTTAAAAATCCCTAAATTTGGAACTAGGTTAAAATAGGATTAGTTTGAATATAAATTAATTTTCGCAACACAATTCTCAGTGGGATCGACATCGCACTTGCAAAACGCTATATTGCAAACGATTCATGCACTTGCAAGTATTAAAATTTGCACAACACTTGCTTCATTTAGGATTATGAATCAAGCATTATGACATGAATATTTTATGAAAAACCATTATGATAAACTTTACGAAGAAGAATTATTACATGAAGACTTTTTGAATAAAGCATTTATGACATGAAGACTTTATACGAATAGAATCTTTATCAATTTCACATCTGCCGACGCAAAAGGCAAAATATTCAATGTTCAAGAATTATTATTGCTTTTACTGTTGCATCCGCCGACGCAAAAGACAAAATAATCAATGTTCAAGAATTATTAAAGCTCAGAAGACTCAAGAATTATTGCTGCTTATACTGTTCAGAAAACATGCGGAATATTGAATTATTGCTACCTTTACTATTCAAAAAGATATGCAAAATATTTACTACTGTTCATATTTGTAATTTTCCATTTCTTTTAACCTATAAAAGGCTTGTATGATATGTTAAAAGGCAAAAGTCATTTGAGAGAGAATTTGTAAGCCATGTTGAGTGCCTATCTCTAACCTTTCTATCATTTCTATCTTGTATCAAGAACTATCTTTTCTTTTCTTTTCCTTGTATATTCCGGCCTCTGCATCAAGGCTTTGAATATTGTATCTATTCAAACTTTGCTTCAATAATATCAAGTAAAAATGTTTATTACTTCATCTCCATCATCACAAAATGATTCTCCTTTATATTATGTTCATGTTTTTCAATTATTTTATTTTCCTTTTCTTTTAGCCTATAAAAGGCATGTATCATATGTTAAAAGGCAGATGTCATTTTAATAAACATTCTTACTTGATATTATTGAAGCAAAGTTGTAATAAATACAAGATTCAAAGCATTGATGCAGATGCCAGAAGATACAAGGAAAAGAAAAGAAAAGATAGTTCTGGATACAAGATAGAAAGGATAGAAAGGCTGGAGATAGGCACTTAAGATGGCTTACAAATTCTCTTTCAAATGACTTCTGCCTTTTAACATATTATACAGGCCTTTTATGGGCTAAAAGAAAAGGAAAATTACAAATATGAACAGTAGTAAATATTTTGCATATCTTTTTGAACAGTAAAGGTAGCAATAATTCAATATTCTGCATGTCTTCTAAACAGTAAAAGCAGCAATAATTCTTGAGTATTTTGAGCAGCAATAATTCTTGAACATTGATTATTTTGTCTTTTGCGTCAGCGGATGCAACAGTAAAAGCAGTAATAATTCTTGAACATTGAATATTTTGTCTTTTACGTCGACGGATGTGAAACTGATAAAGATTCAATTCGTATAAAGTCTTCATGTCATAAATGCTTCTTCAAAAAGTCTTTATGTCATAATTCTTCTTCATAAAGTCTATCGTAATGCTTTTTCATAAAGTCTTCATGTCATAATGCTTGTTTCATTTAGAATTATTAAGCAAGCATTATGACATGAAGACTTTTTGAAAAACCATTATGATAGACTTTATGGTGAAGAATTATGACATGAAGACTTTTTGAAGAAGCATTTATGACATGAAGACTTTATACGAATAGAATATTTACCAGTTTCACATCCGCCGACGCAAAAGACAAAATATTCAATGTTCAAGAATTATTATATCTTTTACTGTTGCATCCGCCGATGCAAAAGACAAAATAATCAATGTTCAATAATTATTGCTGCTCAGAAGACTCAAGAATTATTGCTGCTTTTACTGTTCAGAAGACATGCCGAATATTAAATTATTGCTACCTTTACTGTTCAAAAAGATATGCAAAATATTTACTACTGTTCATATTTGTAATTTTCCTTTTCTTTTAGCCTATGAAAGGCATGTATGATATGTTAAAAGGCAGAAGTCATTTGAGAGAGAATTTGTATGCCATCTTAAGTGCCTATCTCTAGCCTTTCTATCATTTCTATCTTGTATCCAGAACTATCTTTTCTTTTCTTTTCCTTGTATATTCCGGCCTCTGCATCAAGGCTTTGAATCTTGTATCTATTCCAACTTTGCTTCAATAATATCAAGTAATAATGTTTATTACTTCATCTCTATCTTTTCTAAATGATTCTCCTTTATATTATGTTCATGTTTTGAATTTTTTTATTTTCCATTTCTTTTTGCCTATAAAAGGCCTGTATGATATGTTAAATGGCAGATGTCATTTTAATAAATATTCTTACTTGATATTATTGAAACAAAGTTGTAATAGAAACAAGATTCAAAGGCTTGATGCAGAGGCCGGAAGATACAAAGAAAAGAAAAAAAAAAGATAATTCTGGATACAAGATAGAAAGGATAGAAAGGTTGGAGATAGGCACTTAAGATGGCCTACAAATTATCTCTCAAATGACTTCTGCCTTTTAACATATCATATAGGCCTTTTATGGGCTAAAAGAAAAGGAAAATTACAAATATGAACAGTAGTAAATATTTTGCATATCTTTTTGAACAGTAAAAGTAGCAATAATTCAATATTCCGCATGTCTTCTGAACAGTAAAAGCAGCAATAATTCTTGAGTCTTTTGAGCAACAATAATTCTTGAACATTGATTATTTTGTCTTTTGCGTCGGCGGATACAACAGTAAAAGCAGTAATAATTCTTGAACATTGAATATTTTGTCTTTTATGTCGGCGAATGTGAAACTGACAAAGATTATAATCGTATAAAGTATTCAAGTCATAAATGCTTCTTCAAAATGTCTTCATGTCATAATTCTTCTTCTTAAAGTCTGTCATAATTCTTTTTCATAAAATCTTCATGTCATAATACTTGCTTCATTTAGAATTATGAAGCAAGCATTATGACATGAAGAATTTATGAAAAACCATTATGATAGACTTTATGAAGAAGAATTATTACATGAAAACTTTTTGAATAAAGCATTTATGATGTGAAGACTTTATACGAATTGAATCTTTATCAGTTTCGCATCCGCTGACGCAAAAGGCAAAATATTCAATGTTCAAGAATTATTATTGCTTTTACTGTTGCATCCGCCGATGCAAAAGACAAAATAATCAATGTTCAAGAATTATTAATGCTCAAAAGACTTAAGAATTATTGCTGCTTTTACTGTTCAGAAGACATGCGGAATATTGAATTATTGCTACCTTTACTGTTCAAAAAGATATGCAAAATATTTACTACTGTTCAGATTTGTAATTTTCCTTTTCTTTTAGCCTATAAAAGGCCTGTATGATATGTTAAAAGGCAGAAGTCATTTGAGAGAGAATTTGTAAGCCATCTTGAGTGCCTATCTCTAGCCTTTCTATCAATTCTATCTTGTATCCATAATTATCTTTTCTTTTCTTTTCCTTGTATATTCCGGCATCTGCATCAAGGCTTTGAATATTGTATCTATTCAAACTTTGTTTCAATAATATCAAGTAAGAATGTTTATTACTTCATCTCCATCTTCACTAAATGATTCTCCTTTATATTACGTTCATGTTTTTGAATTATTTTATTTTCCTTTTCATTTAGCCTACAAAAGGCATGTATCATATGTTAAAAGGCAGATGTCATTTTAATAAACATTTTTACTTGATATTATTGAAGCGAAGTTGGAATAGATACAAGATTCAAACCTTTGATGCAGAGGCCGGAAGATTCAAAGAAAAGAAAGATAGTTCTGGATCCAAGATAGAAATGATAGAAAGGCTAGAAATAGGCACTTAAGATGGCTTACAAATTCTCTCTCAAATGACTTCTGCCTTTTAATATATCATACAGGCCTTTCATAGGCTAAAATAAAATGAAAATTACAAATATGAACAGTAGTAAATATTTTGCATATCTTTTTGAACAGTAAAGGTCGCAATAATTCAATATTCCGCATGTCTTCTGAACAGTAAAAGCAGCAATAATTCTTGAGTCTTCTGAGCATTAATAATTCTTGAACATTGATTATTTTGTCTTTTGCGTCGGCGGATGCAACAGTAAAAGCAATAATAATTCTTGAACATTGAATATTTTGTCTTTTACGTCGGCGGATGTGAAACTGACAAAGATTATATTCGTATAAAGTATTCAAGTCATAAATGCTTCTTCAAAAAGTCTTCATGTCATAGTTCTTCTTCTTAAAGTCTATCATAATGCTTTTTCATAAAGTCTTCATGTCATAATTCTTGCTTCATTTAGAATTATGAAGCAAGCATTATGACATGAAGACTTTATGAAAAACCATTATGATAGACTTTATGAAGAAGAATTATTACATGAAGATTTTTTGAAGAAGCATTTATGACATGAAGACTTTATACGAATAGAATCTTTATCAGTTTTACATCTGCCGACACAAAAGGCAAAATATTAAATGTTCAAGAATTATTATTGCTTTTACTGTTGCATTCGCTGATGCAAAAGACAAAATAATCAATGTTCAAGAATTATTGCTGCTCAGAATACTCAATAATTATTGCTGTTTTTACTGTTCAGAAGACATGCGGAATATTGAATTATTGCTAACTTTACAGTTCAAAAATATATGCAAAATATTTACTATTGTTCATATTTGTAATTTTCCTTTTCTTTTAGCCTATAAAAGGCATGTATGATATGTTAAAAGGCAGAAGTCATTTGAGAGAGAATTTGTAAGCCATCTTGAGTGCCTATCTCTAGCCTTTCTATCATTTCTATCTTGTATCCAGAACCATCTTTTCTTTTCATTTCCTTATATATTCCGGCCTCTGCATCAAGGCTTTGAATATTGTATATATTCAAACTTTGCTTCAATAATATCAAGTAAGAATGTTTATTACTTCAACTCTATATTCACTAAATGATTCTCCTTTATATTATGTTCATGTTTTTGAATTATTTTATTTTCCTTTTCTTTTAGCCTATAAAATGCATGTATCATATGTTAAAAGGCAGATGTCATTTTAATAAACATTCTTACTTGATATTATTGAAGCAAAGTTGGAATTGATACAAGATTCAAACATTTGATGCAGAGGCCGGAAGATACAAGGATAAGAAAAGAAAATATAGTTCTGGATACAAAATAGAAAGGCTAGAGATAGGCACTCAAGATGGCTTACAAATTCTCTCTTAAATGACTTTTGCCTTTTAACAAATCATACAAGCCTTTTTTGGGCTAAAAGAAAAGGAAAATTACAAATATGAACAGTAGTAAATATTCCGCATATCTTTTTGAACAGTAAAGGTAGCAATATTTCAACATTCCGCATGTCTTCTGAACAGTAAAAGCAGCAATAATTCTTGAGTCTTCTAAGCAGTAATAATTCTTGAACATTGATTATTTTGTCTTTCGCGTTGGCTGATGCAACAGTAAAAGCAGTAATAATTCTTGAACATTGAATATTTTGTCTTTTACGTCGGCGGATGTGAAACTGATAAAGATTCTATTCGTATAAAGTCTTCATGTCATAAATGCTTCTTCAAAAAGTCTTCATGTCATAATTGTTCTTCATAAAGTGTGTCATAATGCTTCTTCATAAAGTCTTCATGTCATAATGCTTGCTTCATCATGTCTTAATGCTTGCTTAATAAATTATGACATGAAGACTTTATGAAAAACCATTATGATAGACTTTATGATGAAGAATTATGACATGAAAACTTTTTGAAGAAGCATTTATGACATAAAGACTTTATACGAATATAATCTTTATTAGTTTCACATCCGCCGACGCAAAAGACAAAATATTCAATGTTCAATAATTATTTTATCTATTACTGTTGCATCCACCGGTGCAAAAGACAAAATATTCAATGTTCAATAATTATTGCTGCTTAGAAGACTCAAGAATTATTGCAGTTTTTATTGTTCAAAAGACATGCGGAATATTGAATTATTGCTACCTTTACTGTTCAAAAAGATATTCGGAATATTTACTACTGTTCATATTTGTAATTTTCCTTTTCTTTTAGCCTATAAAAGGCCTGTATGATATGTTAAAAGGCAGAAGTCATTTAAGAGAAAATTTGTAAGCCATCTTGAGTACCTATCTCTCGCCTTTCTATCATTTCTATCTTGTATCAAGAACTATCTTTTCTTTTTTTTGTATCTTCCGGCCTCTGCATCAAGCCTTTGAATCTTGTATCTATTCAAACTTTGCTTCAGTAATATCAAGTAAGAATGTTTATTACTTCATCTCTATCTTCACTAAATGATTCTCCTTTATATTATGTTCATGTTTTTGAATTATTTTATTTTCCTTTTCTATTAGCCTATAAAAGGTTTGTATGATATCTTAAAAGGCAGATGTCATTTTAATAAATATTTTTACTTGATATTATTGAAGCAAAGTTGGAATAGATACAAGATTCAAAGCCTTGATGCAGAGGCCGGAAGATACAAAGAAAAAGAAAGAAAAGATAGTTCTGGATACAAGATAGAAATGATAGAAAGGCTAGAGATAGGCACTCAAGATGACTTATAAATTCTCTCAAAAATGACTTCTTCCTTCTAACATATCATAAAGGCCTTTTATAGGCTAAAAGAAAAGGAAAATTACAAATATGAACAGTAGTAAATATTCCGCATATCTTTTTGAACAGTAAAGGTAACAATAATTCAATATTCCGCATGTTTTCTGAACAGTAAAAGCAGCAATAATTCTTGAACATTGATTATTTTGTCTTTTGCGTCGGCGGATGCAAAAGTAAAAGCAGTAATAATTCTTGAACATTGTATATTTTGTCTTTTACGTCGGCAGATGTGAAACTGATAAAGATTCAATTCGTATAAAGTCTTCATATCATAAATGCTTCTTCAAAAAGTCTTCATGTCATAATTCTTCTTCATAAAGTCTGTCATAATGTTTTTTCATAAAGTCTTCATGTCATAATGCTTGCTTCATCATGTCTTAATGCTTGCTTAATAATTATTAAGCAAGCATTATGACTTGAAGGCTTTATGAAAAACTATTATGATAGACTTTATGGTGAAAAATTATGACATGAAGACTTTTTGAAGAAGCATTTATGACATGAAGACTTTATACAAATAGAATCTTTACCAGTTTCACATCCACCGACGCAAAAGACAAAATATTCAATGTTCAAGAATTATTATATCTTTTACTGTTGCATCCGCCGACGCAAAAGACAAAATAATCAATGTTCAATAATTATTGCTGCTCAGAAGACTCAAGAATTATTGCTGCTTTTACTATTCAGAAGACATGCCAAATATTGAATTATTGCTACCTTTACTGTTCAAAAAGATATGCAAAATATTTACTACTGTTCATATTTGTAATTTTCCTTTTCTTTTAGCCTATGAAAAGCCTGTATGATATGTTAAAAGGCAAAAGTCATTTGAGAGAGAATTTGTAAGCCATCTTAAGTGCCTATCTCTAGCCTTTCTATCATTTCTATCTTGTATCAAGAACTATCTTTTCTTTTTTTTGTATCTTCCGGCCTCTGCATCAAGCCTTTGAATCTTGTATCTATTCAAACTTTGCTTCAGTAATATCAAGTAAGAATGTTTATTACTTCATCTCTATCTTCACTAAATGATTCTTCTTTATATTATGTTCATGTTTTTGAATTATTTTATTTTCCTTTTCTATTAGCCTATAAAAGGCTTGTATGATATGTTAAAAGGCAGATGTCATTTTAATAAATATTCTTACTTGATATTATTGAAGGAAAGTTGGAATAGATACAAGATTCAAAGCCTTGATGCAGAGGCCGGAAGATACAAGGAAAAGAAAAGAAAAGATAGTTCTGGATACAAGATAGAAATGATAGAAATGCTAGAGATAGGCACTCAAGATAACTTACAAATTCTCTCAAAAATGACTTCTTCCTTCTAACATATCATACAGGCCTTTTATAGGCTAAAAGAAAAGGAAAATTACAAATATGAACAGTAGTAAATATTCCGAATATCTTTTTGAACAGTAAAGGTAGCAATAATTTAATATTCCGCATGTCTTCTGAACAGTAAAAGCAGCAATAATTCTTGAGTCTTCTAAGCAGCAATAATTCTTGAACATTGATTATTTTGTCTTTTGCGTCGGCGGATGCAACAGTAAAAGCAGTAATAATTCTTGAACATTGAATATTTTGTCTTTTACATCGGCGGATGTGAAACTGATAAAGATTCTATTCGTATAAATTCTTCATGTCATAAATGCTTCTTCAAAAAGTCTTCATGTCATAATTCTTCTTCATAAAGTCTTTCATAATGCTTTTTCATAAAGTCTTCTTGTCATAATGCTTTCTTCATCATGTCATAATGCTTGCTTCATTTAGAATTATTAAGCAAGCATTATGACACGAAGACTTTATAAAAAATCATTATGATAGACTTTATGGCGAAGAATTATGACATGAAGAATTTTTGAAGAAGCATTTATGACATGAAGACTCTTATATAAAAATAAAATTATACAAATTTATTTCAATCGAACCGAATTTATATGAGTATATCTTATTACCGAGACCGATCGAGTTTAACTCTACCGAGTTCGCCGGCGGCCGGGCTCCTCTTTACCCCTAAACGCGCGCAAAGATTTCAACATAGAGAGAGAGAGAGACTTTACAGAGTTTACTTCCCCAAAAAAACAAAACTATTAGAAATTTAGAAGTGAGCGAGTGAGAGAGAGAGAGAGAGAGAGAGAGAGAGAGAGGCGAGAGATGGGTGCGGCAGTAGGGGGAGTGATATTGGACGAGTCAGTACTATTAGCCCCTCAGCACGACGACGACCTTCATGCGAACTCATCGGTACAATCCGGCGCTGAGTCTCTCCTTCGTAAGCTTCGCCATTCCAAAATCCGTGTGGTATTCCATCTCTCTCCCTCTCTGGAACTCGATTGTTCTTGGTGTAATATATTGTTGCTACCTTTCTGGGTTTTCTTTTTTTAAGGTGTTCTTCTTGTTTCTTCCCTTTTATTTTTTCCTATCGTTGCAGAAAAATATATATTGACGTCTAAGACCCATTAACTTTTTTGGTTTATTACTTAATTTTTGCATGTATAAATTTTTTAATAGAAATGCTTCTGATTATCGCAATGGGTTAATTATCAGTGTATTTTTTTATTTTTTTTGTTGTTGCTATTTCTACTTCTTGTAAGTTGCAAATGCATGTTATATTATTGATACTTGCTTTCACACAAGCACACAATTTCACTCATTTGTTGAATAATCTAATCTTTGACCAAATTTGTTGATATTTCCATGAAGAGATTGCATTGGGTTGAGTATTAATACGTCCCTATCATTTCTAAACGATTCTTTACTCTGGTCCTTCTATTTAGTGTAAACGTCTTATTGAGAAAAAGTGATCCACAATATGTTGTAGATTGATAAACCGAGAATTGAAATCTGGTAATTTGTTTTTTCTGTGATCACTGCAACTTAAACCATGCTATTGTGTCTATAATGTTTGTTCTAAACCCTTGACTTAGAGAGGCGAATGTAGAAAATGTACATCCTCTGATATCAATGTCTTATATGTGCTGCATTTCTAAAACTCTTTTATTAAATCATGTTGATCGGTAAGCTTTGCCTCATCTTTGCAGGGGATTTCTTATGGACTGGATCTCTCAGACCATAAGGTAGTTTATTTTGCACTACTCATGTAACAAGCTATAAATATAGCAATACAACATAACTTCAGCATCATTCTCTTTATTTGATTATAAGCCAAAAGATCTGTAACATCACTCAAATTTGAGTACCAGACCATCATTCATCATTGTTCTTCAAAATGTACCTTTTTTTTTTTTTGGATTCACAAGAATCATCCTTTATTTGTTACAAAAATTGTATTCCTTTCTGTTGTTGTAAGTATTAAATGCTGGTTACAATGCCCTTATACTGGTTCAAGCCGCAACTGAACTTCCTAGTGGTTCGCACAGCATTTCTTTTATCCTGACGACAAAGCTGTTAACAATTTTCTCTTCTTGTTATAGGTGAGTCTTCTTAAAAGGATGGCAACACTGTACTCGTATGACTGTTTTATCTTAAATGCATCTTCTTTAGATGATGCTCAAAATGAGATTTTTCTAGCTTGGGGTGACATTGGAGGCAGTATTTTGTACCTAGTTTCTGACAAGAAGAAGGAAGTCTTTCCTAAACTAAGCAACTGTGGTTGGCTGGTCGTTGTTCTAAGTGAGTACCACCATACCTATTTTCCCCCAGTATGGGAGCCTCAGAATTTTGTTTTGTTGTGGGACATATATATGGATATACTCGGTCTTCTGGAAAGCATTAACTGTCTACTACTTTAATGGAGTTCAACATCGAGATTTAATGTATCTCATCGGAACATGTCTTGGGCATTCTCTGACACAAAAGAAATTCAAAAAAAGCATCTAGTTGATTATGATTATCTTGGTGTGGGATCTTTTGGATCTCATTTACAAAAAGATAGGATTTAAGAGGAGTTTTCGGTTTTATGTTAGGATGCTTATATTGGGTCGTAGACTGAAGTGGCCTTGTAAGCTGCAAATGACAGTTGTACAACGAGTTTCCCAATCTGGAAATCAGTTATCTTGATTGGGATGGCAGTGACCCATAAATTGTTTTACTCTGTTGTTGGACCTTGTAATCCATTTTAATTGTCTCTACCAGATATTAAAATGCAACTATCTAATTGGCTTTACTTTCTATCACAGGATCTCTTGGGCAAGAATCAGCAGATGGTGTGCACCGCCCTCTTCTGTGTCCATAATGCATATGATGCTGATGTTTTTTTTAGGAAAATTATAATTAATTCTAGCCAGTCTATACTCATTTTCTGTATTTATATTCTTATATTGTCATTTATATGTGCTTTTCATTTAGTGAAAATTTGACAGTCTCTTGACTATATAATCAATTAAAGTTAGATTATTTACTAAATTTATTTGCTCCTTTTGCTTTGAGTTATTGAAGGTGGTAGTGCATGTGAGTATTCAAGCATGGTTTATATCAACAAGCTAGAAGAGTTGCCTTTGACTGTATGCCACTTAAATCGAAAGGTTGCAAGCTTATTCCTATGTCACTATTCCAGTTCTGGAGAATTTTATTTTTATATTTTTAATGTTTAAAGAATTAACTTGGAGAGACAGAATATATGTTACATTATATATATATATATATATATCTTTTAAATTTTTGGTTGGCAGCTTTTCGAGGAAAATATATATCCAACTATGGCATTTGCTTCCAAATCCATGTCTTTTGGGCATGCCATAGGTCCATCTCAAAACATGAACATTTCTTCAATCTTTTTGGGAATAAAGAGATGATAAAATAATTAGGAATTATCCTAAATCATATTCTTGGGCTGAACACCATGCGTATATATAAAGACACAATCAGTATTTCTGACCCTTGGAAATAACACTAAGAGTAGCAAAATCATTCCTGATATACATGATACCAAAGAAGTAAACTTTCTTGAGCTCCTGAAACTAAAAAGACATTCTCGAGCTCCTAAAACTAAAAAGATATTTTATTTTCTATGACCTCTTCGAACCCAATTTTCAGTAACAAATGAGCAATGAGCCTGAAAGTGTTTGAGTTTTGCAGTGTATTTGGATTCCAGAAAGAGAAAAATCAGTTTTTTGACCTGCTTTCCTTTGGCATTGTGTCTGTTATTCATTTCAGTATAGTCAAGATTTAATGTCTGTGCTACATACCTGGATTTCACTCACTGAGAGTCTTCTGTTGAAACATTTCAATACTCAACTCAAACTCCTGGACTATGTAGCCATTGAACATTGCATTCTTAGTTGTAATGCTGTCACTTACTGTGACCCATTAAAACTTTTGAACCATGATGTTTAGTCATTGGGTGGCTTTTTTTATTAGCAGTTTGTTTAACTTTGTCAGCGATATTGGCGGAGTAATTTGATAGTTTAATAATATATATATGTATATGTATGTATATGTGTGGTGTGGATTCCGATGGGTTCTGTTCTTGTGTTTCCTAACTGGAGTCGAGAATCCCCAACAGGGAAAAAAAAATTGAGTCAATATGACTTTTATTAATTGATGAGGGGCATTGACTCATTCATACTCTTTTGTAGCATATGATGAACTTTGTCGTTTAGCTTTGTATTATTATAAATGTCTTGGGGCTACCATAGTTTGCCACAGTCCTTTTTAACCATATAGAATATAAATCGAGAAGTTGATTACTACAAGTTGCATTATGATGTAGGTTATATGAATGTACCTGATCATTCACGTATCGTGGTAGATAAGGCTATCACTTTTCTGAGTATATTCCTTTCTATGTTACACATATTCATGACCTTTTTTCTCTCTTTCAATGTTTTGCCTTGCAAGCAGGCACTTCGCAACACTGCTGCAACTGTTGGATATGTTATGAAACCTTCTCGTGAAGAAGATTTTGCTAAGGTGAGCCCTCTATGAAGAAATGAAGGCACTACTTGTTGTTAGAAAATAATAAAAGAAGTCCAACTGGTGATATGTTTTACGACTCCATAGACATACATGAAGTTGGCACAAAAGCAGGATACTCCCAGATTAATAATTTGTCATGTTAAGGTGATATTGGAACTGACAGAATTTGGTGTTTAGAATTTTATACCTCAAAGCGGTTTTCACTTCAGGACATTTCTTTTTTCTTGAAATAATAGTAGATCCAATGGTTATATGAAATGTGATGGATCAGAATTCTGTATTTATCTGATTGAGTGGTTTTTGGCCCAAGAGATCTTGTTTGATTTGATTTTGCTAGCACCTACATGTTCATGCCTGCAGTTATGCTCATGATAAATTCTAGCTTTTTATGTTTACTATTTGGATTCATGCAATTTGAACCTCATGAGTTCTGATTTTTGCAGAGGGGTGCATTCCCTTTGTATCCTACTCAAAATGGGTTGATGTTCTTGCCCCTCACCTTTGAGCTTCCTTTATCACCTCAGTTGCAAGAAGTTGACATTGTTCTCCATAAAGCAACTGATGAAATTGTATCCATTGATTTGAGCAGTTCTTCAAACCTCTCTGAAAGAGTAGCTTACACCAGGGGCATGCGGGAATTGCAAAGGTGACTTTTCAGGTCTATAGAACTGTCATTGCACCATCTAACATGAACAGGGTTTTTTGTTTTTTGGAGGGGGGGAAGGGGGGAACCAACATGCCAATGCCAGCTATTGATGCTTTATCACATGAAGCTCGATTAAATTATTTTGCTTATACAAGTTTTTGTGATTATGCCACCATTAATCTTTTCATGTTTTCTTCTTGGCCAAAGTTAAATGTTTGTCTTGAGAGAAAAAAAGATGAAACAAAATAGAAAAATAAAAAATAAAAAACAAAACAAAACCAAAAAAAAAGGGAAAAGGTTCTACTTTGTTTGAGTCTTCTGATACTAATGCCTGAAATGGAGTTGACAACTTGTCCAACGAAGTAGCGTAATTAGCTGAGTATTAGCCCAGCAGCAATCATATTGAATTTTCTTGTGAGCTTGTAAGAAGAGGTTTCCCAGAAGAATATATCTATGTTTCTTTGAGGGATCTTTGCAGACTGTTACATATCTGTTTATTTTAGTATCAAAGGGAAGGGGCATTATGTGATACAGTTTCTAACGTTTTTTCTTTAAACATTTGTTCTCACACAGATATATGGAGCATCAACCGGATTGCTGTGTGATTGACCCATTTAATAACATTTACCCTGTAGTGGATCGGCTGAAAATTCAAGAGATTCTACTTGGTCTGGAGAATCTTAATACTGAAGGTCACTGTACGATCAGGGCCCCCCATTTTCTCAAGGTCTTATGTCTTGATGGTATTTTTGTTATGCTTGTAACAACTGCTCCTGCAAATTAATAACAAATAACCTGGATGATTTACTTGTTTATACTTGCAAACTTTTTGTAATTGGCAACTTTTAGGTCTAGATGTCTTCCATAGTTTTATGTTATTACGTAAGTGTTTCTTTTATTTATTTATTTTAGTGAAAAGATAACTCCTAACTTCACAAGTCTGGTATCCATGATAAGTTGCACCATATACCTGCATTTTAGAATGGATATCTATCACTAGGCTACAATGCTATTAGTTGTTATATACACTTAAATATAATGGATCTTGCAATGCTCATAAGTAAAACTGTTAGTTCTAGTTTGCTATCGCTAAATCTTCCACTAGGCGTAGGAAAGGAAAGGACCTTATGTTGTAGAGTTGTGTGCCTTTGTGTGCTTGGGTGGGTTTGTGGGTCGTTCCTCGGGCTTTCGGTTTTTGCTTGGGTTCTTTTGATGGGTGTTTCTCTTGGGTTTTTCTCGGGTTCTTGGGCTTTTATTCTTTGGGTTAGGGGGTCCTATTGGGGGTTTTTGGGGTTAGTTTGGGTGCTTTTCAGGGGCTTTTATTGTATTACGGGGGTTACTAATAGGGGTTTCTATTGTATTGTGGAGGTTACTATTATGCTTGTTAGGGGTTTTCTTGAGTTTTTTATGTGGGCTAGCTGGATTGCTTCTGTGTATACTTCCTGTGTACTTAGGGGCGCCTTATGCTTTTTATAATGAAATTCTCTTACTTATTAAAAAAAAAAAGATACACAAAGAAACACAATGCTATTTCGGAATAGTTCTTCTACAATTTTATATGTATATGATCATCCATGATGAATCTATGCATTCACGATTAAAGGCAACGACGATGTTCTAATTGTGTTCCATTAAAGTACTTAGGGATGAGTGAAATAGCATGCCGTGAAAAAAAAAAAAAAAAAGATATGGTGGTATTGATTTTTTTTTTTCTTTTTAAATTCAACTATGTTATCTGCATATATTACTGGACACAAAGATAAATTTAAATTTTTTAATCTTTTGATGCATTAAATGTTTGAAGTTATTCTCTCTCCCTAAGTGGGTGTCTCTCTTTTATATTTCCTCTGTACTTAGGTTGCGCCCCTTTTTCGCTTTCTAGTAAGATTGAATTACTTTTAAACAAAAAAATGTTTGAAGTTATTTCAATGATATTCAATAAGACTCAAGGTTTAAGTTCAAATAGTGGATCCTTTGTATAATTCATTGAATTTCTCCACAAATTTATCAAGTCTGGTTTTTAATTGTGCAGGTTGATAATTTCCATGAACATGATTTGGTGCAAAGGCTGTCTGAAGCCAAACTATCTCTTCCAAGTATAGTGAAACCTCAAGTTGCCTGCGGTGTAGCTAATGCTCACACTATGGTACTAACTTTTTCTAGTTTCATTCTGGATTCTGGTATTATGAATTTGACTTTCAAGTTTTTTCAACATGCTACCCTTTATTAAGGGCCAATTACCTTGAACTTCCATGTTGCTAGAAGGTTTGCCAATGACTGAAGTAGACACCCTTATTTAGGAAAGATGTGGGAAAGCCATCTGCAAAGCAGTATAGTATTATGAAACTTCTTGTATTAGTTATACATCTTCTAGCAATTTTCTACCTGATGGAATTGTGTAAACAAATTGAATTTTTTTAAAGGATTTATTTGGCTATGGCACAAATATGGGTGTTGGTGTTTAATGCACATATAATGTCACTTTTAACATATGTATTTTTTTTTTTGGGATGTTTACCATGAAAAAAATGTATCTGCATTATACAAACAAAATTTTTGAACAAAAAAGAGTTACAAAGGACATCTATATTTAGGTCAATGATTTCTGCCAATGTTACATTCTTGTTTTATTTAAAAGAAAAAGGTTCGTATTTTAAATGTGTTTGATAATAGTATTTGGGGCCTTTAAGCCCTACATTCTATAAAGGGCAATAGGGGTATTGGTTCAAATTTACGGTACATTATATGCAGCTTGGTGCTAATCCTTGATTTGTTGTCAACAGTTCCTTTGTTAATTTTGTAGCCCAAAAAATTGGAAAAACTAGTAAACCTAGATATTTACAAGTGGGGCTAATGCTCTCTTAGGCAAAAGGTTATGGCGCTATGGGCATGAGAGAGAGGCCCTGTGGAGAGTTGTAGTGGACTCTAAATTTGGCGGTTCATGGGGTGGGGTTATGAAGAATATTAGGAGTGGTTGGCGGAAGTTTTCAAGTCATACAAGATTTGAGGTGGGAGAGGGCTTCAATTTTAGATTATGGCATGTTCTGTGGTGTGGAGATTTGATCCTAAAGGAAGCCTTTCCAGTTTATATGGCATTGCTTGCGCGAATGATGCTTTTGTTGTGGCTCACTTGGAGCTTTCTAGTGGATTCAATAAGTGGAACGTAAGCTTTGCTAGAGCAGCTCATGATTCGGAGATGGCTGTCTTTGCCTCGTTTTTTAGGGTGGTGTATTCAGTCAGTGTGAGATGGAAGGTGAAGATAAGCTTTGGTGGATCTCCTCCAAAAGAAGGTTGTTCCATGTAAGATCCTTCTATAGTGTTTTGGGTTATAATGTTGGGTTCCTTTTCCCATGGAAGAGCATTTGGTGGACTAAGGTTCCTTTGAGGGCAGGTTGGCTTCCTTTGGGTGATAGATTTGTTGGTATCATGTGAAATTAGATTTTAGTGAAAGACTCTCTCAACCTCTCTCTCCCCTCACCCCTCGCCGTTCCTCTCTCTCTATCCTAGTGGTGGTGCGTGGAGGCGCGTCACGCTAGGGTTTTGCTTCTTTCAGCCTTTTCGACGCTCGACGTCCAGTGGTGCTTTCATTGGAGCTTCCTTTGGAGCTATTATGGGGTCAATTTTCTTCGTTTTCACCAGCGGGTTGGAGCTTTTCTGGGTCTGTTTTCTTTCGTCTTCTTCGACGGGCTGTGTCGCGGGTATGTCTTCGTGGTGTTCTCAGTAAAGCAGAGATGGAGCATCGATTCTCCGTGGAAGCCAAAGCTTTCTACTTTTCGGTGAAGGCTGAGGTGTCTGAGATCCGCTTGGAGGAAAGGAGGAAGGGGTTTTGTGGGTATATCTTTCTAGGCCTCTAGGGTTCTGAGTGGTTGTTGACCACTGTAGAGGAGGCGCTAAAGGAATCAGTGAAGAAGGACTTTGTCAAGTCCTACCGCGAAGATGAGAAAGCCTTAATGGTTAGTGGGGGTGGTAATAAGGCTGGTCGTTACTTTGAGGCGGCTGTCTACGCTGAGGGTGGTCATAAAGGGGTTATTTGGCTCCTTGAAGGTCGTGAAGGATGAGGTTGATCTCGGGTTGTGGGTGAGTTGCGAAAGATCCTTACTTTTCTCGGATGAAAGGCTCGGTCGCTGGTTTCTGAGGTGTCTACATCGGAGGGGATAAAGAAGGGGGGTGTCTCATCCAGTTGTTTGGGTGGGGGTTTCTCCATCTTTTGCGGAAGTGGTTCAGGGGGAAGCTGTTTCTCATGTCAAGCATCCTGGGCTGCGGGATTCAGAGTTAGAGCTTCGTGGGTTGGATCTACTTCTGGAGGCGTGGTGTAGGGTGGTCGAAGACGGGAGAATGGAGGTGAACTGCTATGCTTTGGAGCAATCGCACGGGTCGATGGAGAAGAAGAGGAATCCAATATGCTTCCATGGTGTTGGCGAGGCTAGGAAGAAGAAGAAGTTATGGCTTTCTTGTTTGTGTAAGAAGCTTCTAGAGTGGCTTTGGGCTACCTTGGACCGGGTTTCAACTTCAGGGTTCAATTGGGCTAGGCTAGGTCTGAAGCCCAAGCATGCTAGCTGGGCTGAGACTAAGGCCTTGGTGAAGAAATCTGCAGGCCTTGGGTCGTCTCCAGTGGCCTCTGATCTGGAGCCCGATTCAGTTCATGCTCAGCCTGAGACGTCGTTGGTTGCTTTCTTGTCTGTCTCCGGGGACTCTGTCTCTAGGTTCTCTTCTCCCCCCTGCCGCCCTGGCAGTTCTTCAGTAAGTCGGCGCCTCTGGTAGGTTCTACTAGGTCTGAGGTAAGTAATGTTGTTGGGCCTTTATTTTTGGATACCTTTTCTCGCCGCTTGTTCAGTTCTTCAATCATTCTCCGGGCGGCCTTTGCAAGTTTCCTCTCCTCCTCAGTCTTGCATCACCTCCTTTCAGTCTGTTTCTGGGGCGGCTGAGTTGGGTAAGAGGTTGCGTTCCTCTTCTTCTATGCTGCCAAACTCTAAGCTGTTCCAGAAGTATTACTGGAAGGCTAGGGAAGCTAGAAAGGTTCATATGGAGCAGAAGTATTTGCCGATTCTATGGAAGCTTTGAGGCCAGTTGCTCAAGTGCCAGGGTTTCTTTCTCTGCTTCCGGTTCCAGCCGTGAAAGTAGATGTTGTGCTTCCACTAGCAGCTTTTGTGAAGGGTATGTGTAAGTCTTCCTCTCCAATGAGGGGTTGCCTTCGGCGGGGGTTTCTTAATCCGAGCCTGGTTGTGCAAGTTACTCCGGGTTCTCATACCGCCATTAAGGGATCGGATTTCAGGGTGAATGGTTTGACCCAATCCCAAAACTGGCCAGTAGGTTTTGGCCTATCTGGGGAGGTGGTTGCGTGGGAGGAGGGCGACGAGGTATGGGATGGGGAGGATGGCGACTCCTTTTACCCGTTGGGTGTTTTACCTCTTGATTTGGCCTTGGATTGGGAGTTGGATAGTGTTAAGGATTTGGATCCGTCCTTGGCGATTTTGGAAGCCATTGAAGAGGATTACTATCGGGGAGTTAAAGCAGCGTGTCCTAAGACCAAAGGTAGGAGGGAAGTTATGAATCTGGTAAGCTTATCAACTACGGTGTTTCTAGCGTGTCCTCTTGGCTTAGGAAAGACAAGGCACACATAGTGTAGTGTTGGGGTCTCCCGAAGGTTTTGGGTTTGTGGGATTGGGTTTTTGAGGGTTGGTGGGTTTTTGGGGGTTGGGTTTTCTTTCTTGTTGTAGGCCGCTTTGGTTGTTCCTGTGTACTTTGGGGCGCCTTACTCTTTTTAATAAAACCTTTTTTACTTATAAAAAAAAGATTTGTTGGTGTAAGATCCTTCTATAGTGTCTTGGGTTATAATGTTGGCTTCTTTTTCCCTTGGAAGAGCGTTTGGTGGACTAAGGTTCCTTTGAAGGCAGGTTGGCTTCCTTTGGGTGATAGATTTGTTAGTTAGTTGGGGAGGACAGGTTGGGCGAGGTACTTTGATGGGAGTTTGGAGGTTGGCTCCATTGTGCTTAATGTGGTGTCTTTGACGAGAGAGGAATGCTCAGAAATTTGAAGATTTTGAAACTTTGGTGACAGAGTTGTGGAAGATTGTGATCCCGGATATCTGTTTATCATAGTTTGCTTGTTCCTAGTTTTACAGTTTTTTTGAATTTTTGTGCTTCTTTTTCTTTAGAGTAGGGGTTCTCTTGTATATTCCATGTGTACTAGGGTTGCACCCCTTTGCGCTATTCAATGATAATGAAATTATTGATAAAAATTAGTTTCCTTTGAGGGCACCCTGTTTTGCTTGGTCGGTGGCTTTAGGAAAGATCCTTATCATGGACAATCTTAGGAAACGGCATATCATTGTGGTTGATAGGTTCTATATGTGTAAAAGGAATAGGGAGTCTGTAGACCATCTTCTACTTCATTGTGAGGTTGCCATTGCCTTTGTGTAATGTTTTCTTCAATTGATTTGGGTTGTTCTTGAGTTAGGCCTAGATGAGTAGTCGACTTATATGCTTTTTGGTGGATTGCCAGCAGCATTTAGAGTGCTGCTGTGTGGATGATACTGCCTTCGTGTCTTTTGTGGTGTCTATGGAGGGAATTGAAAGAATTATAGAAATTTTGAGGACTATGAGAGGGCATTGGAGGAGATTCAGTCTTTTTTCTTCAAAACTGTCTTTGGACAGTTGCTTTCGTTTCTCTTTGGTGATTAGTTATCATAATTTCCTTTTTCCTTCTTCTATTTTCTCCTTCTAGTTAGGTATTTTTCTTGTATACTTTCTATGTACCTGGAGGCGCCTTACGCTTTTAATGATATTTCGATTACCTATATATATATATAAAATTTGGTAATGCACATTATTCAGTTCAACAAAGGCTCTAGGGACTGGGAAATATGAGACAAATTCGTTGTTTGAACATAGTTTTATGAGTTTAAGTTTGCGAGGGTTATTATCATATTTTAGCTACTGGTTTTTGGTATTCCCCCTTTTATCCAAAGTCTAGTTTCCTTGGTAAGATGTTTGTGCTTTTTACTTTGGCGTGGATTGCATTTAGTATAAATTACCTACACACATCATTCTGCACTTTTTTATGCCCAGAAAGCATGCAGTTTTACAAGGAGAAAACTCAGACATATGCATAGCAAGCTTGTTGCCCTCTTTAACTTTTAGTTTGCACACATCATCTTTCCGTTTCAGGTTGTTTGTGGTTTTCTTTTATCCTTTACCCGCATTATAATTTTAGTGCGAGATCTTTGCCTTAAACAATGGTTCTCTCTTCATTTTGCTTCAATTCCAATTGGCATTCATTACTGGCATGTGATATGCTTTTATACTTCTTGCTGTATGACTAATGTCATTTCAAAAAGAAATTACGTTGCAAATTCCTGTATTCCTGGTGCAAAATAGTTAATGGTTTGCCATGATTTTCTGTGCAAGAGTCCAGGCAACTAATTAGTTCATATCTTCAGCTTGCCAAAAACATCGATTTTGACCTTCTTATTTAGATTTTGTTCTTGGTATATTACAAGCAAGCTGTGATGATGCACACTTATTTTTTTTTTCTTTTCAGATTTGAATTAAATAGCTTAATATTTTACATAACAGGCAATTGTATTCAGAACTGAAGATTTTAAGGACTTGAGCGTTCCTCTTCCAGCTGTTGTGCAGGTGAGCGAGAAACAACTTGCATTTTGAAGACTTCAGGATTTCTATTTGCCTTATCATGGCTAACTAGTTAGCACTCTTGAATTTGTCTTTACTTATTTCAATATGGAAACAGTATCAACTCCAACCATGTATGACGTACTTATGGAAGTGGGTGTGAGGGCCCAAGTGTTTGTCAAATGCATTCATGTGTGTGGTTAATATCTTGTAAAGCAAGGTTAATTTGTTGACGATTGAGTAGAATGGGTTACTCCTTTTGGCTGAAACTTGGAAATTACTGTCACTGCAGGAATATGTGGATCATTCATCCACTCTGTACAAATTTTACGTCCTGGGTGAAAAGGTTTTCTATGCTGTTAAAAAGTCTACACCGAACGCAGATATCTTGATGAAATTATCTGAAAGTAATGGACTCAAACCTCTAGTTTTTGACAGGTATGTGTCTTTTCTCACTTCAGTTTTCCATCTTCCTTTTTGGCCAATGGTTTTTGGATCAAATGGTATCTCCTCCCATCCATGGTGATGGGTTCAACGCCATTTGGGTCTGCAAGTTTTTCAGAGCATGTATTGGATGACCCATAATGTGCTGATCTCTCTTTGCAGCTTAAAATCTCTACCCACTGGCGGTGAAGACCAGCATCGTGGGGATAGTAATTGCTCCAAGGCCACTAATCATTGCATTGATCTTGAGCTGGTCACAGATGCTGCAAATTGGCTAATGAGAATGCTTGATCTTACTATCTTTGGCTTTGATGTTGTTGTAAGTAGCCAATTCAACTTCGCTTGACTACATATTCCACGGCATTTTTTATAATTACTAAATTAAACTGTCAAAGGCTCGTCATCTTTAGGATGATTGCATTTTCCCCAATGTTTGCTGAACCATGTAGAATAACACAATATAAAAACTAAAATTTTCATTATGGGTAGCGATGACCAATCCTGTACCATAAAATCCACAATTGGGATCCCCAGAATTTCTTATCTTCCTCAAAAAGATCCTTCAAAGCAGCTAATCTCATCGACACTTGTTCCATCTGACTTCCTTGCCCTTAAATACTCTGGCATCTGCTGTCTTATATATTGTTTAATTTTGCCGAAGGAAATATCATGTATAACTTAAAAGGTTTTCTATAATCAATCCCTGTACTTTCATTAAAAATAAAATTACCTTTAACTAATGTTTAGACAACCCAGTGGATCCCAATCTGATCGAACAGAAATCTTGAAAGCTGGCCGAACAAGCAGTGGATAAAAAGGTGATTGACAAACTATGCAGAAGCTCTACTTATTAGGTAGTTGACAAACTATGGAGAAGCTCTACTTATGATTGTTGGGAATTCCATGGCATCTTGAAATCAGGGATTGACTATCAAGGGATCATTAAGAGTGGCAAACAAGAAGTACTGCATATAAAACTGTTCCAGATAGGTGAGATGGGCCCCTTAGAAGGGGTGGGGGGTGGGGAGAGGGTTTGAGTGGGCTCTAGGTTGAAGTCATACCAGTCAAAATATATAAATAAATGAAAATAAAAAGATGAGCTAGAGAAGTTGCTGTCGTCAACATAGTTGCAAGTTGAGGCCTGGAAAACGTTGCAACTAATTTCACCACAAAATTAAGTTCCTAACCTGGCTCTAAAGTGGAGAAAGAGGTGATGCAGAGCATGAAAGCTCAACACCACTGCTCAAGGGTTCAAAGTCAGCAGAATATTTCTTTTATTGTGAGTCAAATTTGGGGGCCACTAATATAGTGAGAAACCAGAATCTGCCTTTGGTGAGTGAGGGACAAGGATGGCATAGTGTTTCTTTTGCTATTGACCACCATTTAAAAGTACATCGTTTAAGTTGGGTTGGTTCAAATCATTGATCTCATACATAGACATTCCTGTTAAATAGAGTCAAACACATGGAGTGGGCATTAATATGGTTATGCAAAATCAGTATTACTAGATTTGTGGGTTACTAGATGTGTAGAGTGAGAGAGGTCCACTGATGGGGTTTCTTTGATCCTAATCTGCATCAATTATATCAAATTGGAATAAAGAAAAGTAAATGATGTATTCTTTTTTATGTATGTTAAATAGACAAACATTAAGATTGAGATTTTCACTTATTCATGTTATATAAACATGCATATGTTTGGCCAGTATTTTACATTCTTTAGATTTGTTCTAAACATTGTGATTTATGGTATATTGCTCCTTATCAAACCAAATGTGATTGATTGATTTCTTGCTTTCGTCCTCTTTAGTAACCATGTATATGTGCTGAAATTTCAGATTCAGGAATGCACTGGTGATCATGTCATTGTGGATGTAAATTATCTCCCGTCATTTAAGGAAGTGCCTGATGATATTGCAATACCTGCCTTTTGGAGCGCTATTAAGAAGAAGTTTGAATCGAGAAAGTCGAAATAAGCAACAATAGCTCCTCTTTTACTATGATGACCAGAAGTTGGTTAGTGAAGATATCATCACATCTGGTTTTAAGATGCCAACCATAATCTTTTTGTGTTGGAGGTGAAATGTAAGAGTAATTCTAGACATCATACTTATGTCCCTCTTGTATTCCTTTAATAATGACGCGACTTTTAAAATTACCATTGGACTTGTGATTGATCATTATTGAATTTTGATGTGATTTGAAAAGTTATATCATTATTAGAGTGACATAAGATGGACATGGGTATAACGTTTAGAATTACTCAAAATGCAAGATGTATATTCAGTAATTACATATCATGGCACTTTGTGAGGAAATTTGAGCAAATGAAGTTTTGATATCCATTTCTTTACTGCTATTTATCCTTTAGCTTCTTAACGTAATTTTCCTATGCAATCAAGCTCTTTCTATAACACATTAGTCTTACATTGAAAAGATGAGTAGTCCACATATAGTAGGTGGATTATAAAGATATCCATTGGTGCTAAATCGCACATTGGTTTATTTTCTAGGTGAGACTAGATTTTATAAGTGATTACAGTAAAGCTTTAAATTGACTAGTCCTTTTAAAATGATAGCGCAGATGTGACTAGCACTTTCTTTTAAATTATCAACAGTTCATACTTGCTTTTCCAATTCTTACTTAAACCAAGTCCTTGTTTGAAATTTTTGTCTGGCTTTCTTCCCTTTCCCCCTTATGTGATGCTAGATTTTTTTTGTAACCTTTGGGGACGACTTCCCATGGATATATAGCAGCAGCAGCAGCAGCAGAAAGATGTGAAGACTGAAATAGCTTTTGGGTGAGCCAAAAATTGGGAGTACACCAAATCTTTCCTTGAAAAGATAAGATTTCTGAAGGAATTAATGTTGATTGGCCCTTTTTTTGGGTGAAAGATCTGTCCATTTTAGTATGCTTTATTGGATTTGATGTGGCTTACAAGTGTTGTGTGCGAATTGAATTGCTGAATTGTGTGGGTATGAACCCCGTGAGTGCTGATTTCATTGGGTTATAATATCTCTACTTGTTTAGACTCCTTTCTTGAACCATCTACTACCTCATTTGTTCATCTCTCGTGAGTCGTGTCCACATGAAATTGTTTCTGCTTTGTCATCTTTCTCGTTATTTCACATTCAAACAAACAAACAAACAAAAACCAACATATATTTGGATGCATTTGCTTCACACACCTTGAGTTCAAACTTTCATGTTTTTTGTTCTTTTGATTTTTGGGGGCAGCAAAGAAAAAAATTTGGTACCATATTGAAAGGCTAAGTCACATGGATCGACTTGTCCTTGCAACTTCAAACATTCAAGCCATTCTTTTAAAATGAACGGTTTGGATTGAGCCGCGTCAGCCTTAAAAATAAGAAAGCAACTAAAAGAGTAATCGACTATCGTTTTACTCTTCGAGAAGGTGATCAACCACTCTTATAAGGGTTGTCGACCGAGTGATTCTATTCATTACACCCTATATTCTCGATGCCTACGTGGCATGATCCTTCTAACCAAAAAACTAATTTTTATGCACTGAATGCTATAGAGGATCACGCCACATAGGCATTGAGGTGATGGAATAGAAGGGTGATATTTTGCCATCTACACACAACCACCACCACCACCAACCCATCGGAAACCAAGAATTTTAAAAAGACGGCCGACCATGCCTTCTATCCTAAGCTCTAATAAAAGTGATGCAACCGCTCCGTCGGAGGTGGCCGTCGACCACCCCGATCTTATAGATCAAGTAGTTAAGAGATAGGTGGATGGAGTATTTTTGAAAAGAAGAACGAATATAAAGGAAGGAGGATGTTTGGATATGGATCCCAACAAGTCACATAATTGATACTGATAAAAGTAGCAGTAGAGACGGATCAGTGTCCCTACAGTAGCCAGTAGGCCCCACTGGAGCTTCGAAATCAATCGAAATTTCATCCGAGTCATCTATAAATAATTGATCGCTAGACTCCCTTTAAGGTCCGAGAAGGCCTCTCCATCGTCTCTTAGCCCTTTACAGGGCTCTCTATCCCCGAAAACCCTAAAAGATGGCACATGAATCAGAAGCCCCTGAAGCCGCGCATTCTTCTTCGCAATCAGATCCGTCGCTGTCCCGAAACGTTTCGTTTAGCCGACTCAACGCGCAGGCACCGGAGTTCGTCCCCACGCCTCGGCCTTCCGCTCAGCCGCCGCCCCGCCTTCTGGTCCCGCCTCCTCCTCCGCCGCCGCCCTTTCATCATCACGTTCCGATTCAGGCTCACGTGATCCCCGTTCACCATCCTCATCCTCACCATGTTCCGGTTCCGGTTCAGTTCCAGCCTCATCCTCATCATTCGCATCATCATCATAATCATCATCAGTACTATGACCAAGAGGTGCCTCCGCAAGCTCAGATTGAGTCCGATCACGCTCCCGCTTCTTCCAACAAAAACAACAAGCTCTCCGAAGAGGCTGCTCTCAAGGTCTTGAATCAGGTGCTCCGAATCAACTCCCAACTCCCAACTGCTTATTTTTATTATGCAATTCGTGTTTTGCTGCGTTATGTTTCTTCATCACATTTCTTTTTCGGCAGAGAGTAATGTTACATTGATGGTGTATTTGAATGGCATTCCATCAAACTCCGTTTTCTGTCTCAATTGTTTTGTGACTCTCTACTTGTGTAATTAAAGAACTAAAATATAGACACATATAATGTTGAAATGTGCTTTTTTCAGACCCCAGTTTGGTTTTTTGTCAACTAGTCAAATTTGAAATGAGGAGGAACAAACCTTGTGTGAGAGGTTCGTTTAGCAACACGATTTAAATGTGATATAGCACGTAAATAAGAAATTTTGTGGTTTTTTGGGGGATGTTATGGAAGGTAGCTTGGTGACACTATACTATCAAGTTAGATGTTGGTTGCCATATTTTTGGATTTTGTAAATACGGAGGATCATTCTGGCACATGAAAATGGCCGTGCTGGGCAATCAAATTGTACATCATGTTCTGCAAAGATAATGGTGGCCAGACTTGATTTTTCTATGTACAGAGTAAATGGCTCTTTGGTATCAAGTCTAAGTACTATTAGTTTCCGTATAGTCTCCAGCAAGAGATTATCCCTATTTTCTTGGAATCCCAGTTGGCCGAGATGTGTCTGTTTTGTAGGCTGAAATTTGTTGTTTGTCATCTCCACGACATTTAAGAAAATTTATTAAGATAACCCTCTGCTGGGATTTAAAGGGCAATTATCCAACAGTTGTGAGGTTTGGTATCTGCTACAGGATAAGGCAAGGGTTACAAGACGCACTTGTTGATAGAATGGTCCTATGATAATTTACAAAGGTAAAGTGAAGTGTACAGTTGGCATTCAGTGCATGAATGCATGTCCCTGTGCATTTCTTTAATTGTGGGGGATATTTTGGTTTTAGTACATGCTTCTTTGGGGGGTTTGTTGGGTTGGGGTGCTTTTGGGGCAGGTTTGGGTGTTTGACGGGGGCTTCAACTGTTTTTTGGGATTTCGGTTTCACGTGGGTTTTGGGTGTTGTGAGTGATTTTTGGCCGGGAGGGTTTGACAAGTTGTTTTGCTGTTTTTGGGTTCTGAGTTTGTAAGAACTCTATTGAATACTGCTTGTGTATGTAGTGGCGCCTTATGCTTTTTTAATAAAGTTGCATTATTACTTATCAAAAAGTACATGCTTCTTGGCGCAATCTTGAAACCTAATATTGTAGACAAATAGGTTTGAGAAAAATAATTGGCAGAAATGTTGATATCTCATTGATCAACATGTGATATATGTTGAAAGAATTCAGAAATTAGAGGGAAAAATTTGGAAACTTTTAATGAAACTTTTTGAAAACTTGATACCAAATTTAATGCACAGGAGTCCAAACTGAAAGTAGTACAAAAGTATTATTCGCATGTATGTTTTCCTCTACACCTGATGGGAGGGAAGACAGAGATGCAATAAACAATACTTTTGGACTTCCATTGGTGCCTTTAGTAAGTTATGTCGAGGGTTTCCGTGTTTTGATATGGAAGCTAAGCCATCAAGAGTAGTTGTATCAGGGAGGACTTTAATGAGAATAGTTTGCATACTTAATTGTATTTGATATCAGGTTTTGGACTATGGAATTGGCTTGATGATGTAAGGCTCCTTATTGAGATGATGTTTCTATTTTCTTAGTAATGGCCATTTGGTCTTGGTTATGTTTCTTTATTTCCCTAGATATGGTTGTGTTTTCAAATTAAAAATTATGTGATTGACTTCTCTAACAATCTAATTATCTCTTTGATTCGAATCTTGACTTTTGATCTTTCTAATATGGCATATCAATCTGTAGGTGGAGTATTATTTCAGTGACGTAAACTTGGCTACTACTGATCATTTGATGAGGTTCATCAACAAAGATCCTGACGGATTTGGTAATATCGTCTGCTACTTTATTTTGGTTTTAGCTGTCCATCACATAGTCAGAATTGCTTGTCTGAAAGCCCCTTATATACTTGATCTGCTTTCTATAATAATACATGCTCCACGGAATTTCTGTCTGTCTGCAATTTCAAACACACAAATAAACTCAAACTATACACATCGCCTTTTTTTTTTTTTTGGGTGAAGCTATTGATTGCAGGGTAATAATTTAAGTGAAGTTTGCTTAATGTTTGCCATTTTGGAAGTTCATAAAGCATTTTAAACTTCTAATACTTCTGTCATTCTATAGTGCCTATATCTGTTGTTGCATCTTTCAAGAAGATTAAGGCCCTCATAAATAGTCATTCCCAGCTGGCGACTGTTTTGCGGAGCTCATCAAAGCTTGTGAGTTCCTTCATACACTCTTGCTTCATATACTTTTCTGTTGACTCTTCATATCCAATTTTTTTTTTTTTTTTTACATTCGTTTGTTAATATTTCCTTGATGCTGTGCAGGTAGTCAGTGAAGATGGAAAGAAAGTTAAACGCCAGCATCCCTTGACTGAGTTGGACATGGAGGAGTTGCAAGTAAGTTTTATTCTATTTGGTTTACTGTCATTTTACTTTTTGTCGTCAGAGATAATTGGCTTCCTCATTTGTACTATTCTTCTGTTCCTTTCAAGCCAAGCATTTCCTGAGTGATTAATTTGAAAAACTTTAATGTATTGCAAAATGACAAGTAAAGTTCCCAGCAACTGAACCTTGTTATTACTTATTATCTAATACTTATTTTGATTTGCAGTCTCGCATAATTGTTGCGGAAAACTTGCCTGAGGATCATTGCCACCAAAATCTTATGAAAGTTTTCTCTGCCGTGGGAAGGTACCAAGATCATTTCTACTAGAAAAATCTTAAACTAATACCTTGCTTGTTTAAAAAATTTAGCAATAATTATCCTTGAATGTCTATATCATGTTGAGTTGTCTTTTGGCAGTGTCAAGACAATTCGTACCTGTCAGCCTCAAACCTCCAATGGTGGAGCTTCTTCAACATCCAGATCAGTAAAATCTGATGGTATGCTTTTCAGTAACAAGGTAAGCAGGCAAGGAGACATTTTGCCTTGGAGCAGGTTATTTTTGGTGGTTCTTTTGTTAAGCTTTTAGTATCGCTTCATCAACTTTAAGGTGGCAGTCATTCTTTTCTGTCAGAAATTATGTTTTTTTTTTTTTGTGGCTTTGACAAAATTGATGCAATTTTCTCGTGAATATAAATATCATGGGGGTAATATCCAACCATTTTAGTTGCCAATGACATGCCACATGGTGGACTTTCATGGAAAAAAAGGTGGGGGGGGGGGGGGGGGGGTCCAAGTGTACTGTACATTGGGTATGGTATGGTGGATATTCGTGTTCTCCCTACGGAAAGTATTTACTGTTGAGTTCTGTTTGGTGCTAGGAGGTATACACTTGTCTGGTGACTGGTTGTGTTATGGCTCATACTGTGTGGACCCACTCTCTTAGAGTTAATAGTTTTGAGTGGCAGTTTCAAACTCACTGAGCAGTGAGCATGTTAATTATGAGCAAAACTTTGGGGCTTGTCCTTTTATTAAAGATGCTTGTCCAAATTATTCAGATTTTAGATTTATGTTTTGATTTTCCGGTTAATCAGTGCATCTGGACAGATGATACAATGACCTATGCGTTCATTGGGCTTTAAAGAAGCGTCTCTATGCACCTATGCATTAGTTACTATAGCATTTCAGTGATTGTGATGATGTCCTCGTGTAAATATGTCACCTTTTGCCCTACATGATTGCCATTGCCGAATGAATCTAACTTTTTTTGGGAAGCTATGCTAGTTTACAATAGACTATCACCTAAACTTCAGATTATGAGGAAACGTACTCGGTGAACTAAATTGGCACTTAGTGCAATTGTTGCTATTTTTTTTTTCCTTTTGATTTTGATCCACAAACAATAATCAGTTGGCTATGAGAATCTAATATCGGAACCCTTCATTTCATATGTAGTGGCATGCTTTTGTGGAATATGAATCTGTTGAGCTGGCTGAGAAAGCAGTGAGTACTCTTATTATCTGATATATAACAGTAATTTCTCTTCCTTGCTCATTACAGCATACATATGAGTAAATTCTATTTTTGCAGGTTACAGAGCTAAATGATGAGGGTAACTGGAGGAGTGGCCTTAGGGTCCGCTTAATGCTTAGACGCTCGGTATATGCCAAATATTGAACTATTTTCTTCTTCATGCTTTGTTTGCAATTCAGTGAGTGTATTCGCTAATTCACCCACCTAAATATAAAAGACAATAGACAAATAAGTACAATTTAATATTAAAGTACAAATAATAATGAATGAACAATTCGTACTTAAAAAAGTTAAAATAATGAATGAGCAATTCATGTACAAGGGCTTTGCCTTTTTCTGTTAATAAATTATTATTCATTAAAAAAAATAATGAATGAACGAAAAGATTGGAGGCTAGTTCATGAGATGCCGAAATTGAAACAAAGAGTGTGTTTGTGTGTATGAAAAATTGAACTTGTGTATGCAATCTTGGTTGGTCCCAAAACCAGGAAGGTTTGTACCTGTTGTTTCTGTCCAGTTTCTGTTCTATCTAATGCAATTTAGTCATGGGTGATAGAGCCAGTTTGGTGTGAACGAAATTTTAGTGTTTCCAATTACTGGATTAGTGCATTGATGTTCTTTGCAAATTTTCCATTCCAGTCGAAACCTTCTTCAGCGCGAGGGAAAAAAGGGCATGATGGGGAAGTGAACTTTGAGGAAGATGATACTTCTACGTCTGATCAGCAGCAAAATGAGAAACAATTGGAGTATCCTTATCAGCAGTCTGATGCCCATGCATTTGAATATACAGTAAGTGCCAGCGTATTGGCAGAAAGCATTTTTGGTCTCCTTTTCCTATTCTGGGGGACTGCTTTCTAGGATTGGGCTGCTATTTACATATTGGTCATGACATGGCATGCAAATATTGCAATCAGTAATATACAAACACAAATGTCATGGTTATACTTTGACACGCGCATCATTAAACCTCTTATCTATGCACACTGACACCAATGCATAGGTGTTGCACGTATTTAGAATAGCAAAGTGGGTAATATTTGGAGCATATGGGGGATACATTTATATCCATATGCTGATTCCAGAGGTTATTTTTTCCTTATATATATTTCTATTTTTTTCCCTTCTTCTTTGGTGTAGGGGGAGGAGCATGTCAATGAGAAGGATGGTGGACAGAGGAGAAATCGTAGCCGTGGCCGGGGCAAGGGACGCGGGCGGGGTCAACACCACAACAATAATCGAGGAAATCATGTGGGAACTCCCCCTTCAAGTATTACATGCAATAATGAGCTGCCAACAGTAGCCAAGCAGCCTCCAGGGCCCCGAATGCCAGACGGCACAAGAGGATTTTCAATGGGTAGGGGAAAGCCAGTTGCTGTGAATATTGCATAATCCCTTGGCATTCTACATATATTACAGGGTTTCCTTGTAGCTTTGCCTGCAAAGTGTGTTTGGATGGGGAACTGTCTTCCTGTGTGGCGTTGATGGCAGGGTTTTACAAAGGGCTGTCAATCCATTGTAGTTTCAAAGAGGGGTCAAGTTAGCCGTATAAGTTGAGTACTTCATTCCGTTTGCTTATGTAATCCAGTAAGAGTGATTAAGAAACAAAATGCTGTTTTTTTTTTTTTTTTTTTGGAAATGTAGAAAGAAGGGTGGAAAAAAAAAGTGGGGAGTCAGCAATACCTATAGGTAAATGTGAGTGAAGAAGAAAGGAGATTGCAATATAGAACTGTTCATTACATCTCTATCTCGCTGGCTCTCTGTCTCTCTGTCTCTCTCTCTCTCTGTCTCTCTCTCTCACATCCCTTGGATTCTGAAAACCAGTTTTCACAAGATCCCAAAGCCAGAATTCAACTAAACGTAAGGGGCAGGAACATGTTTTTAGGTCGTTGTTTTGTATTTAAACCTGAAAAACTATGAGCATGTAATAAAGTAATGCCAGTTAATTTGGGATCAAGTCGTGAGTGTAATTCAACAGTGGATTTGAAGTTTTTTTTTTTTTTTTTTTTTTTTTTTTTTTTTTTTTTTTTTTTTTTTTTTTTTTGAACGGGATCTAAAACTTTCATTGATAACAAGTTCGAAGGCAAATACAACATATGGAAGGGAAACAACCAGCCCGATAGCTACAATGACACGCCCGTAGGCCCAAGGTAGTGAGTAGAGATACAAAATCCCTAACCACTAAGTTATGAACAAACTTAGTTTAAAGCAGTTACCTAAGTAACAAATTAAAATTACATAAACAAACAATTAGGTCTCTCTTTACACACTGAAACACAATCCAACTAAAATGAAAGGTCCTAGTCTAATTTACAAGCCACCTAAAATGCCCAAATATTTTACAGTCCATTATAAAGGTAAATTGTGAACAGAAACAAGGATGTACAAAAAGAAAAACATAGATAACAGAAGCCCAGAAGTTGCCGGAGGAAGAAAACTGCCTGGATGCTAGCGTGTTTAAAACACGCGCCACCCCCGGTACCTTCCTCTACTGCTGTCGAACACCCCTTCATCCAAAAACACCCCCAAAACTCGGCCAGAAGAGAGGAGCGTGGCTCTCCACGCACGGGCCACCCTTGGCGAGTAAGAGCCACACACCGCGTGGAGGCCCGACACCGCCGGTGGTTGAGGTGGTGGCTTCAGAAGCGGACGGCGAACACAATTGAGATGGTCATGTCGCAAGGTCTCCGGCAAAACGTTGTAAATCTAGCTCGAAAGAGTCGGAGACACAAGCTAAGGTCACTCCTCAAAACAACTCCAACCTATCAATCTGCCAAAACAAGAGGAAAAACAAGCAGAACAAAGCAAAATAAACCAACTCCATAGCTATAAAAGCTAGAAGAAACATTGCCACTACCGGATCTAACCGAGGAAAACAAAAGCTACATAACCCTATTGGTTGGGAGAAATTTATCTCTACTGGAACAAGCCAAGGGGGAAAAAAAAAACCACCCTGACTCATAAGGAGCCAGAGGGAAAATCAGCATCGGAAGGGGGGAGGCGTGAGGTCAACCCCATCCCGGTGAAAACCATACTCACAAGGGTCTCCCTCTAGGAAGAAAAGGACTCGCAGAGAGAGGAAAAAGAGAGTTTTTGATAGATTTGAAACTTAATTATATGTAGATGTACAATGGATGTAAGTGTATTATTTCTCTGTGTTATATATTTTATTTTCGTTACTTAAAAAAAAAAAAATTATTTTTGTTGTGCTAAAAGTACTCAAATGCACTTGATTTTTAATGTTCTCTCAAACTAAAAATTGCATTAATGTCTTCAAGTTATCTAAAATTTGCAATGTATCCCAAAATAACAAAAACACACTTAATAAAATAAAATAAAAAATTCAAAAATTTAAAAAGGTGGCGGCCGTGCCCACTCTTGCCATAGTGGGGTTAGCTTGGCTCGCAAATAGCCTTTCACCACCCCTCAAATGGCCAAAGGCGATTCAACCATCCCTTCAACCATATAAAAGGTGGTTGAACCACCCCATGACCATCGCGCGGATTGGGTATTCATCCTCTTGTTTGAGTTGGCCCCGTGTGTGAATTGGGCAACGAATGCGATATGTTTCTTTGCTTCGTTTAGAACTAACCTTCTCTTATGCTTGTAAGCCACATCTTTCTCCGTTGCCTTAAAGCACAATTTGCTCCTTTAGCGAGAAGCTCAAAGAGGTCTGTTGAAGAGGTGACTTTCGATAACGTGGTTCACAAGTCAGAGACTATCAATAATAACTAGAAAGGATACAAACAAATGCAGTTATGTGTAATACACTATTTGTTAACAAAGAGATATCCACTTCCAGTTAAATACCTGAGCCTTGTATTCGAGTCTTCCGGAAAACGTTAAAGCTATTATTTTGTTAATATAAAATAACATCAGTGGCCTATTAGCTCAGTTGGTTAGAGCGTCGTGCTAATAACGCGAAGGTCGCAGGTTCGAGACCTGCATGGGCCAAAAACTTCGAGACTTTTGTTTTGTTTTTTTTTTTTTTAAATGTGATTTGTATAAATTCAAAATTTAAAAATCTGATTCGAAAAATTGGCAATCAATCAAATAAAAATCTATTTAATTAAAATCTCCGCCTCAAAAAGAAAAAAAAAAAGAAAAAACCCACCACCCCGTAAAACTCGCCCACTCTCTTTCTCTCGCTTCCTTGATTCACTTCACTTCAAAAACAAACAAAAAGCACCGCAGCGCACAAAGCAATGGTGGACTCGGACCCACCCCCCCCTCCCAATTCTGACCACCTGGCCCTACAACCTCCACCGCTGCCGCCACCGCCACCACCATCCACACCCGCCAAACCCGCATTCACCTTCCCTCAGAGGCCCCCCATAAGAGTGACCACCCAGTTCGACAGCGACAGCTCCATTTTCTTCCACAAAGTCTCCTGCAAGTTCCTCAACTCCCTCGCCAAGCTCAAGCTCTCCTTCCAGAACGACAGCAAGGGAGAGATCATCCAACCTCAAGTCACCTTCGTCTCCAAGCACCTCTCCATCAACTACGATCTCGAGGCCCAGAATGCCCTTCTCAATACCTCTCTCGAGATCGGCCCCAGATTGCAGCTCAGAGCTTTCCATAATGTCAAGGTCCAAAGACACTCCCTTTTTTCTCTAAAATTATGGTTTTACGTTATATATTGGGTGGTTTTGGGAGATGGCTATTGTTTCTTTTTGGGTGTCTTTCATGGAAATGTTCAAAAGGTTTATGCTTGGTTGGATTTAATTTTACTCTGTTCTTTCTTTTTTATGATAGTTATATGTTGTTTTGAAATATGGGTTTTGTTTGTTCAAGTTTTTAAGTGCAATTCCTCGCGGAATTAAAGTTTGGATTCAAGAAGGATTGATTGCTTACTCTGATTTTTAAATTTATTGAAAAAGAGGAGATCTTTGTTTATTGCCTCATATTGTAATGTCTTAGGATGTGGTTCTGATTTGATTGACATTGATTGTTCACTTTCAAGAGCATTTTCGTATGTGAGATACAATTTGTTGCCCCCTGGTGTTTAAAGTTTGAACCTTGTTTTTCCTTTCTTATAAGAAATTCTTTAGGAAAACATTGGCGTGATATTTTATATTTATCCTTTAAGTAATGCTTCTTGAGCTGAATTTCTTTCATTTGGCTAGGTTTGCTGCAATTTATTTGAACTGTTTATGCTTTTCTTCCATCTCTTTAACATGTCATAACTTTTAGGAACAACAAGGACAACTGTCAATGGTTGCAAACATTGCTGATCCTGGCTATGCATTGGAGTTGTCATCTCTAGTTCCATCCGTTGGTCCGGTGAGTATGATCCTTAGCAAAATTTGTGTCATCTTCTCATTTGAGCAAAGTTTTGAAGTTTTGTGGTGTAGGGCATTGATTAGTTTCCTGATTCTGCAGCCAAGAGCAACCCTTAAATTTCCCCTTGGTGAAGTATCATTAGAGGAGCGAGATGATGAGGAAGTAAAGAAAGCATTGTCTATAAATGGGATTCTTAAGGGCCAAATTTTGAATGGAGTCTGCACTGCTCAATACCAGGATGAAGATTTGAAACTAAGATACATCTACAAGGTTTGCATTTTAAAAAAAATTGACATTTTTTCCCCATAATTCCATGTGATACAAGTGCCAGATGGCTAGAAGTGTGCTATTGTACAGTACCCTTCTGGAAAATGGTAGGGTTGTTTGAATTTAGCTCTTTTTTTAATTTTTCCATCTTTTCTTGGTTTCATTTTTTCAAACTATATTGTTTGAAGTTCGAACTTATTCCAGGATGAGGAAATGTCATTTATCCCAAGTATTTCTTTGCCTTCAAATGCATTTTCATTTGCATTCAAGCGTCGGTTTGGTCCTTCAGACAAATTGAGGTTAGAGGCTCTTCCTCTCTCCCCCTACTTACTGAATTTTTTTCATTCTGTGGCCCATGATTCACTGGTGGTCTCATTAATAACTGATATAGATGCTTCTTGTTTGGTTTCATTCACTGTACTTAGCTCTCACACTTGGTGTGCTGTGTTATGCCTGGATGCAAAAAGTATCTTTCTAATACCTTAATGATCAAGCTTATAAGATGATGTGTAGGTGGGGTACTCTCAAAACCCTTGCCATACCAATTTTAGCTGCAAGTATGTCTCTTATGAAGGGGTTGATGTGTAACACTCCGGTCTTATATGGGAAGAGATGAATAACTTACATAGAGTGAGCGGTTTACAAAGATACCCATAGGTGTTAAGTCCTACATTGCCTAGTTACTAGGTGAAACTGGACTTTATAATGGATTTTAGGAAAACTCAAAATTGACTAGTCTTTTTGGGGTGATAGTGTAGATGTGGCTAACGCTTTTTATTGGGTCATTACAAATGGTATCAAAGTCACCTAGTAACGCCAGGTCATGTGGTACTGGAGTACTGTATGACGTGGCCCTGACGAGGACGTCAGAGGTTTAAGGGGGGTAGTTTGTAACACCCCAATCCCATATTGGGAAGAGATGAATAGTTCACATAGAGTGAGTGGTTTATAAAGATACTCATGGGTGCCAAGTCCCACATTACCTAATTATTAGGTAAAACTAAGTTTTATAATGAATTCTAGGAAATCTCCAAATTGACTAGTCCTTTTGGGGTGATAGTGCAATTATTATTGGTTCATGTGCATAATTGGTGTGAATATGCTCTATAAAGACCATGAAATGGTGAATGCAATACGTGCTTTGAGATAAAAATAGTGATTGATTTGTGGCTTCTGTCATCCTTATTTTTTTATTTATAAGGGTAAATTACTCTATGCTGCCACGAGGTATAGGAAATATTTAGGACTTACCTCACGTTTCATAATCGATACTTTGTGCCTTGAAGTTGCTAATAGCATAATCCTGATTATAATAATAAAAGAACATATTTGAACATATTGCTGAACACCTCTTCCATATGCTAAAATTGTCCTAGGGTCATCTGTTGTGCACTCATTCTTAAAGAAGAAACCATAAACTTGGGCCTTTTGATCACCGTTTCTCACTCTCTAGCAACGGCTGCCAAGTTTGGGTTTTTTTTTTTTTTTTTTTAAATGATGAAATAAATTATTATTATTATTATTTTTGTTTGATTTAACCCATTTGATTCATAAAAATAACTTCTGGTTATTTTGGATGGGAATCTAATTTGAAACAAAAAAGAAAAAAAAAGAGAGAAGATAGTGTCACAGTTTGTAGTGACATGTGAGCATGGGGTGTTGTAAGGGCATACCTGTTATGTGGAACACAAATCTCAGGGGCAGAGTGTCGTTTTGAAAATATTGAAAATAGGATGTAAGTGGGAGGTCTTGAGTTTGACTCTCAATGAAAGCAAAACAATGTGTTTTTTTTTCTCGAATATTTCAAATCCTGTTAGCTTCTCAGATTTCAGACGCCTTTAGGGCGATTGCCTCTCTTGTATAATTTTCATGTACAAGGGCTCCGCCCTTTTCTTTTAATAAATTATTATTCATATTGCCTTATGCTTTTTGTATTCATCTTGATTACTTATAAAAAATAAGTAAATTATTATTTCATAAAAATAAACGACGTAAGCCCCTAACATTTCCAAACCATAAGGGAGGTCAGAATTTGTCTTATATATAATATTTACATGTTTCAGGACAGAATTCAATGCCAGTGGTCCGTGGACCAAATGACATCTTCTCCCTTCATAAATAAGGATTTCAATCCCATATGAGTTTGTTAGTTGTCTTTACCTTAAAAAAAATCATTTGAGAAAACTTAAATCAGAAAAAGAGGGAAAAAAAATATTCTAGGAAGCACGGATGGTTAGAAAGGGCTAAAGTATTTGCCTCTAGCACGTATATGACTTGGACACTGACAAGTCTCCTTAAATTAAGCGTTAATTGTTAAAGTGGGCTACTTTGTAATGCACAAGAATACTTTTACACCACAAGTTAGGAATACAAAATCTCTTAGGGTATTGGAGAATGGATGCAGATTCTTTTTGTAAATTGTTCATTGGACTTCAATGTTTCCTGTTCTTTTCTCCATACATCTATTTCCAGCTTAGTTTTAGATATCCTGATTTGTTATAATAATTTAATGGCCAGCTACTGGTACAATTTTGATTCCAACTTCTGGAGTGCGGTGTACAAGCACACATATGGCAAGGACTTCAAGTTTAAAGCTGGTTATGATTCGGAGGTGCGCCTTGGCTGGGCATCTCTTTGGGTAAGTTTTTGCTAGGCCTCATTGCTTTATTGTGCTAAAACATCTCTTTTTTCTTGTTCTTTAATTTAGTTGAGGGGTATGAAGCATTCACAGCTGATAATATTCTTACCAGAGTCATACTTGTTATGAGCCTTATATGTCAATTATTTGATATTCACGAATCTTTGGTGCTATTATTCTGTTGATTTATTATATTTAAAATAAAATATTATGAGCAGATATAGGGTCGAGCCCATCCTTCAGAAGAGCATTCTAACTCATTATGTTATTGTGATCAATTATGCCTATGCTGTTGTAACCAAGGTATAATCTTTCTGTGTAATAATGTGAGAAGGGCCGTGCACTGCTGATATAATTATACTTGTAAAAAAAAAATGGCTGTGCACCGCTGATAGTTGACTTGGTCTTACTGAGTTCTATGTTGCTTTAAAAAGATTTTCTCAGTGTCCCCCCCTTTCTCTCGAGCCATGATTACGGGGGGCACTTTTTAAGTTTGTTGACAGTCTTAGATGCCAGGTGTTACTGCTTCCACTCTAAGAATTACTTGCTTTTCTGTGATCGATGTAGACATTGGATGATGTGCTCCTAGCCCAGTTTCATATCCCCTGACAAATGTTCATAGAATATTGTAATAATTATTATCTAAGCTCGATAACCTAGTCTTGAATCCTTTAGTTGGGATATGGCCTCAATAGGCACTATTACACCATGGTTGGTATGATGGTTGGAAAATAGGAACATTGGAGAGGGGAGGGGTGAAGGAAAAGGATGGAGAAGGGAGAGGTGTCCACTTCCCTATCATGTCATTTGGTAGGAGGGAAGGAGAACAGAAAGGAAGGAGAGAGTGAAAATTAAAAATTAACATCACACATTCAAATGTTTTATAGTGGGGACAAAAGTGGAATTTCACATTAATCTTAAAAGCCCCTCCCTTCCCCTTCTCTCTGGTCACCAATCTGCCCATTTTGGGCAGATTGATTTTGGTGGGCCTGGGAGGTTGTGTTTTGCCTCCCTTTCCTTGATTGTTCTGCCCCACCGAAAAGATGGATTTCACCTCCCCCTCCTCTCCCTCCAAAATAGTGTTGGGACTGTGGACTCTTTGATAGATAATTTTCTGATGTCTTTTGATGATTGGCTTATTTTTATGGATGGATGGTTGAGATTCTTTTGTTCACTTCTTTTAAAGCACTGGCTTAAGTGGTAATAAGAAAGTTGGACAGCTTTGACCATTTTATTCATTTCTTCACCTCTTGACTGTTGCCCTTTGCTAAGATGTTCTCTAAGAGTGTTTTGGGAGTGCATGTAAAGTAAATAAAATACAAAAGGGTTTTGACTCTTTGATAGATAATTTTCTGATGTCTTTTGATGATTGGCGTATTTTTATGGATGGATGGTTGAGATTCTTTTGTTCACTTCTTTTAAAGCACTGGCTTAAGTGGTAATAAGAAAGTTGGACAGCTTTGACCATTTTATTCATTTCTTCACCTCTTGACTGTTGCCCATTGCTAAGATGTTCTCTAAGAGTGTTTTGGGAGTGCATGTAAAGTAAATAAAATACAAAAGGGTTTTTCAATTCTCAGCCATGGATGAGTTGTGTTAAAATTTTGCTGGATATTTTCTATTTTTGTCGGGAACTTTGAGCTCAGTTTTTGCATGGCTTCCTAATGATCTGGTTTCAGGTTGGAGATGAAGCTGGACAAGCAAAGACAGCTCCAATGAAGATGAAAGTTCAATTCATGCTCCAAGTGCCACAAGATGACATTAGATCTTCAGCCTTAATGTTCCGGGTTAAAAAGAGATGGGACATATGATAAGTCTGTTTCTGGATGGCCTCTTCTTCTTTCTTATACATTAGATGGGTTGGTTCTATATAGTAGTGCAGTCCTGTTGTAAGCTTATTGCTACATAATGCACATTAATATGTTAAGTTTCTATTTCAAAATCAGAATTTTAGTAACCATCATGTGACAGGAAGATCCTACAGAAATTTTTGGAATTTCAACTGTCTCCTGCTGCAATGTTGATGCTAATTTTTGCTGCATGACATTTTCTATTTGATAATTTCTCTTCAATAAAATATTTGCAGCATTGTGGTTGTGATTGGTTTACCTCTCCTTTGAGGTATTCAAGGAGGAAACATCCAACATAAAAGGTCCTTATTGTGGCCCATCACAACCAAATGGTAGCTAATACTAGTAAACTACTTTGCTAAGAGAAATGCTATTTTTTCATTTCTATCAATATATATATATTTAAATTTTTTTTAAATTAACTACTGGATTAATGTATCCAATGGTTGATTGGATGAGATGGAGAAATAGTAGCCTCCTTTGCTAATAAGGGCAAATCTAGTCAATTGTCAACCAACTGTCATAGTTGAGAATCAATAATAAAACCTTGGCCTTACAGCAAAGCAAATAGATAAGAAAAGATGCAATGGCTGGGTGGAGCTCGAAATTTCAGAGCCAGAAGAGTTGGCATTATATTGATTTTAAAAATAAATACTAGAAATAGAAAAGGCAATAGGAAACAAATATGCATAATTTCCCTAACAAATAGTAAATCCACATGTTTTTTACTCTGACCTTGCAGGTTACACACGGTTAAAAAAAAAATTTAAAAAAAAATAATAATAATAATAATTAGATGATAATGACAGAGTTAAATTTTGTATAAAGCTAATTTTTGGCCCCTACACAAAAAATAAAATATCTTCGTTCGGCTGTGAGAATTTCCATCTCCCATATCCATATGCTTTACATTCAACAAAAAGTTGCTTAAAAAAGAAAAAGGAAAGAAAGATTGTGATTTTTTTTATTAAAAAGTTCCACTTTTCAATTCAGAACCCTTGGTTTCTTCAGCAATAAAGTTTTATCTTGATATATGATGGGCTAAGATTCCTGCTTGAGAGAAAGAACAAGATTCAAAGCTAGCCATAGACCATTCCATCCCAACTCAGGTTTTACCAGTCAAAAATATAAAGAACAAAAAGGGTACGAAAAGTGAAACCCATTTTCTTAAAGTCATTTCATATCTCGTACTATGTGATAATCTTAATGCTCCAATAAAAAGAAAATCCTGGATTTCTGTGTGTTGCTCTCACTCTCTCTCTCTCTCTCTGTCTGTGGGATTGGATTTTCCTTTTTCCTTCCTTGAAAAAGGGGTTGGAAAGAAGAAAGAAAGAAAGAGGGAAAGCAAAGCCGCCCAAAAGAAAAAACAGAGAGGTGAAAGGATGACTACCCCCTTACCTTTGAGGCTGCTGTTGCCTATGACCACTACCACCACTTCTTTCTCTTCCTCTTCCTCCTCTTCTTCGTCAGACTTTCCTTGGAAATCCCTGAAAGCCCTCCATTCTGCGAGCCCCAATTTCAGTCTCTACTCTCCCTCTTCCCCTTCATCTTCATCATTTCCTCTTCCTCACCACAGATGTATCCGAAAACAAAGACGCTCTCTCTCCAGACCAACGGTATCTCTCTCTCTCTCTCTCTCTCTCTCTCTCTCTCTCTCTCTGTGTGCGTGTGTGTGTGTGTGTTTGAATGAATGAATGAATTAAAGAGTTGGGTTTGGCTAATTGAGATGTTTTGGATGAAAAAGTTAGTAAATTTTTGAGCTTTTGGGGTTTCTCATCCTTACGTAGGCTGTACTGGGTTTCTGTTCATTCATTTCATTCCGTTATGTCCTCTCTCTCTTTTCACCATCTTCAATTAGCTTTCTATCTGTTGATTTATAACAGGGATTTGAAAATTGGGTCTTGCGTGTCTAAGTGACTGGGGTTCCTCAGCATTGAACTGAAGGATGCCGTAATGGGACTTTTTTTTTTTTAATGTTTATGGTGTTGCGGTAATGAAACATGGGTTTGGTTTATATTGTCGAATGGAGTTGATGGTGATTGTTTAATTGTTCCCAATCTGAAGGTAGGATATCCCTTGTTGAGGTCTGTTTTGCATTTTACTAGCATATGTAGGGAATTGAATCTCCAATAGTTAACTCAAATTGTTAGATAAATTAAGTCATCCTACATTTTTTTTTAGTTTTCCCTTTATGTCAATTGAATCGTACTATTATATTTAATAGACTTGTAAGAATTTTTGTTTATCTACTGGTGTTGTGGGTAGAACCACATGTTTAGATTTGTTGTTGAGTAGTGTAGTATATGGTGTCGCATTGGATAACTGTGGCTGTGCCTAATGAAGAGAATTAAAATATAAATATGTGGGTAAGAGATAACAAACAAGAATGACAGGTTTGTTTATCCAATGTATGATTGACTGAGTTATTAGAAAGACGATTTGTGTGTGTTGGGGTGGGGGTATGTGAGACTAGAAAGCATCGTGCTCTAAATTATTGTTCACCAGATTACGGTTATTGTTAGAAGTTCATAACTTATTCAATCAAGGACAAGCCAGATGGTAGATTTGTTTGCCTGGTGAAACCTGCCAAGTCACAGGCCTTAATGTATATGCATTTATGGCTCTTCAATAATCCTCTACATCTGGAGTGTGACCACCTATAAGTTGTTCTTCAATTTCATATTGGCTCAATCCAGACAGATGGAATATAAGGCTTTGTTTAGTTGACTATATTAGATGTAATTATGTCTGTTACAATGCATAATCACTGATAGGGAATAATCAAGCTCCCTGTAAACTTCTTGGTCTTGAAATGATCAGGTTTGATAGATGGAAATTGCACCGTGAGACTGTCACTCCACTATCAACATAAATAAAGCTCATGTTAGCTTGAACTTGTATGATCACCACTATTGTGGGCATTTGGTTTTCACTAATGATTTACCACCAGGGACTCTGTTTTTATGTACTGGTATAGTGGCTTTGTGGACGTATGAGAGGAGAGCAAGACATGGATAATTGGAAATATGAAGAGGAGAATGTTGTTCGCATGTTTGGTTCAGATGAAGAGGTTGGCACTCAAATTCCAACACAAGCCCAATCTATTGTAGAAGGATCAGGGACACTTCTGGTATCAGAGTTTAAACCTGTTCCAGATGTAGATTATCTACAGGTATGTAATTATTTTGTTCCAAAATGGTTCTTGTTCTTTATTTTGATTTTGTTTCGTGTTAAGTTTTTCTTTTTCTTTTTTGGTATTCAACAATGAAAGGATCCCAACTAATATATCTATGATGATAAAAAATGATCGACATTTTGTGTAACAACCCAAGAAAAAGCGCTATCTACATCTATGCTATCACCCAAAAAATACTAGTTAATTTGGAGCTTCTCAATAATTTCTTATAAAGCACAGTTTTACGTAGCAGCTAAGTAATTTGGGACTTAGCACTTATGACTATCTTTATAAACCACCCACTCTATGTGGGCTACTCTTTATCTTCCCAATGTGGGACCTAGGTATTACATTTTGTTGCATAATGGAGGCTTATTTTGCATAAGACTTTTTACAAACTTTTAGATTTTCCTAGTTTATCTTACCATAATGATTTTTGGCATTGGCATTTTTCAAGTTAGTGTTTTGGCGGTTTCATGCATTGTATTAAATGCATGTCAGTTTCATTTTTAGTTGCAACTAAGGATGACAATGGGACTAGTTGAGTAGGGTCTGAATGCGAACCAACTTGGGTTCAGAGTAAGGGCAAGGGAGCGTTCAAAGGCTGCATGGTCCGAAGTATGGTCTAGCACCATCTTCAGCTCCCCCTCCTCTACATCCCTCAAGAATTCTCGCTTCTCACCCTCCACCTTTGCCTACAACACTCGAATTACCATGGTGCTCGTGCCTTGTGTTGCCATCCTCCTCGACATTGGTGGGTCCCCATGGTGCTTGCAACCCTAACCCTGGGCCTCACGGTGTCCTACATCCTTGATTCTCTTGACTTCAAGCCCAACGCCCTCTTCTCCATTTGGCTATCACTCATCTTCACACATATTGCCTTTTTTTTTCTACCCTCTCTGCCCCTTGGGGCAAGGAGAGAGGTTCTTCTAGAAGGGTCAAAATGGGGAGGTTTATATTTAATATTTTTATATAAAAACATAAGTAAATATATTTATATTTTTTTCAACGTTTAGTTCTTTGTGTATTCTTTTTTTTCCCCTCCTTTTGTGCAGGAATTATTGGCCATTCAACAGCAAGGCCCAAGAGCTATTGGCTTTTTTGGGACACGGAATATGGGTTTCATGCATCAAGAACTTATTGAGATTCTTAGCTATGCTATGGTTATAACTGTAAGATGCTATACTTTGAATTCAGTGTATCTTGTATGTGGAATTTTGGGTACACATTGAGCATATCAGATGTTTATATATTGTACGTTCTTGATTTGCTGCATGACTCTTGCTATTTGCTGCATAACTTCTTGCAGAAAAATCACATTTTTACGTCAGGAGCATCTGGAACTAATGCAGCTGTTATCAGAGGTGCTTTAAGAGCTGAGAAACCAGAGCTGCTTACAGTGATTTTGCCTCAAAGTTTGAAAAAGCAATCTCCTGAGAGCCAGGAGTTATTGTCAAAAGTAAGAGTTTGGTTATGTATGTGTATTATATTCATCCTTCATCTAGTGTCGAGCATGTATTATAGTTTATCATAACATGATTTTTATTTGTACACCACAAAAATATATTGATAGACATGATAATATAATTATGACTTTCTGACTTGAGTGTTTCTAACAATTACTGGAGAATTTGACACTAAGTGTTATGTCTTGACTTGAAATGTCTCTAAATAATTTCTTAGGAAGTTCAGTTAAAGCTCTAATATGTTCCAGTCATGAAGTCTATTCTTGTTCTGACCTCCGAAAGAGAAGAGAGAGAGAGAGAGAGAGAGAGAGAGAGAAAAGGGTTACGGTTGTGATCATTTTTGTGGGATTTGCAGGTGAAGAACGTTATAGAAAAGCCTCACAATGATCATCTACCTCTGATAGAAGCCAGCAGGTTTGTATTAGCTCTTTCTTTTCTCCAACTACTCATATAATAATCAAGCTAGGACTGAATCTCAACTTATCGATGACCTCTTGACTTGGTTGTTGCAATTTTCATTCTTCCTGCGAACTGAGACTGCCACAGTTGCATGTTGTTAAATATCAATAATTAGTAGGTGGCTGACATTGAACACCTGTTGAGCAAGAGGCTGAAATTGTTCGTTACCTACTGGACAGGCTGAGCCCTATAAGGGAAAGTCATCTTCCCTCTAGGAATATAGGATCTAATTCCGTATTCTTTCTGAAGAATTTTTTCTCCATGGAAATTGTTGCAATTGGTCCAAAAATGCTGTTTTGTCAAAGCTAAACTCACTGGTTTCAGACATGTCAGCCAATAGGTTCAACTGCCAGTGAGACAGCTTACTTTACTCTTGACCATTGCCCTGTCCACCATGTTGGCAAGCTCAAGTTTTTGGACCAACTCGACTAAAATGTTGAGTTGTACTTTTCTAGGTGACTGAGCATGAGCAATTATTATGAGTTCAACTTGCATTGTCTAGGCTAGCAAATAACCTATCTTATAAGCTGATAAGTTCTCAACATAACCTGAGAGAGCTGAATTTTACACTAATGGGCAAGCTCCCTGCATGGGTGCAACTATTGCTCAAGGTTTTAGCAGGGCTGACAGGCAGGCAGCCAAATCTTTTAAAAATTTCATCTATGGTTCGTAACGGGAATTTATAGCTCTCATGGTGAAACTGCAGGCTCTGCAATATGGATATCATTTCACATGTACAACAAGTCATTTGCTTCGCATTCCATGATAGTAGGTTGCTTATGGAAACTTGTCAAGAGGCGAAAAATATGCGAAAGATTGTGACTCTCTTCTACTTGGATTAGAGCAAATGGTTCATTTGTCTATACATTGTTTTCTAAAGAGAAGTTTCTTCTTTTTGTTTGTAAACTAGGAGATGGAATGAGACAGATTATTGTTTTTCTTTGTAGATTGCAACACTGAGAAAGGGGGCCAATTTTCCCCGCTTTCCTTTGAAGGAAAAGAGGTTATTTGTTATTGGTTTTCTTATAAATAGGAAACAAATTATTACTCATGTACCAATCCAAATGAATGTTCATGCATGTTGAATACATTCAATATATTTAATTCGTTCAGATTCATGTGAAGTTCAAATTGCTAGTGCACATTGATTGAATGAGAATGTAATGAGCCTGGGATGCAGTCTTGGTAATTTACGTAAGAGTAACGGTATTGTTCACATCGGCTGACGTAGTGTATTTTAAGTGATTTTTCTTTTGTTATAGTCGTTAACATGAGATTGAGAAATCACTTAAAATACGCCGCCGCTAGCCAGTGTAAAATGAGTATAAACATAATGTGTTACATTTTGCATATGCTAACTGTGGTACAAACAACAAAGTCCGCAAGCGAAGAACATTTATATATGGGAGTAAAAAAAAATATCATATACCAATATAGATTGGCATGCGTGCTTTATCATTCAAAGAAATTGAAAAATATCCACCATGCTCTTTTTTGTACAATGGATCCCATAGATTGGGATTACAAAGTGATTGTCCTCTTTATTAGAAGCCAAACTACAAAATGCATTTATATTCATCTATAAAAAAAAAACATTTAAGTTCATTTTCTCTACAGAATATTTAGTCAAATTGTTGCCTGCCAAAAGGTCCATGTATATTTATGGCTGCAACAATCTGCACCTACGTAATATATGATCCCCAAATTTCTCAATCAGCACACAATGATTGAAAAGCTGAAGCAGTAAATTATCCTGTTTCAAAGCATGAAGATCATCTAGCTGCCCCTTGGCCTTGCTATGATCAGATTGATAGCAACTGACATTTTTTCCCTGTGAGAAATGATTGCAGCCAGGAATCAGTACCTACATAATAGTAAACATGATTATCTATTTCTATCAATCTACTTCATATACGAAATTTATACATTTGACAGGAAAAAAACTACAGAAACATGCATGCACACCACCCACTCTTAATCATCTCCAAAGGAAGGAGCAACTGAGGTTTACTCTTGATGGCTTCTTTCAAAAGGGCTTCTGCTTCATCAGTGAATCTCTTGGTAGAAAATATGAACTTTTGGAACTGGGGTTTATTCTTTTGAAGTACGTAATGAACGGGAAATTTCTTTACCTGTCCAAATTCTAATGAATCAAGATACCCATTTGTTCTAATAAATGCATACCATTGTTCACTATGGATACTGTCTGCTACTGACCTCACAAAATAGTAAAAAAAAAGGAAAACAGGGTTTTAAGAGTGGTACTATGGTTCTTCTGTATGTTCACATTCGACGACAAAAGGTTCAGAAAAAAAAAAAAAAAAAAAAACCCAAATTTCTGGTTGATCTAGGACTTCTGGCAAATGGTGAACAATGTGAGGCGTCTGTTTTCTTTTACTTTCTTCTTTCTAGTGTGAGCAAAACCTACTTTAATAGTCCAGGCCACCTAAAATTACCCCCAGAAAGATATACCCAACAAAACAGGTAAGATTAAAAAATTGATTAGGAGAACTTCATGCGAGGAAACAGATAAGAATATAGACTACAAAAATTACTGAAAATATTACGAACTCTGTTGTTATTGGGAACTGTAGAACGAATTGTTCAAATTTGAATAATATGAGGCAATATACATTTTAAAAAATAAAATATTCATGCATTATTTGGAATTTAAGAAAATATTGAGGGAAACTGACATACTAAACAATGCATGTATCCCACACAATTAGCCATAAAATCCCCATTATGTTTATCTAATGGCTTTTTTTGATAAGGCAATAATTGCAGCAAGAAACATATCCAACAATAGTTGAAAAAAAAAATGAGAGAAAAAGGCTACAGGAACAAACTTCTATATAACTATTAAAACTATGAACCTTAGCGGTCATCATCATCAGAGTAGTTGCCATCGCTATCTGGCTCATATATTTGATATTCTTCATCACTTGTATTTGCATCACGTATATCATCAGCACCTGCTTCAGTGGATGGAAAACTATCAAAGAGCTCCTGCAAATGGGTTCTCGAGATGTTTTCCATGTTTAGATCTATGCACTATATAGGAAATCCAATGGTGTCAGCAGATCTTTAAAAGCGTTTTCGCTACAGCTGGCATCAGTTTGTCCAAAAACTATTGCTTGACAAGACTGAGCAACTTTATATTCATGGAATTCTTATGAATATGGGGAACTTCTACTTGAATCTCCGCCGTTTCAATGAATAGAAAGGTCTTTCAGAGCACCATTATTCTTTCAAATAAATATTTAATTACCTTTTCTTCCCATGAACTACCAGTCATTGTCAATTTGTCACCATAACCTGACGTCCTCACTATAAGAGAGCATTGAACTACCATTTACATACTAAAACCCTCATTCTGTCGGTTCGTTAAAAAACTCAAATACCCTAACTTTATAATCAAATTTACATATAATACCTTAAAACTAAACAATTAAAAAATAAAAATAAAAAAGCAGCCACCCCATTAGGGGCCTCTAGGGGTGGCTCGAAGGCCACCCCCAACCTATGGGGTGGCCCAAATGTACCCCGGGGGTGGCACGCGGCCACCATCAGGTTCAAGGTGGCGGCGAGCCACCCCCTCTCCTTTTTTCTTTCTTTATATATATATATATTCCATATGGGTTGCACCCCTTTTGCGCCTTTTCAATATATTTTACTTATCAAAAAATATATATATATATATATTCCATATATTTGTATTTTTAAGTTTAATATTTTTTATTAAATTATTGTTTGAGGGTATTTCTGTCTTTAAACGAAATTTAACGTCTAAAAATAGAATATTCCATGTGATTTAACGAGATTCCCTAACGGAAGGGGGGTTTTGATATGTAAATGACAGTTCAATGCTCTCTTTTAGTGAGGATATCAGTTTATGCTGGCATATTGGCAATGGCCGATAGTTCATAAGGGAAAAAGGTAATTACCCATAAATATTTTTTTAGCTGAATTTTCTTTTTATATTTGAAAAAAATTATGTGAAACTTTACTGAGGGCTGAATGATTAACTCTTAGATCAAAAATAGAGAATTAAAACAAAAGAACATAATTGACATGATATAAGGATACATGATTTTGTCTGCAGAGATATTTCACCGTCCTCTTCAGCCTAGAAACAAGGGAGCATGATTTATAAATTTAAAAAGGGGGAAAAAAAGAGAGGCAGCCATTGATGATAGAACAGAAAAAACATCCAGCAAAATGTAAAATCAGAACATAGAGAAGTCAAAACCAGATCAAGTGCCTCATATGCATCCAATTCCTCTTCAGCATTGTCAACTTCATCTTCCTCATCATCTTCAACATTATTGGGCACCTCATTATCTTCATCCCTTGTAGTTTCTACATCATTAAATTTAATTCGTACAGTCAAAATTACAAAATTACGAAATTGAATCAGCATGCAAATAAAGCTTCTCATAACTCGTAAGGTCTCTCTCACACATCCAAAATTGAAGAGTTACATACCACAGCGGCTACGGTAACCAAATAGGAGTTTACAAAGTATTACAGCCTAACTTAAAACAAGAGTTCTTTGGAAAATAGTATGGCAAGAAATTAGGGAATCAACCTTAATGAACAGTTCATCAACATTTCAGTATAACTCAGATAAAAGCATAAGTAGATTTGAGGTGAGGAATAATAGAGAAGGGAAGGGCAGTGGAAGGCGTTGAAGTAATACATGCTATAAAAGAAGCATGTAGAGTCTATGTTGAATAACAAAGAAAGAATCGATCTACAACCAAACTTTTAATACAAAGATTACATGCAGATAGAAATATGGGATAGCTGGCCATCATTTCCCTTCAATTACAGCAGTGAGCTGTGATTTTCCTTTAACAAAAATATTTTAAAGATCATTAATAAAACATTTTTCATGCTAAAGTAGAAATTTAAACAATTCTCATGATATTAACAAGATTTCTCCACATTTTACAAAGAATAGGATGCGAATGGGACTAAATAAAATAAGATCCACTGCTAGATATGTTCTCCATAGATGTCAGATCAACATGATTCTTGATTTGTTATTGGAGCTCACTGATTTGAAGCACTTCTTCAGGAAATTAGGATCCTACAGGGAGTGGAGCAATGCAAGAGAATATCAGCAATCTAAAATAATTTCTCCTTTTATCAGGTGATCAAATCTTCTCACTATCATGATAGTGCTATATTTCCATCTATCTGAAGGAGTTAATAGATAATCTGTATTTGAGTTCTAACCTGATAATATGAAAAAGTAGAATGAAGTCAATGACTTATGGATCGTCTTCTTGACATGGTTTGGCTTTGGTGGTTTTGCACTTTTGGTTTTAGGGCGGGGAAGGGGTTGCATGTCTTGCTTTGCCATCTTCCTTAGCACCTTTCTAGTTTCCAAAGTTGTGGTTTATGATGCGCCATGAGTTAAGAGGGTGTTAGACAAATTGTTATATTTGTGTGGGTTTACCGTACAATGGTCCATTCTCTTTGAGATCATAGTCTTGCACTTGTTTGATGGGCTTTTGCCCGTGTAATTGACACTTTCAAAAAATTGAAGAATCCTTGAGTTTAGTTATCAATTGATACCTGCATTGGCTAGTGGGCTCTCTTCACCAGGCTTTAAGGCACCTTTGTTGCGTCCCTTCTTTAACTTTTCAAACCTCTCCGAAGCAGCTCTAAGTAAATTTTCTGCACCAGGTTTGGGGAAGATTGATAGGAACCTCACCATAAGACGTTGCCTTAAGCAATTAAGCATGTGGTCTGAGAACCATCCAGCTCCAAACTGCAGACTACATAATAAGCTAAATGTGATCCAATTAAAATCAAGTAGATAACTTGCAAATTTCAACTACTCACACTATATGCAGATAATAGGCATACATGAGAAACAGAAAGATATCGGGGCTCACTATCACTAACTAACTTAACCGCAAGAGTGAGAAGAAATTTTATAATTCAAGTTGGTAGACGTTCCCTGAAACTTTTTGGACTTCTTGTGCTAAGAAAGGTCAGCATTTCTAACCTAAATTTATTCATGGCAAAAATACCACATAAGGAATTTGGAATAGGATTGCTAGAAATACAAAATTATTTCTAAGGAATTTAAAGTAAAAAGTCCAACAAGTTGCTTGAATGACCCTGGAAACAACTGAAACAGCTCTTAATTCTTTCTAGGCTTTAGGTCAAGTTGCAACTTGCAAACCTGGTGTCACATTTAATATATACTCAACCTATCTGTCTCATACTTAAAATACACTCAGATCCAAAGAACCAAGCCAGCAGATTGTCCCTCATTACAAAATAACTCATGAAATAAAAATCACAATTAGGAACTTATTTAACCCAAGACTCCTAATGACTTGACCTTCAAAACGATATAAAACTCGTCTAAAACTGATGTTACATATAAATCCCATGCATGAAAACATCAAGTTGCCAAAACTGAAAATTCCTTCCATAACTACAGATAGAATATGATACATGTTACTAGATGATTTGGATCAGACATGATAAAGCCATACAGAAAATAACGTTTAAAAAATTCAGTAAAAGAGAAGAGGAAACTAAGCATTGTTGTTAGCTGTGTATATCAGTGTTTGTGCGTATGGTACAGGTATATCCAAATACATGAAAACACATATAAGAACATAAACGTTTTAATAAAGCCCAATATGAGAAACTCACCGTGCAAGTTGTCTGTGTCACAGGTTTCTTTATCTCTTGCTGAATGTAATCATCAACAAGTTCAAAAAACTGTAATGACGTCTGGAACTTGCAAGGGAAAACTCGGAATGCACAAATGTCCTCCCATCTATGCTTCAACCTGCACCAAGTAAAAAGGATAACAATAACAACAACAATAACAGTAATGATAATGATGATGAAGGAATCAGAGTCTATAAGTATGCTCTAGTGTACTCTGGTGCAATTTCAATTTAATTTATGAGAAACTGAATACTTCGGATTACTGAAGGCGAGCTTGCCTAAGGTCTTCTTCTTGCACTCGTCTTATTTTAACTGTTTCATTGGTTTTAGTAATTCCGCACAATAAATCTTCTGAAAAAAACCCATAGACTCCTAGTTTACTTCTACACTTAACTTGAACCACCCTAAAATTAATTTACCAAGCGTATCCTACATAAGCCTGAACTATGTGGCACCTGAAATTTACATCAAGCATCTCTAAACATAATCTATAGATATCTGTAATAAAGCATTAACATCAATGAAATTTACAGTATTTTCAAACAAAGCCAAATTTGAAATTCTCAAAGAAGCTTCACTAAGCAACAGAAAAGCATGATTTAGGGAGGTCTAAAGTTAAGGGTGCGTTTGGGATTGCGATTTCGTAGACAATAAGTGCGATTTTAAACCAAATCGCAGAACATAAATCGTTTGGGAACTGCGTTTTTAAAAATTGCAATTTGAAAACGCAGAAAATCTGCTTTTTCAAATCGCAGGTAAGATAGTGTTTTTTTAAAAACGCAGAATTTTAAAGGCTAATTTGTGATTTTAAATGCTAAACTGCGATTTTGCCAAACGCTTAACTGCGTTTTTAAAAATCACTTTTTTCAAATCACACATTTTAAAATCGTGATTTTAAATCGCACTTTTTGAAATCGCAAACCCAAACGGACCATAAATCTTATCAATGGAAAAACTAGATGAAGTGTCAAAAGAGGGGGGGGGGGGGGGGGGGGGGGGGGGGGGGGGAAAGGAGAGCTTTCCAAGTTAGTTCTTTTTTTTTGGGGGGGTCAAGTGCTGCTTATTTTTCAATACTCAAATGGAGATACAGGGGATCGAACAAAAAGGGAAAAAAAAAACAAAAAACAAAACCAAAAAACAAAAATACAAACAAACAGACAAAACAAAACAAATAACATAAATATTGTCGAGGAAACAGCATTATAATTTAAATTACTAAAAGCCAATACAATATCCATTAAGACACTAAAATGACAAGTCCAGTGACGCGATTCTGTTTTTTTTTAATCCATTGTGACACACCGTAATTGTGTTGCTAAAATCCAAGTATTGTGACCAAACTAGAGTTTTTGTAACCAAAAAACATAAAAGAGAACACACAAGAAGTGTTTGAGTCCATAAAAAAATACAAATATCAAATGGAAATCAATGATAGATCTCAAAGTCCCAATGCTAATGAACTTTGATATTAATGAGACTATCAAATATTTCATAGTTGATTATTGATAGGATGATATAAATAGGCCAAAATTACAATAGGAATGCAGCTTCAAAATGGGATCTATTAATTACGATAGGATGTTCTAGGAGTAAATGGTTTGATCCTCTCTCTCTCTCTCTCTCTCTCTCTCTCTCTCTCCACCTTTCCACCTCTCACACACCGAGGTTGCCTGGAAAGTGATATGTTTGGGTTTGTGGAACAGGAATGGGACTGTGTTACGCTCTAGTGCAAAGTATGCTGTATGGTGGGTATATTTATTACTTAGGGCCGTAGTACACATTGGGAAGCTAATTTGGGTCATTTTGGAAACAATACATACAATATATATCCATATATGTATAATGTATATGGATTTATATATATACACACACAGAAAGTATAAGCATAACAAGACAACCATTTAAGAGCAGAATAGTACCATAACAGTTTGCAATAACATAATAGCGGAAGACTGTTATGGTACCACTCCTGGCAAAGGTTGAATACTGGTGGCAGAGACGGCCGCTCTGTGCAGCGCAGGACCACCGGGCTGAACAACACGGGCATCCGGACCCTTCGTCGCACCCGAGCCGGAGACAAAAGGCCCAGGTCCTACTTTCACTCTCCACTTGAGTGAAAGTTTAGCTTTGGACTTGAGACAAAAATTAGCCCGAACACCACTAGGACCCATCAGGGCCTTTCCTTTAGAGACTTGGTTAGAGTGGGCCACATGTAGCAGGTCTGAGAGACTCACTACAGAGGGGGCCTAGGCTTTGGCTTAGCTAATACCCCACTCTCTGGACCAGGCCTACTTCCAAAACCATCTGGGCCCAGGTCCTACTTTCACTCTCCACTTGAGTGAAAGTTTAGCTTTGGACTTGAGACAAAAATTAGCCCCAACACCACTAGGACCCATCAGGCCTTTCCTTTAGAGAATTGGTTAGAGTGGGCCACATGTAGCAGGTCTGAGAGACTCACTACAGAGGGGGCCTAGGCTTTGGCTTAGCTAATACCCCACTCTCTGGACCAGGCCTACTTCCAAAACCATCTGGGCCCTGGCCCATATCAAGCCAATCCAAGCAACGATACACGTCCATTTTAATGTGTACCAACGTCGCTCTCAAGGTGCAAAAAAAAATGCCCAAAAGACCCATGCCATCCCTCAAGCAGACTTCACCAGTGACTGATCGGGGATTTTCAAAACCCCTAGACACTACCTAGCCACTCACCATTAGTCCCTTCGAAGCAGACAAAATAGATCCTCCCCCCCCCCCCAAGGAAGAGGACGATGCTGGAAACTTTTCTCAGCCTCAGAAGCACCTCTGCGAACAACCTATTGCCAACCACCTCCACATGTGATTTCAACGGCGGAAGCGACTAACTTCCACCCAAGCCCAACGAAGATCGTCCATCAAAATGGACAGCAATTGACCCACTATCGGATGATTACTAGAGAAGTAGCAGAACCGAGCGCAACTCGATGGCAAAGGACCTCCAACCTTTACCACCTCTTCCTTCCTGCACAAGAATACGCCTGCACCTTCTGCCACCTCAGTATGCCGCCACAACCAAGTGTTAAGGATATAATGGTCAACACACAAACCCTAGCAGCCGCCACACAAATCCTAGATCAATCAGCCGTGAATCAAGGCAATCCTCTCCAACAATCACACACTCGGATACTCTCTCCATATAAAACCTACAGCTAGCATTATTCTCTTGCAACTTTCCTATTGTACCTCAACGGCTATATTACCATATCTACCTTCCTAGAATAGAATGATTCTTACCTTATGTAAATGACAGTGTACACGACACACATATACTTGTAAATCCTTATAAATATAGATCAATACTAAACCCTAAGCATCAAGTGCTTAAGGCTCTTTTCCTAGTTTTATATTAAGTTTACATGGTATCAGAGCCTACCAACAGCCAACGCTCATCCATGGCCACTCCTACCGCCGCCGCTCCTACTACCTCAGATCTCATGCCCAATGTCACCCAACTTAGAAGCATCAAATTAGAAGGTCCTAATTATCTCGGATGGGTTGCTCAATTTCAACCAATCTTGTGTGGTTATGAACTCCAAGGTCTACTGGATGGATCAGATCCATGCCCCCCGAAACTCATTACCAATACAGATGGTAATGGTGAAATTCCGAATCCAGCCTATGTTTCATGGCTGCGAAGAGATCAGCAACTGCTGAATCTTATTATCTGCTCTCTTGCTCCTCCATTGGTACCTTCGATGTACGGTTTAAAAACATCGCAGCTTGCCTGGAGCAGTTTGGCAACACGGTTTGCAGCACAATCAAAGTCCAGAATTTCCCATCTCAAGCGCCAGTTACAACGCTTGCAGCAGGGGAACAAAACTTGCACTGAATACCTCAGCCAAGCCAAAACTTGGTCTGACGAACTTTCAGCAGTGGGAAAACCCGTTGAAGATGATGATCTCATCTCCTATGTTATCAATGGTATTAATCCTATCTACAACTCTTTTGTTACTGCCTTTACTTTACGTGATCGTGAAACCACCTTTCATGACTTCCAATCTGAATTGTTAAGCCATGAAATTCTCCTTCAAAATCAGCAGCAAACTCTTAACCCTGAAGCAGGATCCTTTGCCCTTCATGTCAATCGCTTTCGACCACCCCAGCAACCCAACAATTTTCATAGTCCTCCTCCCAACTTTCGTCCCAGCCCCAACAACTTCAGGAAACCAAAACCCTTCCCCCGTCCCCCTGGTCAATTCCGCCAGTCAACCCCTCCTAATCACTACTCCCCAAGACATCCAACTCCACCCTTACCCAATACCTCTTTTGGCAATCACCCCACCAATGGTGCTACTCAGCCCCCGCGTCAGTACTCTCCTTGCCAAATCTGTGGCAAAACCAGCCACCGTGCCCTAGACTGTTATCATCGCATGGACTACGCCTACCAAGGCCGTCACCCACCAATGCAACTTGCTGCCATGACTGCTCAGACTAATGAAGAGTTCACTAATCAAGAATGGCTTGCCGACTCCGGTGCCAACACACATATCACAGCCGACTCATCTCTCCTCACAGAATCACAACCGTTTGATGGCTCCGAAACTGTTGGCGTCGGTAATGGCACAGGTTTGCTTATTCACAACACCGGTTCTTCTATTGTTCAATCCCCTAATTCTGCATCCTCTAAACTTCTTCTCTCACAAATTTTACATTGCCCGGCTGCTTCTGCCAATTTACTTTCTATTAACAAATTCTGTAAAGACAACAAATGCTGGTTTGCTCTAACTGATATTGATTTTACTGTGAAGGACAATTTGACAGGGAAAATTCTGCTCCACGGACCCAGTGAAAATGGGTTGTACCCTATCCGGTTGCACCCTCACTCCTTGAATAAAGCATCCGGGTTCACTGCCCTCCTTGGTGTCAAAACCACTGACATGGTTTGGCATCAACGATTGGGACACCCCTCTCTCTCTATTTTACAGCATCTGTTTCGTCATCAGCATCTTCCTCTTCTCGGTTCAGTCAATCAGTCCACTGTGTGTGAATGTTGTCAACTTGGCAAGTCTAAACAACTTCCGTTTTCAGAGTCCATTAGAAGTTCTTCGAGTCCTTTAGAAGTAATCCACTCCGATGTATGGACCTCTCCGGTTCCATCACTGAGTGGATGCAAGTTTTATGTTTTGTTTATTGATGAATACAGCCGGTTTACTTGGTTGTATCCTATTATGAATAAAAGTGAAGTTTTTCAGTGCTTTATTAAATTTAAATTACTTGTTGAAAATCTATTCTCCACTACTATTAAATATTTTCAAACTGATAATGGTGGAGAATATATCTCCACCACCTTCAAACAATTCTTGGACCAAAATGGCATTTTTCACCGACTCACATGTCCACACACCTCTCAGCAAAATGGTATTGCTGAGAGAAAACATAGACACATAGTTGAAACCGGCTTGACCCTCCTTGCTCAATCCGGTTTACCCTCTAAATACTGGGTAGACTCCTTCCTTACCTCAATTTTTCTTATCAATCGTCTGCCCTCACCAGTCACAAACAACACTTCCCCTTTCTTCAAACTATTTAATAAAGAACCTGACTACACACTGCTCCGTGCCTTTGGTTGCCTCTGTTATCCCCTGCTTCGTCCCTATGCTGCTCATAAACTATCCTTCAGAAGCAAGCCCTGCATATTTATCGGCTATGGTGCCAACCAACGTGGCTACCGGTGTCTCGACCCTCACTCTCATAAAATATACCTTTCCCGCAATGTTGTCTTCGATGAGACCAAATTTCCAGCCAAAACACCATCTCTCTCTCACGGGTCCTGTAAAATCACTACAGCCCCCAATACTCCCGTCTTCTTCCAACCTGCTGCTCTTTTCCCCCCACCCTCTTCCCCTATTCCGTCTTCTCTTTCTACTGCTCTCCCTTCACCTACATCTTCACCTCCTAATCCTACACACTACACTTCCACTCCCCTGTCTCCCTCCGCATCTCCATCCCCAGCATCCCCTACATCTCTATCTCTACCATCATTCCCCACCCCAGCACCTCTCCCCTCCTCCCCCACCCCCACTCCCGCACCTCTCCCCTCCCCTATCTTCCCTCCTCCTCTCCCTACCCACCTAGTAGCCCCTAGCAACCGTCCTATCACCCGATCCCAAACCGGATCCTCCAAACCTCGAACTTATCCTCACTTCACCACATTTCATGCTACCAAACATCCTCTACTCACCTATACCTCTGTCGTCCTTCCACCCGAACCTTCAACATACCGTCAAGCTGCATCCCAACCTGAATGGGTTGCTGCAATGACTGCTGAATTCCAAGCACTCCTCTCTAACAACACTTGGTCTCTTTGTCCCCGCCCTTCCCACCAACATGTTGTCCGCAACAAATGGGTCTACAAGCTCAAACAGAAACAAGATGGCAGCATTGACCGTTACAAAGCTCGTCTCGTCGCCAAAGGATTTGATCAACTTTCTGGAATTGACTACCATGACACCTTTAGCCCAGTCATAAAACCTCCCACCATTCGGTTACTCATTGCCTTAGCCGTTCAGTTTGATTGGAACATCACACAACTGGATGTCTCCAATGCTTTCCTTCACGGCTACCTTGATGAAGATGTCTTTATGGAACAGCCTCAAGGGTTCCAAAACCCTCAGTTCCCTACTTATGTGTGCAAGCTGCATAAAGCTCTCTATGGGCTCAAACAAGCTCCCCGGGCTTGGTTCACCCGGCTCTCTACTTCTCTCTTAGAAATTGGATTTTCTACTTCTCATGCTGATCCTTCTCTTTTTACTTTTCACACTAACGGCTCTCACATCTTTCTCTTAGTGTATGTCGATGATATTATTATCACAGGTAACAATAACGCCTCCATGCAATCGGTTATAGGCAAACTCCAACTTGACTTTGCCATGAAGGACCTTGGCTCTCTTTCCTACTTCCTTGGCATTCAAACCACCCGGGACTCTACTGGCATACACCTCCGGCAATCCAAATACATTCAGGACCTTCTCCACCGTGCTGGCATGATTGACTCCAAGCCATACCGCAGCCCCTGCCTCTCTGGTTCCAAGATGTCCAAGAATGATGGTGAACCCCTTCCCAACCCTTCTGATTATCGACAACTCGTTGGGGCCCTCCAATATGCTACTCTCACGCGCCCGGACATTGCCTATTCAGTGAATCAACTCTGCCAGCACATGCAAGCTCCCACCTCCGTGCACTGGACAGCAGCTAAAAGAGTTCTTCGTTACCTCAAAGGCACCCTCGATTTTGGCCTCCATTATACCAAAGGCTCCTTCACCCTCCACGGCTTCTGTGACTCCGATTGGGCTGGCAACCCTGACGATCGCCGCTCCACCACTGGCTATGGCATCTTCTTTGGTTCCAACCTCATCTCCTGGTCCGCTAAGAAACAAACTGTCGTCTCCAGATCCAGCACCGAAGCCGAGTACCGTGCCATGGCTATCACTACTGCTGACCTTTATTGGCTCCGCATGCTCTTCAAAGAACTACAGCTTCCCTTGCCATCTCCTCCCACAATTTGGTGTGATAACTCCGGCGCCCTTGCCATTGCCTCCAATCCGGTCTCTCATGCCCGCACCAAGCACATTGAAGTTGATGTCCACTTTATCCGGGACAAGGTTCTCAACAAAGACATTCAGCTCCGCTACCTCTCCACCATTGACCAGCTTGCCGACATCTTCACTAAAGGCCTCCCGGCTGATCGCTTCTGCTTCTTGCGTGACAAACTTCCGGTCGTCCCTCCCCTCAGTTTGCGGGGGGGTGTTAAGGATATAATGGTCAACACACAAACCCTAGCAGCCGCCACACAAATCCTAGATCAATCAGCCGTGAATCAAGGCAATCCTCTCCAACAATCACACACTCGGATACTCTCTCCATATAAAACCTACAGCTAGCATTATTCTCTTGCAACTTTCCTATTGTACCTCAACGGCTATATTACCATATCTACCTTCCTAGAATAGAATGATTCTTACCTTATGTAAATGACAGTGTACACGACACACATATACTTGTAAATCCTTATAAATATAGATCAATACTAAACCCTAAGCATCAAGTGCTTAAGGCTCTTTTCCTAGTTTTATATTAAGTTTACACCAAGAAGCGCCCATGCCTGTTCGAGCATTCACTGAGCAAGAGTTGGGATTCCAACTTTGGAGCGTTTCCAAAACTTTGTTCCCTCCTCTAGAATCAAGTCCTCTATGGTGGCTAACAACCATGAGACAATAGCTTTACCCAAGCAAATGGATCGAACAAAAAACCTCTAGTCCTTTTGAAAATCAGTAATATTAAGGACCTACACTCCACCACCAACTCAATGGATTTGGACACCATCTCGAGATTCCCATAACAAAAAAGGAAAGCCGGCACAAGCTAAAACGCGCCAACAAGAGAGAAAGAGAGAGAGAGACGTACATAGTAAAACTCAATATCTTTGTGATTTTGAATATTTTCTTTCGATGGTACCATAATAGTCAATACACCCAAACTCAATATCTTAAATTTATCAACTGTGTCAGAAACATTGAAGATCATTTCACTTGGGCTTTTGCTGGTGTTTATTTCCTTAATGTTGATAGGGATAGAAGATTTTTTTGGGATGAATTGGATGGTTTGCTTGGCTAGTGGAACTTGCCTTGGTGCATTAGAGGAGATTTTAACGTCTCGTTTCCCTAGTGAGAGATTGGGAGAAGCCAGTTCTTATCCAGCTATGGTGGAGTTCATACATTTCATTTTTTATCATGGTCCGATGGATTTCCCTTGTTGGTGGGAGTTTTAATTGATCGACGGAACACCAATTTTCTAGTGTGTCCTAGATGAGGCTTCCTATATTTTGCTCAAACCATTTTCCGATCCTTCTTGATTGCAAAGAGCGGGGTAGAAGGTAATACAAATTTGAGAATATGTGGCTAAAATCTGAGGGATTTGTGGATAGGGTAAAACAATGGTGGAATTCTTATCACTTTCAAGGCTCTCCGAGTTTTCATTTTGGCTCGCAAGCTTAAGGCTTTGAAATTTGATTTAAGAAGCTAGAATGAGGAGGTGTTTGGCAATGTAGAGAGGTAGAACAAGCTTCTTTGGGATGAGTTACGAGGTCTAGAAACTGTTGAAGAAGAGAGGGCCTTATGTGACGAGAAGAGAGTGTGGAAGGAAAAAGTTACAAGTGATTTGGAGAGGTCTACTACCATGGAGGAGGTGAGTTTGAGGCAGAAATCTAGGGCCTTGTGATTAAGGGAGGGTGACGAGTGCATGGAGTATTTTCACTGAATGACCCATTATAATAGAAGAAATAACTCAATCAAATCCTTGCTAGTAGATGGTACAATCCCTACCGACCAAGGTGTAATCAATGAGTATGATGATTATTTATTTTTCGACCAATGAGTATGACAATTATTTCTAATAGAAGAAATAAGGATTTTGTCTAATTAGTCTAGTGAGTTGCATTTACAAAATCATTGAGAAAGTTCTAGCAAACTAACAAAAAATGGTTTTAGAAAAGATTATTTCTAAGTCTCATAACACATTTATTCGAGACATGCAGATTCTAGATCCCATTCTCATTGTTAATGAATGCCTTAATAGTAGAATCAGATCGGGGGAGCTGGGTGTGCTTTGCAAAGTAGATATAGAAAAAGCTTATGATCACGTTAATTGGATTTTATGCTGTACATGCTGAGAAAGAGCCGTTTTTTTTTTTTTTTTTTTTGGGGGGGGGGGGGGGGGGGGGGGGGGAGTGGTGTACCTGGATAGCTCATTGTATCTCCTTTGAGTTTTTCTGTTTTGGTGAATGCCACTCCCTTGGGTTTTTTTTAGTAGTTCTTGTTGATTGAGTAATAAGACCCTTTTGTCCCCGTTGCTGTCTGTCATTGTGATGGAGGCATAAAATGATCTCTGCTGCAATGAGTGGGGGGCTTGTTGTTTGGCTTTTCTGTGAAGATTGAAAATGATGGTGGGATTGATATCTCTCATCTCTTGTTTGCAGATGACACTTCAATTTTGTGTGGCCAACCCAGATCACCTTTGTCTTTTACGTTGTTTGTTCTTATGTTTTGAAGCTATCTTAAGTTTGAAGATTAATTTGGCCAAGTCATAATTGGTTCATGTTGGTAATATCAATAACGAAGAAGTCTTGGCTAGGATTTTGGAATGCAGGGTCTCCTCTTTGCCTATGAAGTGCCTAGGTCTTCCTTTGGGTGAGTTGTTTAAAGCCAGATCTATTTGGGATGGCATTATTGAGAAAATTGAACGTCTATTGGCTGGTTGGAAGCGGTTGTATTTGTCTAAAGGGGGTAGGATTATCTTGATCAAGAGAACATTGTCTAATTTGCCTACTTACTTTATGTCTTTGTTTCCCCTCCTGGCAAGCGTAGCCAACCGAATTGAGAAATTATAGTAAGATTTTATGTGGGAAGGTATGGGCGAAGAGGTCAAATTTCACCCGATAAGCTGGTCCAAGATGTGTTTCCCAATTTATGAAAGGGGTTTGGGGGTCCAAAATTTGCTCTCATGTTCAACCGAGCTATTCTATGAAAGTGGTTATGGCGTTATGCTTATGAGAGAGAGGCCAAGTGGAGATTACTAGTGGACCTTAAACATGGTAGTCACTGGGGGCGAGTAATGCTCTAATGGAGCCAATGGATTGAATGGGGTGGGGCTTTGGAATTCATTAGGAAGGGTTGGAAGGAGTTTTCTTGTTTTACTAGATTTGAGGTGGGGGGCAGCTCCAAGGTTAGTTTTTGGCATGACGAATGGTGTGGGGTGTTGCCCCTTAAGGGAGTACCCAAAGTTGTTTAGCATTGCCTGCCTTAGGAGTGTTACCATGGCAAATCCTCTTCAGTTCTCCAATGGCTCTCCTTAATGAAACATTAATTTTGTTAGAGCAGCACATGATTGGAAGTTGGAATTCTTTACTTTGTTCTTCGATCTCTTATCCTCGATCAATTTGAGACAGAATGGTGTAAACAAGCTTTACTAGATCCCCTCCAAGAGATGGTGGTTTGAGGTTAGCTCATTCTATAATGTCTTAATCCTCCATGATAGCACCCCTTTCCCTTGGAGGTGTATTTGACGGAGTAAGGCCCCTTTGAGAGTGACTTTCTTCGCAGGTAAGATCCTCACTTTGGATAACTTAAGAAAGTAGCATACCATTGTGGTTGATTGGTGTTGTTTGTGTAAAAAGAATGGAGAAACCGTTGACCATCTTTTACACCATTGCGAGTTAGCTAGTGCATTATGGAACTCTATCTTTGGCTTGTTTAGCTTAGCGTGGGTCATGTCTCATCGAGTAAAAGATCTCTTCGATTGTTGGAGAGGGAAATTTAGTAGCCATAAAAGTGAAGCTTTCTAGAAGAATATTCTGCTAAGCTTGATGTGGTATATTAGGAGAAAGAAATTATCGAAACTTTGAAGACAGAGGTCAGTGGCAGAATTAAAGGCCTTCTTCTTTAACTCCTTTTTCCATTGGATGGCGACCTATGATTGTTTCCATATTTCTAGTTTCCATGACTCTTTTTTTTTTTTTTTTTTCTTCTAGTTAGGTGTTTCTTTTGGATACGTTTTCTGTACTTGGATGCACCCTTTGGTTTTATTGAAATCCAATTACTTAAGAAAAAAATCGTAAGAAAATATTCAAAATTAGATCATATTTTTATTTTGGGCATGAGATCTAATCAAATATAATTTTTTTTAAAAAAATCATATCAAATCAATTATTAGACTTTTTAAAAGGAAAAAGCTATTAAAATGGATCAAATCTTTCTTCTTTCCTTTCATCTATAATCAAGTCAATTGTTTATTCTTTGAAATTGGGACGGCTAAATTTCAAGAACTAGAATGCGAAATGGTACCACAATTGGGCTTGTGCATTCCAGAATGTGGTTTGGGAGACAGAATCTAGTAACTATGATGCAAACATTCTACTTGGACTACATCAAACAATGAACTAGTACCATGGGAAACATGTCTAAAGCAAAAGGAGAAAAATTGAAAAGAACTTACCCTTTGGCTGCATTAGCATCACAATAACTCCGTAACGGTTGTGGTACTCGGAAATCAATTCTCTGATATCTGCTAAAGAAAATACTTGGAAGTTGAGCATCAATATAGTAAAGGTTCCAAAACATTCTAATTCCAATAAGCGATTAATAATATATATATATATATATATATAACAATATTTGTTAGTTGTTGGATTTACTGTTTCAGACCCAACTTCTACCTAAGAATGCTTAAAACAAAAAACAAAAAAAAAACTGTAAATAACCACAAAGAAAACAAATATTGGTATTACATACGTATGTGTGCATGCTACTAATAATTCATGACATAGATTGTACTTTACTCAATTGCTTCCATTTTGTAACTTGATCGGGTGCTGTCCTTTCTGCCCCTTATCTTATTTCAAAGCGACAAAAATGCAAGGTCAAAGCATGGTTGTCTCCATCTAGATTCAGTTCACTTTTCTTCTGTCAGCATTTTATTATTTCACTATCAGTCTGTTTTATTTAGTTTATTCCAAGAAGGAAGACTGCAAAGATAAAAATGATAAGATAGATCTCCCTGAAGGAGTGGAACAGCAACACCATACAATAAGAAACTCATATCCAATAAAAGGAAACCTTGAGAGGTCAAGGTGGCAAAGACTTTCCCACAAAATTAACCAAAGCTGTATTGCATGATAAGATATCTCGAGAATGGACACCCAGAATACTCCAAGCTAGAGATAAGAAATCTGCACACAAGAGTGCCAAACAACACCAAGTGCCTCCAAACATATGGTGATTCTTGTACAATCTCTCTCCACCACTATGTTCAAAACTTGCCTAGTACCAACACCTCTTTGAGTAAGAGTAACCCATGATAGATTGGTCTCGAAAAGAATGAAAACAATTAATGCTTCCATGATCTCTGCAAACAACCCAAAGAAACAAGTTCCCCGGAATACTATCAAAGTTCAGTTTTCCTTGCCCCATAGGAGAAATAATTTAGTCAAAATGAAATTTGTTTATAGTCATAAGAGAACAACAAATAAAATATAAAAAATGGATAGAATGTTTTCATTCAATTCCATTGAGCAAATGCTTAAATAGATGAGAGGAACTAACTATTACCGTCGTAAACAGAAGAAACCCATTGAAATTGTCAAAGGTTATCCTGATCCTTTCCTTGTAAATAAAAGATAAGAGAGTAGAGTTTTGCAGCACCCTACCACTATTAGTTCCATATCGAAGAAGGCTAGAGAGGAGCAACAAAGTTAAATAACTTGTAAGGCTATAAATGAACGGAGCAGCTCATGAACAGACTTAGCTTGGCTCTGATTAACTCGGCTTGAGATCGGTTTATTTCTTAAATGAACAGAGCGTGAAAAAATTTTCAAGCTCATATATCAAACAAGCTAACACATGCCAAAACTCAGCTCGGATTAGGCTCACGAACAAAGCTTGCATAAGCTTGACTCGGCTCGACAGGCCCATTCACACACACATATATATCCACACACACAAATTGAGTTTTAGGCATCAATTATAAACTAATTTCTTCCATTATTTAGGCAAATACAAGTTTTAGTTATTGTTCCCTGACCGACATGGATGGCAGTATTGGACATAGATTTTCATTTTCCCCTTCCAAAGGTTTTGAATATATTCAGTTTGATGTTGTAAAAAACTATGATGGAAGATGAAGCCATTTCAAATTATTAATGGTGAGAATTTAGTAAGAAAGAACCCCCAACACGATTCATCTACTCCAATAGTTTGCAATGCAGAGAGAGCAGGACTACTGAACCAAGATAGATAGCATTGGACTACAGAACCATAAAAGCAATTTGGTAGCTACTTGAATTATACGTGAGCCGTCCGGGAAAAGCATATGAATTTGATTTTATATATATATATATATATATATATATATATATATATATATATATATATATATATATATATATATATATTCAATCAAAGCGCAGAAAGGCGCAACCTTAGTGCACATGGAGTACACAAAAGAACCCCTAAAATATAGAAAAAAGAAGCACATAACTCCAAAAACTCGGGGAAAATATTTTTGATCAGTAAATTTAGTCTTATTGAAAGCGTAAGGCGCCCCTAAGTACATTGAAAGTACACAAAAGGAAACACCTAACTAGGAATAGAAAAACGAACAAGAAAATCAGCAAAGCTAATCGACAGTGGAGACAAAAAAGGCACCATCCAAAGATACAACGTATGAAAAAACGAAGCCAAAATATCCTCCATGGAACTCTCCAAATCCTCGAAACACCTAAGATTTATTTCCTTCCAAACACACCACAAAATGCAAATTGGCACCATCTTCCAAATAAAAACACTCATCAGCCTTCCAGACTTCCACCAGCAAGCAAACAAGTCGATAACTCTTCTAGGCATAACCCAAGACATACCAAAACAAATAAAAATGTTATTCCACAGAGCGGAAGCCACATCACAGTGAAGATGAAGGTGGTCCACAGATTCAATAAGGATCTTGCCTAGGGCTGCCGGAACACACAAAAAAAACCTCCCTCGAAGGAGCCTGAGTCCGCCACACATTCTTCCAAGGGAAGTGTCTACCTTCAGAGCAAGCCAATGAGCTGAAGAAGGGCTTGACCTTGAACAATCCTTTATTGGAAGAGACCCACCAGAGCCTATCTGCGTGATCTCTACCCACCATGGCTGAGTGCAAAACCTAGAAGAAGGAAGCAAAGAGACCCACTTCCCAATCATGCGCCTCTCTAACAAAGCTCACGTTCTACTGAGTAGAACCGTCCAAAACTCCATATTATCCGCAACTGAGGCATCCTTCACCTGAGCAATACCAAAGAATCAGGAAAAATTTCCTTTAGAACCGTATCCCCACACCATATATCATGCCAAAAAAATTTCTTAACCCCATCCCCCACCTCAAATCTAGCAAAACCAGAGAAAGACTCACAACCTTTCCTGATGTTCTTCCACAACCCCACTCCAAAGGCACCTACGGGCTCAAGGGAGCACCACCCACCCCACAAACTGCCAAACTTGGAGTCCACGGCAAATCTCCACCAAGCATCTCTCTCAATTCCAAACCGCCATAACCATTTACCTAACAAAGCGCAGTTGAGACATGCACACTATTCAAAGCCACTTTCCATGCAAACAGGGATTGTAGCATTATCTTCTTTATCTCTAGTAATCACTCTCACGATCTTCAAAACTCCTTTCGTTCCGCTCTCGCCAAAGACACCACATTAAACACAAAGGAGCCAACCTCCAAATTTGCAAAGCATGACGAGTTCCAAATTGTCCCCTCCAACTTCCCAACAAATCACTCACCCTTCGAGGTATAACTCAATCAACACCAAACAGTTGAAGAATCGCATTCCACAATTCAGTTGCAAATTCAGAATGAAGAAATAAATGATCAATAGACTCCTCACACCTCTTACACACACAACGCCACTCCATTACAATAACGTTGGACCTTACATTATTAGATACTATCAGATAATACAACTTAACTTCAAATGTTTTCCTTTTAAATGGAATCTAGCAAATTGTATTTTCGCCTTCAAGCCTTACTCTTTGAGAATACAACATCTCAAAGAACCCCGAAACCACTTCCACCTCCCAATCATGCACTAGTAAATATAATATTCCAATGAATGTTTCCATTTTGAAGTTACATATTATCCGCCACCCATACATCCTTGCCACAAGCAATAGTGAATAATTCTGGAAATAAGACCTTCAAAGGTTGCTCCCTACACTAAACATCATGCCAAAACAGCACACGAGATCCATCTCCTACCTCATATCTCAAATAGTCAACAAAATCGTCCCATGCCCTCCTTATACATTTCCACAGGCCCACACCATAAGGCCCCCAAACCTCCTTAAAACACCAATCTCTCCTCATACTACAATTTTAATACTCAGCACATTTCTCCACAAAGCCTCTCTCTCCATCGCATACCTCCACAACCACTTCCCCAAAAAGACTCGGTTAAATTGAATCATATTTTTCACCCCTAGAACTCCTGATGGAACTATAGTCAACCATTTCACCAGATGGAACTATAATTTGCTTATAATTAGTTATATATATCTAAAATGCAATCAATTGTTATACAATTTTCCATGGTTACGTGAAATAATTTTAGTTTGCAATACCATAGCATATCATTTTGTTTTTGGGCTCAATGTCGGTATATAATCCTTTAATTTAAGTCATATCTTACTTATCAAAAAAAAAAAATTAAGTCATATCTCAAGTAAAACCAAGATATAATTAGGATTATTGTACAATGTAAGAACATTGACATTTTTTTCCTGGGTAAGAACATTGACAAAGTTAGTGATAGATATAAGAAGCTTCTGCTCCAGTGCTCCTAAAAACGTGGAGTTTTAAATCCTATAGTTGGACCCTCATGAAGAGTCCTACACAGGAAAGAAAACCAAGTCTATACAAGAGGACAACCATAAAAAGTGAAAGAAGTGCTCATAGGAGTCCCACATCGAAAAGGAAGAATAGATTCCCACAATTGAACTTCTATAAAAAGGGGAGCTTATGTGGTACTTTTCAAAGGAGATGCTGACTCATGACGCATGCCAAGCACGTTGAGTCTCCTACACGCGTAGTTAATATATTATAATTTGTTCTCTCTTTCTTTAAGCATTCTGATTCTTTGACTTTTCGTTTAAGAATCAGAATTGAGTAAAAAGAGTTAGTCGAGCTCGAACTCGGCTCAAGATCAACTAGTTTGTTTCACTTTTTATCTGTCGAGTTCGAACCACCTAAAAAAAAAAAAATCGAGTTGAGTTCAATCAGGGGTCCCAAGCTCGAAGCGAGCTTGAGCCAAGTTCAAGCCTATATAAATCTTCAACAAGCTGACTTTGTACAGCCTAAGCTCGGCTCGATTACAGCCCTAATCACTTACATGGCACGCTGATAGTGACCGAGAAGTGAGAGAACCAAACCAACAAATTAAATGAAGGGATGACAAGATCTTATTCAAATTTGTAATATTAGATAACAAGATTGCCATGTCGAATGGTTAAACTTTCAGCTCAAATTAAATTTCTCACTCTTAAAATGGAATTGTCAGATCCAATCATGCAATAAAGTATTTTCTAATGCTTTCACCCATACCTAAGAAGAGCACTTTAAAACAAGCATCAAAATGGCATGGCTGGTCCTCTCACACATATCCAGTCACTAATTTAACTCTTCATTCCTTGGTGATATTTAAGTCTATCTTTTCACAACCAAAATAGAAACTTAGAAATATGACCAGATGTGATGAATGCATTAAATACTAACTGGAAATAGAAGTTTGGACATTATTCAAGAACTCTTACATGCAAGAATCATGATCCTTGCGAGGATCATATCCTTTTCTGATCCAGAATCTGAGAAATGGTCCACTTGAAAAGTAGTATGCAATCCTTGACAGAAGCCTGCGAAGAGCAGACAAGTGCAAAAGCCACTGTGAAATATCAAATTTATCAAAGGGTGACGAACACTGAAATCAAGCCAACTTCAACCACCCCACCAAAGAATTTGACTACAAATGGGCAAGTTTTCAGGCAGAATACCTTCTAAGCATCTCAACAGTAAAACTTAAGCCCTTATCAAGCAAACGTTCAGTCAGTGATTCCTTGGGCCATATAGGCCGCTCATCAAACAGCTTTGATACAACCATCTGCCACTCCCACTGATCTGAGCCTTGGGGTACATATTCCTCCCAATTTACTCTCTTAGGAATCTGTATGAATGTTAAGTGCAACATGGATGAACAAAGCTCATGATGAGATTTCTCATGTTTTATTCGCATGCCATTAGTCTCATAACATTACCAATTATCTCATTTTACCGGCGCTTATCCTAACAGACAACAATACGACTCACAGCTGTATGTATGTTAGATAGGCTAATGCTAAGGAGCAACACTTTATCCGGAATTCATCCAGAAAAAGTGGTGCTCCATGGTACATTTGTAATTCAATGTGCAATGAAGCATCACTTTTCCAGATGAATTCCAGATAAAGTGTTGCTCTGTAGCATCACTTATGTTAGATAAATGGTAGATGATATTTAGTAAAATTGACTGCTAAGATTTTCATAAGAAGAACTACATGACTTTACGTCTAAAGCCAGCAACCCATGTTGAAGTTCTAACATCGTTGAAAGAAATGTATATACACCACTGGCCCCACAAACATCTAGGAAGGATTGCCTCCAATATTAAACCATCTCATAATGCATCCACACAGCACCAGCAAAATGAGAAAAATGGGGGTGCATTTCCTCGTAAGTTTCACTGAGCCCACACGAAAACATGATTGCATTGCAGAACAACGAAAAGGCCCAAAACATGCCCAATAGTAATGTGCATGAACTCTAACCTTATTACTAAAATTCTAGGTGTGAAACAAAAAGAGTTCACAAGTTTCTTATTGCATACAAAATGGTCTGGTGCTATAAAGAGTAATCATGTGTCCAAAGTTCCTGTGTAGTAATTAGTTAATTACATATTGTCTCAAGGATGCAAAATAAATAAATAAAAATGAAACCTAAAGACTGGTAAAAATATTTGTTGGATTAGAGTTTAATTTTCATTCATGCTTTACAAAATATTTTCTGATACATCAATAATCTGAAAGCCATCAAAAGAGAAAAATTTACTGAAACAAGAAAATCAAAATTGAGGTTTCCAGTGAGATTAAGCCCCACACAGTTTTGTTGGATTAGAGCTCTACTTTCACATGAGTTTGACAAAAAGGGTCCATAAAAGTCAGCATCAAAACTTCGAAGTATTTATTCCCATGTGGGCTTTGTTACTTACTCACAAAGAGATTTATTATTTACTCATCAAAATATTTATTCCCATGTCACTAGTCCAGTAGATAAAAACATTTAAACAATTGGTATTGCAACTACCTAACATTGATGCTGTTGTGTAGAAGCCATATCTGTAACTTACAAGTATTGGGTACTTCTCAGATATTCCCAACGTGTATCCAGTATTTCTTGTATACTCCTGGACACGTATTGGAGACACCTCAAATGTTCGGATTCACTTTTTTTCGGGACTTGAATGGAAACATAAGAAGGGTTTGTGACATGGGTTTTGACCCTTTCAACACAGTGATGACTCTGTATTCTCATATCATGGATCAGTACATGACTTTTATAATAACTTAGAACTATTAAATGCATATCTATATATGTCTATCTAGATTCACCATATGAAAACATGCATATAGTTGATGAACCTAACTAATGTTACAGGTAGAAAAACATAGCAATGAACTATACAAGGAAGACTTCTAAGGTAATGATCTACACAGAAGATTGGTAGCATAGAAGTTACAAGTAGGATATCTTTAATGTTAAAATCAATTGCAAGAACTGGCTCCACATCCACCTGCACACAAAAAAAAAAAAAAAAAAGTGTTAAGGTCATAAAGCTGACACGAGGTGAAAATTAGTTCAACTAAATCACTTAATAGGATATTTGGAATGACAGAAGGTGCAAGTCCTAAGTCAAGATAATGATCTCTGGAAGCACAATAAAATTACATCCATAGACAAAAAAAAAAATATCTTTCATCAAAATAAAAAACAAGGAAGAAAATAAGCATATTTGACAAAAATAAAGCCGAAAACAGGGACACAAATGGACCTGCTTCAAGCTTGGTAAGCATTTACCTAAGCTTGATCCACAAGATAACGAAATTAATTATGGGACACAGAGACCACGCAAAGGCACAAAATCTGTAGGACAATGAGTGTCACAACTCAGGCCTAAACTCCTAGAGGAAAAAATTTGACTAAGCTATACAGGTAGCTTAGAAATACTTTCATCGCTCAACAGTTTAGAGCAACGGCTAAAGATTCTGGACTCCAGAGAAAAAAATTCATAAGGAACCAAAACATAACTGCCAAAATGAAAAATGCCTGTCAGGTCAAGGGTAAAAAAGAAAAAGTAAAAAGTTTCCCGAAACCAGTGACCTGATGCAATTTCACTTCAAATTTTTTATAAAAATACTGATTATGTGTCAAAACAACCTCCATGTATTATTCCACTGGGCCTAAGTCACCAATCAGACAACTCAGAAAAAATAATCAGCCAGAGCACTAGAACATAAGCGTGAGTACAATCTGCCCCTCAATCTCTAACATGCTCTTTCCACAAGTTGTCGATTTTTATGTTGCTCACTTTGTGTTTCGAGAATCAGTGCTAAACACTTCTATTTCTGGACTAATCGAATTCAATACCATGCAACCAATTAGCTGTGATGAAAACTTGGTCAACTCTTCCTAACCATCAAGATTCTACAACTAGTCTCCTTCCAAGACATTAAAGTAACACAAACAAAATCATTTTCCAAAAATTCATATCCTTTTCAAAATCTGGTCAAAAGGAAAGCCAAAGAGATGATGAAGCTAAAAGATGATGATGATGATGATAACCTGATTTAAATGAAGCTCCACACCTTTTTTTTTATATAAAAATAATAATAAATTAAAAAATTAAAAAAAAAAAAAAACCTGGTCTGAATGGTCCACCTCTAAATTTTTTTGACTTTTTTCTCAGAAAAGAGAAGTCTTCATCACAATTGGGCCCAACAAATTTAGTAAGATTTCGTAGGTGGGTATAATGGGAAACATTAACTTTACTCAGATAATAAATTCTAGTTTTAAGTTTGATAATGCTGAACTAAATTGTAGAAGGAAAGTTAAAAGATCGTGATGATAAAAACGCATAACTGTTGTAGTATTTTATAATAGGTAGGCTGGTAAAGCATAAAATTCACAAGTTATCTTAGCATTAACTAACAGAGCCATCAAAATCCAGGATCAACAGCACCTTCTGGTATGCCCACACAGCAAGCAATTCTAGCGTGACACCTCAAGCTTTAGTGGAAAATAAGCAAAGATAACAATTCTACATTGCAAACAGAAATTACAAGCTTCAAAGTTTGATTCCAAGGTCAAAACTCTGGAGTAAAGAATCACTCCAAAAGATAGAATTCATACAAACCCATCAGCCTATCAAACTGACAGCTAATGAAAAACCATTGTGCCTGGTTGGCATTTGATGCCATCAGTCAACCACTTTCTCATATGCATCTTAGGTCATATAGGAATCAACTAATTACAAGCACCATAGCTTAGACAAGCTAGTTATTCAAAAAAAATAAAAAGGGAGAACTTCACTTATAACCCCTGATCTTTCATCACTTTTGCAAAAAAAAAATAACCAAACTTTAAAAAGTGTCAATTTTTTTTTTTTGATAGGTAGAAAAAAAAAAAAAAAAAAAAAAAAAAAGTGTCAATTTATGGTATCCATCTTTCAATTTTTTTTTCAATTTCAACAATCCGTTAGAATTTTCCGTTAAATCTTGTCAAAAGTCTCAAAATATCTGTGTTTTTTTTTAAAAAAAAAAAAAAAAAAAAAAAAATGAGATTTAGGCATGGGTATTTTTGCAAATTCTGTTAAATTCTGACCTAACACCTAAATCCTAACAATTTTTGCCACTTCAGTTGACAAAAAGATTTCACCTTCAATTCCTGCTGTGCAACTTCATCTTGTTTCGTTTTTGAATTCAATGTGGGTGGTGGTCTTAACCTGAAACATAATAAGACCAATAAAAACCAGTTCCAAAAATGAACAGAAATCAACATATGGTTATCAAATAATGTAGCATCAGATAGCTCCAAAGGAAGCACATATGTCGAAAGTTGAAGGATTTTATTCTACAAAATTTTCTTAAGTTAATTAAACTATTTGTAAAATTTAACCTCAAATACAGAATGTTCCATATAACCATAACATGGAAAGAACTTGTAATGATTCATGTCCATCCTTCTCTCTCTTTGAGGCTGCTCCTAAATCTATATCTCTAATACCAAATACAAGAAAAGCATCAAATACACTAACCAGATAAGATAAGAATAAAAAGGTAAAGGCATCTTACACTAAATTCTCCGGCACATCCTTGGGTGAAAAAAGCGGTGGCAACAAAATCATCACATCCTCTTGATCCACGTCCATCAATCCTCCCTTCTCTATAAAATAAATTAAAAAAATAAAAATGTTTAAGCACACGGAGCAAAATTAGATTATGAGTCAACACATTTAAAGCACATTCACGTGAGTCTGACTAGTTAAACCCACATACATAATGGTCAAGTGGTTAATACAACATAACTTGGTTAAAACTATAGGGTCAAGTTTTTTGGATTAAGTGGTACTCCAACATAATCTATTCATTACATTTGAGGCGGTCATGGGCCAAAATACCGACAAGCACCTCAGGGTTCTTGGTGCGGTGATGCACCTTCTCCACACTCGCCAATGGTCCCCCTTGCTATAATGTCCTCCATCCCTCTCACTCCTCTCCTCCCTCCTTTTCTCCTCTTCTTTCCTCTCCCTTAAACCTCTTTTTCTCCACATTACTTTCCTTCCCCAACTTCATCCCCACCCACCATCCCAACTACCCCTTGGCCGTCCCACTTTTCTCCCCATGGTTGCCTCCTTCTTCACCACCCCCTTCCCTCCCTCCCTCCCCTTCTCTCCCTCCCTCCTCTCTCTCTCCCTAGCATCCCATCAGCCCCCCACAAAGCTCACGCCCCCCCCCCCTCCCGGACCTCCACCCCACAACACCTCCCTGCTGCCTACTTCTCCCCCCCCCCCCCCCCCCCGGCTGCTCCCTGGTGGCAGGCGATGTGGTAGTCTAACCCCACTAGCCCTTCTTTCATTGATGAGGTACTATGTTGTGAACAGCCCCTCTCTCTCTCTCTCTCCCCGTCACCCACCACCCCTCCCAACACAACCATTGCCCTTACACACCTCCTTAGAGCCTATATTCATTTCTCTGTCATCCTCCAACTTCACACGCCTCTTGACACACCCCCTCTTTTATGTTTCTATTCCCAAAGTCCCAGTTCCCCTTTTACATGCCCCTGGTCCTATCATGTCACACCATTGTCGCCTGCCCATCTTACACCTCTTTACACACGACATTTGTCCCTGCCCCACCACCTATCTCCCATCTTTCCTCATTTCACACACAACCTGCCCCTGTCATGCCTCTTTCTCTTTGCTCTCAAGCCCTCCTATTTTTCCTTCCCAAACGACCCAATCTAGACCACCTAGCCCCATATTCCCCACATCTTCTCCCCAAGGAATACTCCTCCCCACCGCCCTCCCATCCCTCTCCCCTGCTTCTGACACCCTTGTCCTTTCCCTTTAGCCCTCAGTTGCAGTCACTTAGGCTAAGGAGGCGGACCTCATCAAACCTCCTCCAGCGTCATGAACCCTTTAACTTGGATGTGCCAAGGCCTAGCCCACACCTTGACACCAAGTCTCCTCAAGGTTGTTCACTTTTTTTTGTAAGTAAATTTGGTCTTATTAAAAGTGTAAGGCGCCCCTAAGTACACTGGAAGTATACAAAATGAAACACCTAACTAAGAATAGAAAAACGAACAAGAAAATCAGCAAAGCTAATCGACAGTGGTGACAAAAAAGCCACCGTCCAAAGATACATCGTATGAAAAAACGAAACTAAAATATCCTCTATGGAACCCTCCAAATCCTCGAAACACCTAAGATTTTTTTCCTTCCAAATACACCAAAAAATGCAGATTGGCACCATCTTCCAAATCGCAGCACTCCTTGGCCTTCCAAACTTCCACCAACAGGCAAATAAGTTGATAACTCTTCTAGGCATAACCTAAGACATACAAAACCGAGTAAAAATGTTATTCCACAGAGCAGAAGCCACATCACAGTGAAGAAGAAGGTGGTCCGCCGGTGTTTGCCTCTTTGTCTCGAAAGGCTTCTTCAACTAGCGTCCTACTCCTCCACACAGCAGGGCACCATATCTACGTGACACCATCTTTTTATTGGCCCAACTACAATGGTCCTCCCCATCGTATCTAATGCAACCGATCATGACATGATGCTCAAGTCTACCTTAGTTGCATCAATGCTGGCACCCTTTGCTCCTTTCTTGTCGGAGGAGGTTCTCCTTCCTCGGGCCTTGATCATCTCCTCTATGATGCTCGAGAACTCCGCCTACAATGCATCCTTGCTAACCCTTGTTATCAACCGTTGGTCTCCTGCAACAGCCCCTTTTGGCCTTTAGGCCATATCTTTCATTGTATTGGGCTTTGGGCCCATACCCTGTATCACTTCCATTGGGTTTGCAGTGGGAATGCTTCCTTACGTCTATTTTTTTTTTATCTCTGCCTTTTCTTCTTTTTAATAAGGATTAAATCTAAAAATGCTCCCTGTGATTTTTATGTTTATTAAAACACTCCTTGGGGTCTTCTCAGCCACCTCTTTCCCTTCTACGCAAGTCTCTGGTCCAGCTTTTTCTCTCAGTCTTTAGGGGTCTTCTCAGTCCATCTTCGCCCCTTACTTAAGGTGGCTGAGTTGGGAGAGAGGCTTCGTTCTGCTTCAGTGCCAACGGTTTCTAAGCCTTTCCAGAAGTACTACCGAAAGGCAAGGGAAGGTAGATCGGGACATTTGGATGAGAATTTAGTTGCTAAGTCTATGGTAGCATTGAGTGTGCTTATCAGTTTTTCAACCAAGGAAGAAGCGGCTGTGATTCCAGCATTGAGGGCAAATTCCGTGAAGGGTTTCGTTAAGCCTTCTTCTTCGATGAAGGGCTTCCTTCGACGGGGGTTTCTCAACCCGAGCCTGGCTATGAAAGCTTCAACTACTCATACCTCGCTGTTAGAGACGGTTGTGTCTTCATCGGCTTCGGAAGTTAAGGAAGTTGGGGTGGTAGGGTTGCCCTCCCCCTTGGGTGGTTGCGTCACTCCATATGTTAGAAAATGTGATGATTCCAGGGTGAATGGGTTGTCCCAATCTCAGAAGTGGCCAATAGGTTTTGGTCCATCTAGGGAGATGATTGTGTGGGAGCAGGGTGATGAAATCTAGGATGGGGAGGATGGAGATTCCCCTTACCCTTTGGGTGTTCTTCCTCCCAACATGGCTTTGGATTGGGAATTGGATCGTGTTGAGGACGAGGATTCTTCCTTGGCGATTATGGATGCCTTTAAAGAGAACTTTCTTCAGAAAGTTAAGGTTACACGGCCGAAGACCAAAGGTAGGAGGGAGATTTTGAATTTGGTTAGCACCATTAATTATGGCGATGCAAGCGTGTCCTCCCGGCATAAGAAAGGCAAGGCTCACGTGTTGTAGTAGGGTGTGCTTCTTGAGGGTTCGGGTTTGAGGGCTTTTGGTTTTTGAGGATTTGTTGGGTTTCTTTCTTTTTGTGGGCTGTTTCGTTTTTCACTCTCTAGTTAGGTGTTTTCTCTTGTATACATCCGGTGTACTTAGGGGCGTCTTACGCTTTTAATAAGACCAGTTTCTTACTTAAAAATTAAAAAAAAAAAAATTAAATTAAATTAAATTATAAAAAAATAAAAAATAAATAAATAAAAAAACACTCCTTGGGTTTTAGAAAGTGATAAAATTGGTCAATTGGCTTTCTAAGTTTATAATATTAGTCTTCTGTCTATTTGCCATCAGACCCATTTGCCACATGTAACCAAAAAAAAAAAAGGCCATGTAAGACTTATCAAACGTTGTCATGCATACATCTTCGTCACGTCAACATATTCCCCTAAAAAATTGAGTGGCGGCGGTGGGAAAATCCCTTCCACGATGGTGGTGGGATTCTCCAGCAACCCACCCCTACTTTGCGGAGGTAGACGTGGGGTTAGGGGGTCCCCCACTACCCACCCTCTCCCTCTCACTCTAACCCCCTCTTGCTCCACCTCCTCCTCTTCCAAGCGTCCAAATAAGTTCTCTGCCTCCTCTTCCACCTCTCACAAGGTGACCTCTCGCACCAATTGTCGAACCTACTCCTCCACCTCCATCACTTCCAATGTCCAGACCTACACCAAAGAGGCCCTCCTCTGCCAAGCCCGCCATTGTCCTCAAAGGCCTCCTGAAACCCTCTGACGACAACCACCCCACTATCTCCCAAACCCTAAAACGAAATGATGACAAATCGGAGAACAAGAGAGAGATTCGACGGGCAAACTCAATTCACTTCCTTGAGCATCGGAAAACCCAAGGATTCATTGATTCCCATCCAGGTCACCATCGATGCGACACGTGCAAAGCGGGAGCGGCTTCAGGAGGCAACAATCACAGCAAGGCTGAGGGTTTGAGTTACCTCCTCCCATGCTAGGGTGGGTCGTGGGGGAGGGGGTCCCCCACAAACCACCCTATGCCCCACGAGCCAAAGGTGGGGATGAGTTGTCGAAGAACCCCACCACCACCCCTGGAGGGAATTTCCACACCACCATCTTCTTTCTTTTTCTTTTTTGTTTTAGGGGAATACGATGATGTGGCAAAAATGTACATGCGGCAATGTTTGACAAGTTTTATGTGACCTTTCTTTTTTATAGGTGGCAAAGAGGCTGACGACAAATAGACGAAAGGACTAATCCTATAAACTCAAAAAGCCCAAGGATCACTTTCAAAAACAAGGGGTGTTTTGATAAACATGAAAACCACATAACCATTTTTGCATTCAACCCTTTTAATTAAAATTTTATCTTGCCCAACAAAAAGGTGGTGCCTCAACATATGTAACATTAAACCACCCTAACACCATAGCTATAAACATGTATAAGACAATGAAACATGCATATATGTTATATATGTCAGGGATATAGTGAGCCTGACCGAAATGTGGGTCCTCAATTTCACCCCATTGTCTCTTTCCTTTTTTCCTTTGTTTGGCAGCATCAGCATGAACAGCCACAACGTGCTGGTAGTCTGCCATTCCTTCAAAGTGATAACCCTCCGAGACGCGTGCAACAATATCTGCGCAAATGTGGCCATCATCACCACTGGACATTTTCTTCGATATCTTTAGTAGCAAATCATTGCAAGGACGGAGCTCCCCGAAAGCCGGGTGTGAGTATGGGTCGTCGGGCCGGAATCGAAGCTCCAACTTGTTCGAATGCGAACTATGAGCCTGCAAGCAACAACGACTTTGAAACTTAGGGGTGAGGCTAAAGACTTTCTCAGTTTCAGAGTTGGGGATGGCAGGAAAATTTTCTTATGGTTTGATTCGTGGCATCCAGCAGGGTATCTTTTTGATCAGTATGGCTACCGGACTGTTTATGATGCTGGAAGTGCTATTCGCCCTAAGCTCTCTTCCATTATTAGGAATGGAGAATGGTATTGGCCAAGTGCTCGCTCGAACAACTTAGTAGAAATTCAAAGCAGGCTGCCGGAGGTTGCTATTGGTGGATAAGATCTTCCTGTTTGGACTCCAGTGCAGAAACTTGGGATCAGCTTAGGCTGAAACTTCCTGCTGTGGAATGGCACAAAGTGGTGTGGTTTTCCCAAGCTATTCCTAGGCATGCCTTTATCCTGTGGTTGGCTCTAAGGGATGCTCTAGTTACAAAGGAGAAGATGTGTTCTTGGGGTTTTACTGGTCCTAGACTCCTAGTGTTTGCATGTTTTGTTATGGCTGCCAAGAAAGCAGGGGACATCTTTTCTTTGCTTGTAGCTTTAGTAGACGGATATGGCAGGCATTGATGTCTATTTGTCTCATTCCGAATCCTCCCGTAGACTGGGAAGAGATGGTCCGGTGGTTTGTTAAAGATTTGCAAGGTACAAGCTTGAAAGCTAACGCTTGCAGGTTAAGTCTTGCTGCAGTTGTGTACCACCTCTGGTGGCAGAGGAATGCCCTTATGCATGGCAACACTCCTAGAACGGAAGAAGCTATAGTGAGTCAAGTCAAATGGCAAGTTGGCTCTAGGCTCCTGGCTAAGGGATCAAAGAAAAGTATTGGAAAGAATCTAGCTCTTGCTTATAACTGGAATCTGCAGGGACTTTTCTTGGGGCTGTTCTGTTGATTGTTACAGCAATTGTTTACTTGCTGTTTTGCTGCTTTTTTTGAGGGGTCTGTCCCTAACTGGTTGGATTTTCGTCCAGATTTTTCTGGAGTGTACTTTTGGAGTGTTTGGTTTATAAAAGTTTAGTTCATCCAAAAAAAAAAAAAAAAAAGCTACAACGATTTTCAAAAACCAAACAATTATTTGAAAATAAATAAATAAATTTAAAAAACAAAAGCAATGGTTGGGTTGGCGTGTGTGCCTTGACGATTCCTTCGATGCCTCCAAGCGTCTCGACGGCGCGTGTGGTGGAAGAAGGGTAGCCCGGATAGTGGACAACGAAAGCCTCCATGCTCGGTAAGACGCCCGATATGGTGCCGCTTTCTATCTCTCCCATTGCGATTGGATTTTTTGATTTCGATTGACAGTCAAAGCTGTAAAGGGAGGAAGTGGCGGGGAGACAGGTTTTGTACTTTGGGTCCAACTCTGGAGAAAGATGATGAACAAATGGAAAATAAAAAGTCAAGAAATATAACATCAGATCTCCGGTTAAAAAAACGTACGGTCCAGATTTTATACGTAACACGACGTCGTGTGAGGCTAACGTTTAACAAAACACCTTAGCATCCTCAACGAACTTATTTCACAAAAACGGCATCCAGCGAGCTCGGCATTTCTTTCTCCATCTAGCATTTTTAGTAGTCTTATCAAATTTTACTCATCAAAATAGTTAAAAATTATTTTTCTCTATTTTAATAAGCCATTTTTTAAAAAAATTTCCAGCAGCCTCACATTTTAACTATTCACTATCACTATTCCACTTAAATAATATTTTTTCATATTTCTTTATTTTTTCTCTATTTAATCTTTTTATACAACAAATTATCATACACCTTCATCTTGAGATTAAATCATTATTACGAAATTCACATAAGTTTTCATTTGCTTCTCAACCAAATTCAATAAATAAATAAAGAAAAGATAAATGAAAGAACCACAAAGTTTATGTCAAGGGGACATCATCGTGTCAGAGGGATGGGAGATGGGAGAAGAAAATCAGATAAAAAATAAAAAAAATAGAAGTGTGCTGATCATGTGAGAGATAAATGAAAAACAAAATTGGTGAATGAGTTGGTGAGTGAATATTACTCATCAAAATTTGTGAGTATTTTCACTCACCAAAACTTTTTGGTTAAAGTGGTGAGGCTGCTGGAAGTGATTTTTTAATGTTTTTATCAAATTGGCTCACCAAAATAGCTAAAAAACTATTTTGGTGAGGCTACTATGAATGTTCTTAGAATATCTAGTGAGCCCTCCAAATTTTCTCTAAATTTTTGCCAAAAACATCGTCGCAAACCCCAAAAAAACAATAAATTCTAACAAAAATAATTCGACCCGAAAGATGATTTTTAAGAATCAAGGCAAAAAATAAGAAAGCGTGAAATGGGTATGGAGGTGGGGTTGGAGAACAAAAAATATAAAAGAAATATATATGGGTGTGAGAGATATAGGGGTCGAGGCTGAGGCAACGGTAGTACTAGCCTTTCTTGCAGGATTCGAAAGCGAAAGCAGCGCTCGCCCTTGACCGGAAAAGGGAGCGCATGAAATTGCTGCTACTTGGGATTTCCACCATTCACAACAGCGGTGTTTGAGTCTTCGATTCTCATTTTGGTAGGCCTAAAGAGAAAATAAAATAGGGAGAAAGAGAGAGGAAAAGTGAAGTGGGTGTGGAGCGCGGGTGTGGAGTGGCGAATGGGAAGAGGTAGAAAACAAACGAAAAATGATAAAATATTGAATAGCTCATAAAATTTGTGAGTCAAATTTAAGGTGAAATTCTGACAATAACCAAAATAGATAAATTATAGAAAGTTTGTTGAAATGAGCCTTTTTGAGTTTTTCACCAAATTTTTGTGAAAATTTTGAAATTGATAGCTCACTATGAATGCTCTTAGCTTCTATCAGAACTCTCTCCAAATCTGTCGCACTAAGTTGTTTCGCTACTTTATTTCTTGGCTTTTTTAATTTCGAATCTATTGCTCTCATTATTCTTTATATTTTTGCGCGCTCTCTGCTTCACCAAGATACCACCACAAAGCCCTTGGTTCCCAATGAATGAAGATAAGATAAGAGACTTAGAAGACGGGAGTGAATGTAGCAATCAGCGACTTTTGGGTCGGTAAGGGTCACGGAAATGGACCCGTCACGACCCACTTGGGCGCCACCGTTTGATTTGGGTCACACAGTCACAGTGAGACAACTCTGCAGCGAAAACAATGCAGGGAGACAACCCTATTAAAACAATGAGACCATAGCCCAACTCGGAGATAGAGAGAAAACACTAATGCAAATCTAGGAAGACAACTCTGCAGAGAAACAATGGTGGGAGAAAACCCTAAGGCGAATCTAGGGAGACAACAAAGAAACAAGTTACAAGTTACATATTTACAGGTACAAGGGATCTACTCCGGAGACAGGGATACAACCCTGCAAAGAAAACAAGACAGTGAGAAAACCCTCGGTTTTCAAGTTTAATCCAAGTTATGGGGGTACATATATTATGTTGCGAGTTAACAAGTTTAGTGTGACACGTATTAAACCCAAGATACATAGGCCCGAGTCTTTTATGGTTCCTTAGGATTATTATTCGACCCATTGCTTATTTTATGTTTACAATTTCGTCATTGTTTATTATGTTTGTGTATGTTGTTAAGTAGCCCGCCCCTATGTTTTTTTTGCTTTTTGATGGAATAACCGTGTGAGTTTGTGACTATGTGATACCTACAACAATGATGTAATTGACGATGAAGCAAAAAGCCAACTACTCTGCATTGTTGTTCTCTAACTGTCTCTTTAAATATGTATTTTTCTTTTCTTCTTTTCTTTTTTGAGAAAGAAGTGGTTGGTTGAAGCCGAAGGAGTCCACAAAATCACTGGCTCTTGAACCGTCCCCCTAAAAAAAAAAATCCTAGTTCCGCTCATGTGCATTGGGTTTGTCAATTGAGTGAATCATGCCCGACTAGTGCTCGTGCATAGGGTCCATCGGTGTGGCAGCTCACACTTGACAGGTGCTTGTGCATGGAGGTTGTCGGCCGGCAGCTCACACCCAACTAATGCTTGTTCATAGAAGCTGTTGATCGGGCAACTCATGCCCAACCAATGCTCATGCATGGAGGTTGTCTATCGAACAGCTCATAACCGATGGGTGCTTGTGCATGGAGGTTGTCAGTTTATCTGTGTTAGATGTTTGACTTGGGCTGGGTCTAGGACCATCAGTGCAGCGGCATAAAGAATGGGAGAGCACGCACCTATTGTTTTGACTCATGGCTCGATTGTGCCACTCGAGATCTTAGGCATACTCTCCACAGGTAGACGATGTTAACATGCGAGTGGACAAGCCTCGTTCGAAAGCGTGTTAGATGACAAAATCAAGGATGAGCCCAATGATTTGCACTTGGTTGAGGTGAACTATGTGAAATGGCGTTTGCTATAGACCACTGGACGGCTGAGCGCACCATCGACAAAAATATCTAGAAGGTTCGAGCAGTTGGTTTCGCACAATGATTCTCATGTGCGCAAGTTCGAGATGAAATGCTAGATTAGCCATTTGGAGATCGTTTGAGCCCCATTGTGAGGACTTTCAAAGTCTGCTCATGCACTTGATGAACTGCGTGGCTTCTCGATCACTTTCTTGGACGTGACGCTCTAGCCTCGAGTTGAAGATCTAGCATGGATGAACACATATATTTGGAGAGAGGTTGTGGGCATGGCTTGTAGATCTAGCGTGGGCAAACACAAATCTGGATTTAACTAAGGTCTTCGTTCATGAGATGGTGGTGCGAGCCTCTATGACACTGAATCAGAGGCATCTACAATGGCTTCCAATCGATCAAGTTTGAGCCGTGTGCTTAAAAAGATGAGGAACATCAGTTCCCACAAATGGCATCAACTATTGATGAAGTTTTTTGCGTACTCAGGCTGAGCAACAAGCACTTGTAAAACAAAGGGAAAGGCCACTGGAGTGACGTTGGTGTGGGGGCCGGCGAGGGAGCCTCTGATGATTAAGTGAGATTATTTTAAAAGAGAGCCTCAATAGAGTTTGTTTCCTTCTTCTTCTTTTTTTCTTTTTTCTTTTTTTTAATTGGCTATTCGATGCCATACCCTTTTTTATTTTAAAGCTATGTGAACCTTCTTATGCAAGGTTCTTTGAAGGTGATCTATGGAGGGTGGTTTTTGACATTTTTTGACCACATAGCAGACACATAGCCCATACAATAATTTTCTAATGGGAAGGTAGCTGTTAACTTTCTTTTTGATTGAGTGAACCATTGACTATTTATTTTCTTCTCAAACAAAAAGAGTTGTTGGTATAGTTTTCGACTTGGAGACGTGTCGCCATTTGATTCGCTTTCTTCAGGATCTGCAAAATAGTAAACAACTTGCCAGGAGTACCGACTAGATCCCACTATGATGCCTAAGTCAGATTTTGATAAACAATTTCATGGAATATCGAGAGCAATGTAAAGTCATAGATATTAGAGTCAATTCGTACCTGGGGTAACAGTCTACTTATAGGCACACAGTTCTGGGATAATTGGAGTGCTCTAATACAATTCTATTAGAAGTCTAATCCCTTCTGTCAGCTGATTTCAGATAGATTATAAGGTATCTTATCCCATATTTTGTGGGATAAGGACCTATCTCGAGAAACCCGGGATAGAGTCCTTCTGCGCCTTGCTAGGAATTATGAGATAAAACTTTATCCCATAAATCCTAGCTGTAATTTTAGGATAAACATTTCAACATGTTTCATCCATATCGCCTCGTTGTGATCCCGAGAAAGTCGTTCCCGATGTCAATTAGATATAGGCATTCGGTGTGTTCTTCTAGCATTCCTGAGATGATGACAATTCGAGATCATTGAAGCGTGCCTATCCTTGGTCCTGCCGACCGAAGACACTCATGAGTTTCTGGAACGGATATCCGAGACCTTGATGACCGAGCGGGTCTTGCTGAGCCCTCGGTTCGGTCATGGGCCTACTTGGCTTTGAGAATGATAATTTCATCAACAAAAGTAATGCTACATATTATACAAATATCTCATAAATATTATACAAAGCAAATGTTGTAAGGTCTAATAGCGACTTGATATATTTTATTTTATGATAAATGTATCATAACTCCTTCAGTTAGAGCACGATTTGAAAATCAATGTTAACTCCTTAACTTTTTCGTAAATTTGAAATAAGTCATTCCATCACTTTTCCGTCCAATTTTTGCAACTTCCGTTAGTACAACGTAAGCATTTTCACCATTTCATCTTAAAATGTTATCTTTTTAAATAAAAGAAAAAAAGGTACTGGCAGCCACCCTTTGGGAAGGGACATAAATTTCCTACAAACTGGTTTGTAAGAAATTTCTTACAACCCACATATAAAAAGGACATGTGTCATTTAAACATGTGAGAATCACATGTTTTTTTTATTAATGCTATTAAAAAGGCATGTAAGAAGCACATGCCATTTAAATAACATGTGTTTCTCACATGCCAAGGGACACATGTCAATCTTACATGTGAGTTGTAGGAAATTTCTTATAAACCGGTTTGTAGGAAATTTCTGTCATTTTGGGGAGAGGGGTGGCCTGCTAGCCAACCCCAGGTGATGCCAGAGATACCCCACTCAGCCGATGGCGTTCGAGATGGTTGGTTTTTGGGCGAAACTCCCACTGATTCGGAAACTCCTCTAAATACCCAGACCAATCTTTGCGTCCTGGAGGAATACCCACAACTGCATAATTCCAGCTAAAAATTTGTTCCCAAGAAGAAAAGTTTCAGATAAGTAGGTGGGTTGGATCTACAGTATTGATCGAAGACGAGTGGGCTGAGATCTACAGTATTGATTTGAAGCCGAAACTTAAAATTAGGGGGCGTAGGTGGGTTGCATCAAGATTGCGAAGTTCAAGCCCAAGATCAAGTGTGGCTTAAAGGTTCCTTCAAGCTCTAATGGAAAATCTCTTTTCAAAAAAAAGAAAAAAAATAAGCTCTAATGGAAAATTTGCAGGTAGCTTTGAGACTACCAAATGCAGTTTGGATCCTTGATCATCACGGCAGGCCTCTTACATGTTTGTTTGATTGCGTCTTTCTTTCTTTTTCTTTTTAATTTTTTTTAGAATATGTAGCATGTGCTACTATATATTGCTTAAAAGGCCCAAAGGCATACATCTTGAGAAAGATGTACAAGACCCATACACTCTAAGCCAAAATGATCTAACTTAAAAAACAGCTGTTGGAGCAGAAACACCAAATTTTACCAGAATTACATTTGAGCTTCTCTTACATTAACCCCCACTCTCAAATAAAAGAGGGCCGATCTAGCAACTAGTCAACAGAAATTCCAATAAAGTTTGAGCAATACACAAACAGACTGTATCGGAGGAAACAAGAGGAATACACAACACAAAGCAGAAAAAACCCAAAAAAAGTTGCCAGCAGTAGAGGAAGAAGCGGAATCTGTCGGAGACGGCGGTGCGTGGAAGACACGGGCAGTCACCGATCCCACCCAGCCGTAGATCAACCACCGTAGACCTCAACTAGCACCGTGCGCGGCCAAAGAAAGCGGGGCGTGGCCGTCACGCGCGCCAAAGAGCAAAAGGCTCTCTAGCGCGTGCAGGCCACGCGCCGGACACCGACGAATCCGGTGGCCCGAGCTTCCGACGGCTGGAGCGGACGATGACAGGGAGCACGGTTGAGGGACGCGTGTCTTGGAAAAAGCAACGGAGTTGTATAGATCTGGCTCCAAAGTTGAAGATGAAATCTGAAAAAAAGAAAAAAAAAAAGAAAAAAAGAAAAAAAAAGGGCCAAACAACCACCGTTAAAGACATGATTACCGCCACACCTCCAAGCTGGATCACCTAGATTTGAGCTTTTCTGCCAGAAATAAAAGAAGGAGAAAGAAAAACACAAATATAAACCTCCATAGCCTAACAAGGCTAGGGGAACAAAGCTCCACAACTTTAATGGCTAGGAGAAATTTATCCACTGAGAGAAGCTCAGGGAGGAAACAAAACACCTTAGTCCAAGAGGACTAAGGGCCAAGACAAGAGTCGGGGGAGGGGGGGGAGGGACAACCTCTCTCCCCCGGCAACGACGAGCACTCCTTTTTTCCTTGCTACTTCTCTCTCTCTCTCACCAACACTCAAGAGAGAAAACACGAGATTGTTAGTCTTACTTGCTTTTTGGTCTTGAAAGTTGAAAACAAAGTTTGTTTGATTGCGTCTTTCATTTCATTTATTTTCTTTGTCTTTCTATGACATTTACCATAGATAGACTCGGTGTTAAAAAATAATATTATAAGAAGAAGAATCAAAACAAAACACTGAAATTGTTAGGAAAATATTTTGTGAGAAATAACAAAAATCTGAAATAAAAGATAGCTTTGAGGCACGATGAATCGCTATCTTTAAGACGATATTTGCCCCCACTCGGAATGAGTTTGCTAATAGGTTGCTAGCAAATCGCCTCCAGGATACAACAAAGCTATAAATTCTACAGATAGCAATTCTAGAGAATTCCTACAATTTCACTTGTGAATTTCTAAAATTGAGAATGAAATTCTGAACAGTAAAATCGGTGGAGGAATGTTATATTTATAAATATTGAAAGGGCATATGAAAAGTCATAACTTTTCACTACATGTAACTGCTGTCAGTTACAATATTTATATTATTAACCGCTTCACAATATCCAATAGATTGGTTGGTCTGATGGATAAGGCGCCTCTTCATGTCATCCAATGCATTGGTTCGAGTCTTCATAACTGTGTCTTTACGGTTTTAGTTCTTTTAGACAACAAAAACATCAAAAAACCGTTACTTTGCCGAGGAGAAGACTCGAACCCTTGCTCTTTGAGTTTGTAAGAAACTGTTAAACCACTAAGCCACCAAATCACAATTGTAATATAACAATCTAACAAAAATATGTAACACTCGAATCATCAAAATGCAGACTTAAGATGTCAGTGACACTAAACCTTCTTTTGAAAAAAATTTATTGCATTCCGACCAACTAAATAATTGATAAATATTAGCAAACAACGGGAGGAACTCCATAGCAAACAACATGAGTACATGAATGTCATTGGGTACATTGCTATATGTAAAAAAAAAAAAAGTAATTATATCTTCATTTTATTTTTAAAATAATATTTGAAGATGTTGTAGCCAAAATGCTGACGTGGCATTAATGAGAATTGCAAAATTAGACAAAAAAGTGACGGAAGAACTTATTTCAGATTTGCGAAAAAGTTAACATTGATTTTCAAAAAATGAGAAATTAATTTCAAATCACGTTCCGATTCAAAAAATTATGATATACTTACCCTTTGTATGGCATGCAAGCATTACTCCAACAATAATTGCCTTGCCTATGAAAAAATTGGAGGAACGAAAATTGGTGGTAAAGATTGAAACCATGACTTTATTTAAGAATTTATAGAGGGAAAAAGAAGAAATAAATTAAGGTAAAATAGAATGAAACAAAAAGTTATAAAAAAAAAAAAAAGAAAAAAGAAAAAAAGAAAAAGAAAAACAGAATGAAACCGTAAACTTTCTTCTTTCCTTTTCGACCGATCCAAACGATTTAGTGCAGGGCCTGCGCGTTGAAACAAAACGGAACAGAAACTTTCTTCATTCCTTTTCGACCGATCCAGACGATTTAGTGCAGGCGTTATGTCCCTCTTATTGGGCCACACTCTCTTCCCGATACGAAACGTGCAGCTGACTCTCCGGGGCGTTTCGTCCCGAAACCTGGCGAGGATGAGGAGAGATGAAACCCCCCTGAGTACTGGGGTAGAGACGACCATAAGATCGAACCACCCCCGCATTGATAAGCTTCAAGAACTTGTGCGCAGCGACGGTATGTAATGTGCCTTAAAAAATTTAATGTCTTTTATTATTTTTCTTTGATTTTTGGTCTTTTAAGATTGTTTTGTCATATGGGTTTGTTATTTTTGTTCTAAAGATGTGGACTCTTCTGTTGGGTTTTATTGTATTCACGTTCTTTGATTCATTTGTGTCTTATGTTATGTGTTTACCTTTTTATGGTTCATGAGAAATGAAAATTACTGGGCTGTGTAAGATTATTTATACTATGATTTATATTCTTATGTTATGGTTACTTATTGGTCTTTTGGTGTAGTAAATGTTGATCAATTTTTGATTGGCAAATCATTGTCAAAATGATATAGTAATGAGGGAATATTGTTGATAATCCTGGAATACATAGTGGTGGAAGCAATCATGAAACGACTAATTGTTTTCGTTAAAATATATGCAAATATATATATTTGAATTATAAGAGAATGTCAGATTTTGCATAGCTTGATATACAGCCAAGAAGAAGTTGGTATATTTGTGATTGATTGGTAAGTAGTGTCTCTGATAAATGGAGATTACTGTCATTGACTTATTGCTTTATATCCTTGACTGCATATGTATATATATGTGTAATACGAATATGGTTTATGCATATGGATAGATCGATAATGGAGGTGTTTGAGCTGTAATAGTTTGCTTTTGGATTTGAGGTTTAATGGTTTTATCTTTTTCTTTTTTAATCATTAAGTTACATAGCACTCATCCAGTTGTAAACCCACGACCTCACCCTGCATCCTGTTCATAAGTGATGTAGGACAACAAACCCCCCCTAAGCTTGTGTTCCATGCTTCCTTTGCCGCATCAATAAGGGAGGAGGAAGTGCCCTATGAGTTGAGCTCATTGGCAAGTTGAATGGTTGTTTCATGGCTTGGGTTTTGCTTGATTTTTCTTTCCTTTAGAGAGAGTACTTTTGGAATGTTAGTTATGTACTTTGCTTCCGTTTTTCATGCATTTTAGTCATCTTGAGATACCTCATGGACTCAAATTTGAAGAATTTATTGAACTACAGTATACCTGATTAGAAAAAGGGTAAATATCCAACCCACTCAATTCCTTTATTGTCAGAATTGATTTTAATGGGGTGCCAGTTTGTTGATTAAGATTCTTTGTCGGAGTTATATTACTTTATTGGTTATATATCACGGAGCCCAGAATATATGAAAGTTTGATGGACAAATAGCCCAATCTTACCCTGCCAAGCTAGTTGGACATGCCTAATTCCTTTAGTTTTGAAAATTGTACCCTTTTCCAATCATATGCATAGCTCAAAGTTACCTTCTTTGGGGCCAGTCATACAGTTTCTCAACTAGAAGATCAGTCATCTGCCACAGAAGCACCTGGAATGCATGCTGGGTGGGCCATTGAAGTTAGTTTTAATGATAGTGGACTTCCTCTAGGAAATTTGACTTCAAAGTTTGATTCTCTCCTGGGGTTTTTTATTGGACTTGTGTGTGATATGAACTTTGTTCAATAAGTCTTCTGGGACCTCCACGTGTGTGCGCTCGTGTTAGTCTTGCAGGCACACGTGCATGTGTGATAGTGGGTGGGCCATTGAAGCCAGTTTCAATGATAGTGGACTTCCTTGAAGAAATTTGGCTTCAAAGTTTGATTCTCTCCTCGGTTTTCTTATTGGACTTGTGTGTGATATGAACTTTGTTCAATAACTCTTCTGGGACTTTCACGTGTGTGTGCTTGTGTTAGTCTTGTAGGCACACGTGCTTGTGTAATTATTTAAGAATGGTATCCTAGATTTATTTCAGTTCATGCAAAATAAAATGTCATTTATTTAGTGTTTGTGCTTTTGGATGCATTGAATGAATTGGATTAGTTTTATTTGGTATGGGGTCTTTTAGTATCCATTTGCTATCTGAGATTTTGTACTCGAGTTTTTAACTCATCAGGTAGTTGGGAAGCAAGTTGGGAGAAAGGTGTGACCCCATGGGATCTAGGACAACCAACACCTGTTATTTTACATCTTCATCAGACAGGAGCCCTTCCCAAGGGCAGGGCTTTAATCCCAGGATGTGGCAGTGTTAGTTCTATGGTTCTTTCTAACAAGATGTTAATGTATCAATTCAATTTCATATATTTCAATGCGAGTGTTTGAAACCTCTGCATATCAATATTTTTTTTTATATATATATATATATATATATATATATATATATATATATATATTTTGGTGTGTGTGTGGGGGGGGGGGGGGGTGATTAGATAAATTTCAAGAATGCCCGTGAGAACTGTAGAAAATATGCCTGTTAATCTGCATTTGATGATCGAATGAAAAAAGAAACATTTCTACAAGCAAATATAATTACTTATCAAAAAATGAATTAGTCAATGCTCATCAATTATAAGTAGAATTACTCACATCTTAAAACATGGTAGATACTTTCAAAAAAGAAAAAAAAAACATGGTAGATGAAGTTTAACATTATACCTAGCACACCCCAAAGGAAAAAGTTGAAAAAAATTAAAAGATTAAACAAAAACGATTGAGCATGATGAAATAAGCTTATCTGCTTGCATCTCATTTGCAATTGAGTATGAAGTTGAAGCTAAATTGAATGAATTTCTGATGTAACTATTCCACTATATCAGATCAATCAGTTGGTATATTCTTTCCCCTTGCCTTTTTTGACACATGGAGTTATAACTATTCCTTGATTGTGCATTACTGCAAAGGACACAAGTTGCAACATATATCAAAATTTTTGTAAATTGCAGCAATTGCTCCCTTTCCCCTGTCTACATGTTCCATTATTTATGTGCTATCTTAGCTTTTCATACGTTTTTTTGTATTGTTATCATGGCCAACAACACACTTTCACATGGCAGGGTTACGACGTACAAGCAATTGCATGCCCTGAACGCTATGTTGTTGGATTGGACATATCAGACAGTGCCATTAAGAAAGCACTGGAGGTAAGAGCAGTCAGTCAGAAAATTCCAACTTCAATAAGGCTTGAGATCTCTTAGTATGACATGAGGCATTGAAAGGTTAAACATATATTATTTCGTTTCTTTTACCTTTGGAGACACAATCACACATGTTGATTTAGTCTTTAAAACTAAATTACCCATGTTAATTTGGTCATTACTCTCTAACTTACCAACTTTGTGGAATGCCTCAATGAACTTGTTGGAATGCAGAATAACCTAAATAGTAATATTATTAGTAGTAATCGTAGCACTAACAATAAGAACAAAAATTGCTAGTAATAGTAGTGGCAGCAGCAGGAGTGCTAGTAGAAGTAGTAACAGTATACTAGCAGTGACAGGAACACTTGATGTTCTTTGTTTTATTGAATGACGATGCCAACATGGGTTTCCTGAGATGGAATTGAGATGTTGGACATGGTGAATTCAAAATATATTACTTTAAGGGAGAAAAAAAAAGAGGAAAGAAAGAAAAGCCTGGCGCTGTTGCCTGACATGGTTCTGCCACATGCCTATCAACATCTTCACTATGAACAGTAGAAAGATGCTAGTAATAGGAGGTTTTTTTTATAGGTTTAATATGTCCAACCCATAAAAAAAAAAAAAAAAAACCGCTATAGCAGGAGATTCCTTTCATAGCTCATAAGTGTATCTTTGTTTTTTTGATAACTAAGCGAATTATCATTAAAAGTGCAACCCAGGTACGCTGGAAGTATACAAGAGAAACACTTAATTAGGAGAAGAAAAAAGAACAAGGGAATCATTAAAACTAATCACTAAAGGAGCTAAGTACGCAGTTGTCCAAGTAAAAAGAGAATAAAAGAAGAAGGTCTTGAGCTCCTCTCACGCCCTTTCTTGATCCTTGAAATTTCTATCATTTTGTTCCCTCCATAGGCACCACAAAAGGCAAGAAGGCACCATCTTCCACACAACAACACTCATAAGTGTATCTTATTTCACGTAAGAATTTTTTTCTTGATGTAAATGCAGGTGGTCTCTTTTATCCATATAATTCTTAATTGACGTAGAACCACTTCTAACATGCCAAGGCAATATCTTTTATACCATCGCTGTAGCCTTTACGGTTACCTCAGCTATACCCAATTTTGTTATGTTAAGGACAGTGAATATAAGTATCTCACTGGTGATCTTGGTTGGATTGGAACTAGGAACTCTAGCCTGGTTGTTCTTATTTCTGAAAACACACCGTTATTCATTTTCAAATTAAAATTTATGTTTAGGGAGTTTGTGTTATAGAAAACTTTTTTTTTTTTTTAATAAGTAATAAGCCAATCTCATTAAAAGCGTGAGACGTCCCTTAATATACTAGTAGTATATAAAAGGAAACGCCTAACTAGAGAAACAAGTAAAAAAATCAAGAAAGCTAAAAGATAAGGGGAACACATAAGCCGTAGTCCAAAGATACAAAGTGTGATAAAAGCTCCCCAAAGGTCTGCTCCACGTCCTCAAAGCTTCGGTTATTTCTTTCCCTCCATAAGCACCAAAAGAGGCAAGTGGGCGCCATTTTCCACATCGTAGCACTCCTCAACCGGCCCGAAGACCACCAACAAGCAAGCAGATCGATAACCCGTTGTGGCATAATCGAAGACAACCCAAAGTGATTGAAAAGAGAATACCACAGAGCAAAAGCCACATCACAATGGAGAAGAAGATGGTCCACGGACTCCTCTGTCTTCTTACACATGCAACATCTGTTTATCACGATAACATGACGCTTTCTGAGATTGTCTAAGGTGAAGATCTTTCCAAGAGCATTTGACCACGAAAAGAAGGCTGCCCTTGAAGGGGCTTGGGTTTGGAACACACACTTCTAGGGAAAGCGAGTACCTATAGAACGAGCGAAGGAGTGGAAGAAAGACTTGACCTTGAATAAGCCTTTTTTAGAAGGGACCCACCAAAGCTTGTCTTCGCCGCCTCTTCTAACTATGATTGAATGCAACACCTGGAAGAAATAAGTAAAAATATCCACCCTCTCAATCATGCGCGTCTCTAGCAAAGCTCATGTTCCACTGGTTGGAACCACCAAAAAAGTCTAAATTATTTGCAACAGAGGCGTCCTTCGCAGAGGCTATACCAAACAGAGCTGGAAAAGCTGCCTTGAGAGTCATATCCCTACACCACAGATTGTGCCAAAAGCTAATCCTGGTCCCATCCCGCACTTCGAATTTGGTGTAGCCTAAAAAAGTCTCCCAACCTTTTCTAACATTCTTCCATAATCCCACCCCAAAAGCTCTTGCGGTAACATGGGAGCACCACCCGCCCCGTAAACAACCATATTTGGATTCCATCACAATTCTCCACCATGCATCTCTCTCAATACTAAAGTGCCACAACCATTTACCTAAAAGAGTGCGGTTGAACATCCTCTAAGTTACGGATACCCAACCCTCCCACAGAGATCGGAGAGCAAACCTTAGTCTAGCTAACAAGATGATATTTAAATTCTTCACCAATCCCTCCCCATAGAAAGTCTCGTTGGAGCTTCTCAATGCGATTAGCTACACTAGCCAGGATGGAGAAGGTGGACAAAAAGTACGTAGGTAGGTTAGAAAGTGTGCTCTTAATAAGGGTGACCCTGCCACCTTTGGAAAGATACATCCGTTTCCAACTTTTCCACAATGACATCCCAAATAGACTTTGCCTTGTAAGAAGCCCTTAATGGAATACCAAGATACTTCAGGGGCAGAGAAGAAGTCCCACAACCCAAGATGCCAGCCAACTTACCTATGTTGTCCACATTTCCCACAGGAACAAAAATAGACTTAGCCAGATTAACCTTTAAAGCAGAAACATCTTTAAAAAATAAGAGTAGAACTCGAAGACAACAGAGATGATTAGGGTTGGCCCCACAAAAAACCAAAGTATCATCTGCAAACAACAAGTGTGAGATATTTATGGCTGGAGGCCTAGAATCCACAGAGAAAACCTCTATCAACAGTAGCAGTAATCATTTTACTCAAAGCCTCCATGACTATTACGAAAAGAAAAGGGGATAGTGGATTGCCTTGCCTCAACCCACAAGAGCTATTGAAAAAACCAGCTGGAGAGCCATTTACCAAAACGGAGAAGCAAACCGAAGATATGCAATGCGCTATCCAAGATCACCATTTCTCCATGAACCACACCCATCATGTACAAAAGGAAATTCCAGTTGACATGGTCAAAAGCCTTTACAATATCTAGCTTGCAAAGTAACCCAGGATTGCTAGAATTGAGACGAATGTCCAAACATTCGCTAGCTATGAGGACCGAATCCAGAATTTGCCCACCTTTAACAAAAGCGTTTTGAGGCTTAGAGATGATCTTCTCCATAACAGGACTCATTCTATTAGTAAGGACTTTATTGATGATCTTATAAGCCCCACTGATAAGTCTAATAGGCCGAAAGTCAGGGATATCAATCACCCCAGCTTTCTTCGGAATTAAAACAATGAAGGAAGCATTAAGGCTTTTCTCAAAATAGCTATGAGCATGGAAATCTAGGAAAACCCTTATGAGATCGGTTTTGATTACATCCTAGCAGTCTTGAAAAAAAGCCATAGAGAAGTTATCTGGGCCTTATCTCTGTTCATACCTTTCACCACCTCTAAGACCTCCTTCTCCTTAAACGGGAGTTCTAGCCGAGAGGCCTCCTCCACCTTTAGAGAGTCGAAAGCAAGGCTATTCAATCTAGGCCTCCAGTTGTGATGTTTTGAAAATAAAGAGTCATAAAACTGAACAATGTGATCTCTGATAACTGTAGGATCGGAAGTAACTGAGCCGTTAACAGAAAGTGACTCTATAGAATTGAATCTTTGGTTCGAGTTAGCAAGTCGATGGAAAAACTTTTTGCATTTATTGCATTCTTTAAGCCAAAGACCCTTTGATTTTTGCTTCCAACTAATCTCTTCTTGAAGAGTAATTTTTTCCAGGTCACTAGAGATCAGACTTTTACTCAGCTTCTCTTTGGAGTCTAACACTTTCTCTGCCTCCGGTCTATCAAAAGTGTGCAGTTTCTCGAGGCGAGCTTGTTTAAGAGAGTCGACATTACCAAACACTTGAGTGTTCCACCTTATAAGATTGAACTTTAAAGCCTTCAGTATTTGAGCTAGAATGAAACTAGGAGAGCCTTGAAAACTTTAAGACGACCACCATTGCCTCTCCCTATCCACAAAATCAGCTTCTTTCAGCCAGATTCTCAAATTTAAAAGTCTTTTTGCCCTCTTGAATACCACCACAGTCAAGGAGAATAGGAAAATGATCCGAGCACAGTCTAGGGACCCTTTTATGAAGAAGCCTAGGATAATTAGCTTCCCAATCCGGAGAGACGAGAAACTGATCAAGTCTAGACTAAGAGGATTTGTTGGACCACGTAGACAGCCCCCCAGAAAGGGGATGATCCATGAGACCCTGCTCAGAAATTAAGTCTGAAAACTCTGTCATCGTGGGACTAAGACAAGCTTCTCCCGATCTTTCGCAAGGGAAATGGGAGACATTGAAGTCGCCTCCGATGCACCAAGGCAAATCCCACCAACAAAGAAGGCCAGCTAGCTCCTTCCAAAGAGACCTTCTATGACAATCGATATTGGGGCTATAGACCCCTGCAAAAGCCCAAATGAAATCATCTACAACATTTCTAAAGTAGCAGGCCACAACATACTCCCCCACACACACCTCAATCTTCTCCACAACCCTCTTGTCCCTCCATAGTAGAATACCACCTGACACCCCACTAGAAGGAAGGTAGCACCAGCCAACATGAAGAAAACCCCACAATTTCTCTCAATATTGATAGAAATAAACTCAAGTTTAGTTTCCTGTAAGCAAATAATGTCTGCCTTCCACTGCCTTAAACGGTTTCTAACTTTCAACCACTTGTCAACTTCATTTAGCCCTCTCACGTTCCATGAAAGCAATTTAGGCTTCATAAAATTCTGTTTGAGACTAATACCTATGGATGCATGCAATCATTTGCAAACCTCATGCATTGGGTTAGCCAAAAGTGAGTTGACGTGATGCATATGGTTCCTAGTTCATTGAGTAGCACTGTAAAGTGGAAGGCCTAGTGTGAGAGGATCATAAGAAGCTGGGATTTTGGTGACTTTAACTTGTGAAATCATGGAATCTTATTAGTTGGTTTTCAGTTAAATATGGTTCTTGTGTGCAGGTTTTCAACTCTTTCTCAATGTCTCATTTCTTCTGTTTCAATGTTAATGCAGTTGTCTTCCTCATCACTGAATGCAAGTAATTTTACCTTCTTGAAGGCAGACTTTTTCACTTGGAGTCCAACTGAATTGTTTGATCTTGTTATAGATTATACGTAAGTTGGCATGAACATTGGTTTTATTGGTCCATGAGAATAATCTTGCGATGACAACATTTTTACGGAGAATTTACAGGTTCTTCTGTGCCATTGAACGAGACATGAGGTTAGCATGGGCACAGCGAATTCATGATATTTTAAAACCTGGTGGAGAGCTCATAACGCTAATGTTTCCAGTAATTACCTTAATTTGTTCCTTCTTCCCTTTTTCTTCTCTTTTTGTACAACTGTTAAATAGTCATGCCCTTAAAATTTTAGAGTCCTTCCATTTTGCATATTGAAGTTCAGATATTGAAAATTTCAAAACAGATTTGTGCCAATATTTCCTAATGGCCCAATTGAAGACTAAAAGTTTATGTGGTGGCAGATCAGTGATCATGTTGATGGACCCCCTTACAAAGTATCAGTTTCAGAGTAATTATTTACCTTCTCATTTTTGTCCTCCAATTACCTGTTTCAGTGTTCCCTTGTCTATTGATATTACTGATGGAACTTTTGTGGAGATATTAATCTATCTCTAAAAAATAGTTTCAAACATTAATAATTTAATTCTTTGCAGTTATGAAGATGTATTGCATCCCTTGGGCTTTAAGGCAGTATCCATTGTGGATAATGAAATGGCTATTGGACCTCGCAAGGTATGTGAAAAAATTCTCCTACTTTTAAGTAGAAACTTACTATGTTGGGCTTGCAATGATGCTATTGATGTAACAAAATTTTCTTTAATTGGCTGTATGGCATGCTCTTCCAGTCTTATAAATCACTTCCATCTTTTCTCTCTTTGAATTAGGAAAAGAATGAAAATAAAATTATGGAGAAATTTTACTTAACCCCCCTTGAATTTGCATCACTTTTGCAATCTCCCCATCTCAAAGTTCAAAACCTCTCAATTTGGCGTATTCAACTTTCAATTTTTTACAATCTTTCCCCTCCTGGGATTAAATCAAACAGTCAAATGACACTCATACTCCTGTGATTTTTATTAAATTACAAAATTACCAGACAATTTTCATTTTTCAGAAGAAAAAAATGAGGGTATTTTTGTAATTTTCACGTCCCCTGTTAGGATTTAAACGGAAAATCCTAATAGAGTGTTGAGATTACAAAAAATTAAAAGTTTGATACACTAAATTGAGGGTTTTTGAACTTTGGAAGGGAAGAGATTATAAAAGTGATGAAAATTCAAAAAAGTTAGTTGAAATTTTCTTTAAAATTATTTAGTAACTTTCTGCTATATATATATATATATATAGAGGTTTAATTTTTTTTTTTCTGCAGATATCATAATACCTTCTAATTAAAGAGTGGCATTTTAAACTTTTACAGGGAAGAGAGAAGCTTGGCAGGTGGAAGAGATCCGTAGGCCAATCCTCTTTATGATAAAGATGGGGGGGGGGGGGGGGGGGGGGAGTTGTGAGCAAACATATTGTTTGAAGGAAAATCAATCATATAATTGATTGTTATTGTGGAAATACAAGCAAATATTGTTGCTCTACTAAATCATACACTATACGTTATTCAATCATGTACATCTCCAAAGTTAACAAGAAACTTGATTGTATTTTTACTTTATTGATTTTGTTATTTTCACAAATAATATAATTACCCAAAAATCCGCAAATATGCATTCACGACGAATACGATAATCAATACAGATGTAGGCTCCGTTTAATAACCCCCTCCCCTTATTTTCACCTCTCCGGGAGGGGGATTACTAAACGGCGCCGTATATTTTTAGGACAACTGCACTTAATTTCACTCCGAACACGACCTCTTTCAATTACCATTTGTTGGCAAAAAAAAAACTTTCCTGTTAGCCGAGCGCGTTAAATTTGACAGAAAAAAGCACATGTGACGTGCACGTGCTCTTTTTACTTGAAATAATGAAAATGCTCTCGAGTAAAAAAAAAAAGAATACAAAAAAAGAAGTTAAAAACTTAAAATTTCAAGATGCCACATGCTCTTTTTTACTAGAAATAATGAAAATGCTCTCAAGTAAAAATACAAAAAAAATGTTAAAAACTAACAAAATAAAAACTTAGAATTACAAGAAAAGAAGAAAGAAACAGAATATTGGATGGTTGAACCACTTTAGGTACTTGGGGGTGGCTTAGCCGCCTCTTAGAGGGGTGGATTGGTTGTCCTTAAGTCACATGAGGTGGATTAGTTCCAAGCGTGTTTTGGATGGTTTGACCAGACTTAAAGGTGAATCAGCTATTATCAAATAACACAAAGTAGTCTATGTTTGGAGAATGATTCTGCCAGTCACATGGTGGCTAACCACTTTTCACTTTCTTCTTCTTTCTTTTTTTATTCTTTTTTTTTTTTTTAATTTTTAATTTTTTTTTTTTAATTTTTTTAAAAATTATTATGATTATTATTTAACCACTTTATTTATTTATTTAGATATGTCTTACCTGTATATCCATATTTTGTATATTTTTATAATAAGAAAGACGTGCAAACAAGAGCGGGAAAAGAGGGGTGGAGTCGGAGACATCGATCGTTATCAGCCAACCAAAGAAACCTTCCTGTCCGTACAGCTCCCAGCATGCCCCGCCTCACTCCTCGCTCTTCTATGCAACGTGCTCCGCTTCCCTCCCTCTCCCTCGGATCGCCCTTTTGACTCTCTTTCTCTCTCTCTCTCTCTCTCCCCCATTTTCTTTCTTTCATTTTTTCTGAATTCTGGGTTTTGCTGAACTCTATCTTCTTTTGAAGCTTTTGTGCACTATGGACGACGAAGACGGCACGAGAGTTATCGAAGACGATGACATGGAGGCCTTGGCTGGCCTAAGCGCCGTACCTCCGCCCCGAAAGAATCAGTCTTACAGCCAACAACTCCGTGGCACATCGTCGCATAAACGCCACTCCCAACTGCGCAAGCACAGCCTCGACGATGTCCAAGTGGTTGGCCTTAAATCAGAACACCCCTTCTACGACTCTTCCGACGAGGACTTCTTCCCTTACTCCTCCACCACCACCACCCCCACCACCCCCACAACCCCCACAATCACCACTGCTTCTTTCGCTGGCGGTGGTGACAGGCTCTCCATGGAGGGTGCTGCTCCCGACGACTTCCGCCAATCCCAGCCATTGCCGGAGTTCATCGGCAGCGGCGGCGCCAGCGGAATCTTCAAGGTTCCTACTCGGGCGCCGGTCCATCCCGGTCGCCCGCCTTGCCTCGAGCTTAGGCCTCACCCGCTGAGGGAGACCCAGGTGGGAAAGTTCTTAAGAAACATTGCGTGCACGGAGACCCAGTTGTGGGCCGGCCAAGAGTGTGGCGTGAGGATGTGGGACTTCGAGAACGCGTATGAACCTGGCTGCGGGCTCGGTGGGTTCGGCGGGCGGGTGAGGAGGGGTGACGAGGACGCGGCGCCGTTTCATGAGTCGGTGAACACGTCGCCTACCATGTGTTTGTTGGTTGATTGTGCGAATAGGTTGATTTGGAGTGGGCATAAGGATGGGAAGATTAGATCCTGGAAAATGGACCAGCCTTTGGATGATACGCCTTTCAAAGAAGGTCTTTCCTGGCAGGCGCATCGTGGTCCTGTTCTTTCTATGGTTTTGACATCTCAGGGTGAGCCTTATTAGCATATGTTTCATATTTAGTCAATGAATTCTTCTCGAGGTTGATATGAATTGATGGAGATTATTATATTGATTTGGGCTAAGCGCTCTCTGTTTTTTGGTTTTAAGCATTTGAGGAAGAAATCTGAAGCATTGTTTGTTGTAGCAGGATCCTCTGGTGTAACTCCACGGTGGAGTTCTTGAAATCCTAGCCATTTTTAATTAGATGATTTAAAATTTTCCATTTCAAACTTTTACCAAATCTAGAAAATGTAGCAAAATGAGAAGCATTTAATTTTCTAAGAGAGCTGGCAAATTCTGAACCATTTTAATTATGATTTGGAGAGTTCTATAATGGAGTTACTCCCAAAAATCTAGAAGATCCTAATGGGTTATAGGATTGCTATGTCCTTGCAAATATTAATATTTCTTAATTTGCTAATTACTTCACCTAGTCATTTCTTATTCACTTGATATATTGTATCCTGGTAGTTTGGCACGTATTTTACATGTGCACATGAGAACTGATCTTTGTATGACATTATCTTAGGTGATGTTCCAAATCTAATAGAGATGATTATCTATTGCTTGAGGTTTCTTTATTAAAGATGCTAAAATACGAGGTGGTTGTTGTCAAAATGCTTTTTTATGTTGTTAAATCACCATTTATCTCAAAAGAAATATTTTGATTGAAATGAGAGATACATTGTGGGAGTCACTCTAATACTATGTTAAATTATCAATTATCCCAAAAGCTTAAGCTTGATAGGTAGGTGTGAATTTAATTATAATTTTAACATATGTCACATGCTACAGCTTTTTACACTTGCAAGTTTTTAAGTATTCGTGTTGCTTTGATCCAGGTGATCTATGGTCAGGGGCTGAAGGTGGTGTTATTAAAATCTGGCCATGGGAATCCATTGAAAAATCTCTTTCTCTAAAACCAGAGGAAAAACACATGGCAGCTTTACTGGTGGAGAGGACATATATTGACCTAAGAAGCCAAGTCACTGTTAATGGTGTCTGTAGTATATCTTCTCAAGAAGTAAAGTATTTGTTATCTGATAATATTAGAGCTAAAGTTTGGTCTGCTGGGCCCCTATCCTTCTCAATTTGGTACGGTTTTCTTTCATAGTAGCATTTTTGTTGGAGGTTTGATATTTAAAGAATGCAAGTGTAGAAATCTATGTACTGGCTTGCTGTGTGCTTCTTTTAACCCTGTAAGAACTTGAACATTCTATGGGGTGCTTCCATGGGGGGAAAAAAAATCTGCCCACCTTTACCATGTCGAAGCTGTGAATTTTCAGGGGAAAATATAGCATCTCAAAGTGCTTTATTGATTGTGAATAAATTCTTATAATATCAAAAATTACATCTTAATTACATCTAAAGTTGGTGTTCCCACAGGGATGCTCGTACAAGGGAGCTTCTGAAAGTATTCAATGTAGATGGTCAGATGGAGAATAGAGTTGAGATGTCATTGCCGCCGCAAGATCAAGCAGTAGAAGATGAGATGAAAGTAAAATTTGTTTCTACATCAAAAAAGGAGAAATCCCAGGGTACTAGCTTTTTGCAACGGTCACGTAATGCCATAATGGGAGCTGCAGATGCTGTTCGTCGAGTTGCAACTAAGGGGGCAGGGGCATTTGTAGAAGATGCCAAGAAAACAGAAGCACTAGTGCTAACAGTTGATGGAATGATTTGGAGTGGATGTACAAGTGGCTTACTTGTGCAGTGGGATGGGAACGGAAATCGACTGCATGAAGTTTTTCACCATCCTTGTTCTGTCCAATGCTTTTGCACTTCTGGGACACGAATTTATGTAGGCTATGTGAGTGGTGTTGTCCAAGTGTTGGATCTCGAGGGAAATATGATTGCAGGATGGGTTGCTCATAACAGTCCTGTGATAAAATTGGCAGTTGGGGCTGGCAATGTTTTTAGCTTAGCTACTCATGGTGGTATACGTGGATGGAACTTCACCTCTCCAGGGCCTCTTGACAACATAATACGGTCTGAATTGGCAGGAAAAGAACTGACATATACAAAACGGAACAATGTCAGAATCGTAGTTGGCACATGGAATGTTGGTCAAGGAAGAGCCTCTCACGATTCCCTTATGTCATGGTTGGGTTCTGTTGTATCAGATGTTGGCATTGTTGTTGTTGGGTTGCAAGAAGTAGAGATGGGCGCTGGTTTTCTTGCAATGTCTGCAGCAAAAGAGACTGTAAGATCCTGTTGACTGACTTCAGTAATGTTGCTGACCACTTGATTGTGGTGACTTCAGTCCTTTGGCAGTTTTTACTCTCTCTCTCTCTCTCTCTCTCTCTCTCTCTCTCGTGTGTATATCAGATTGTTTATTTATCTATTTACCACTTCTCTTTCAATTGTAGGTAGGACTTGAAGGGAGTTCTGTCGGGCACTGGTGGTTGGACACAATAGGAAAGGCCTTAGATGAAGGGAGTACTTTTGAGCGTATGGGTTCTAGGCAGCTCGCAGGCTTGCTTATATCTCTTTGGTAAGTAACTACATTTCATATGCATTGGAGATTTAGCCTGTTATTACAGTCGTGAATTTATACTACACTTTTCTTCGATGAGGCACCCGAATGTGGCCCTCTGGGTGTCCTTAGGGTTTCTATCCTCTTATAATGCTCCTTTCTTATGTAATTTAATATTCTTCAATTAGGGTGAAAAAGAATCTTAGACCATATCTTGGGGACATTGACGTTGCAGCAGTTCCATGTGGCCTTGGTCGTGCAATTGGTAATAAGGTTTGTATATCTTCCTTTGTAGCGCTTATTTGCCATGTATGAAGTAAGCAATCAGTAACTTAATGTGTGCAAAATAGACAAGAAATTAGTCAGTATGGAATTTTTAGTTCATTTTGTTCTCTCATAAAGAGCTATAAAGGCATTACTCTGTCTATTTTAAGAGTTTTTTGACTTCCAATGTATATGCCAACTGCCAAGTATAGCTTTGAGTTCATTTGATACATTCTTTTTCCTATTAAATGCCAAGTATGTCATTGCATTTTTTTTTTCTTAAACAATCTAAGAGTTGGGCACAATGGACATCTATTTTCCAATTGAGGGGAATATCTGGGAAGGGGCGTTTTCTTTATAGTTCAAAAACAACTAAACGCATATAGCTGTGAAAAAGAAGCAATATTATAAGTAGAAAGAGTAAAAAGACATGAGATGTCCAATCAAAAGAAGCCACATGGATGGAAAGAAGAAACCAGCAAAAGCATCCTCATGAAAAGTGAGGGACCTCTGGCAGGCGTATAATTTGCCATGCAAGTTCTCAGTTTTGATGCACTTGTAGATTTGCAAGAGTTGCAATCATTAGTAAAGTTTGTGATAAACCATCCTTTTGTGTCCTTAATTCCTTTCCATGGAGCAAAAATCTTTCTCAAATAGAAAAAAAAAATTAAAAATTAAAAAAAGAAAGAAATCTTGGTGAGAAACAAAACAACCTGATCCCTTATGATCCCAACTTCATTGTCATTGCCTATTGACTGTTTTTTTTTTTTCCCAATTTTTCTCCAAGAAGCACCTACTGGTGCTCAATTTCAGATCTCCCTCAGAGAGAAGCTTTCACTTCTTCATCAAGCCCACAAGGGTGCGGAAGCTCTTATATCATCTAATATTTGCCCTCTGGGGGAAATATTCTGCAGCAACTTGCCTTCTCTCTCTCTCTCTCTCTCTCTCTCTCTCCTTCCATAACTGATATTCCCACATCATTTCTGCAGAATCTTCCTTCTCTGACACCCAAAGCCAAGGACATAGCCGTAAAATGTGATTCATTTTCCCTAACCAAAGGAATGCAATCATCTTTTCCTAATAGTTGTGACCTGTGTGTTCGGCCTTAGCAGTACTTGACATAAATGTCGAATTTTTTTTTTTTCACTTAATAGCACGATTTTCTGTGTGCATTTGTTTTTCAATTTATAACATTGGCATGGCTACAACTGTCCAAACAGGGAGGTGTAGGTTTGAGAATCAGAGTATATGATCGGATAATGTGCTTTGTAAACTGTCACTTGGCTGCACATCTGGAAGCTGTCAATCGCCGCAATGCTGATTTTGATCACATATATCGAAATATGGTCTTCAGCCGGTCATCTAGTCTACTCAATGCAGCTGGTATGGTGCCATACTTGTTTTTGTATTGCTCTCGTCTTCTCCACATATTTATTTTGGCTGCTTTATTCTTCTGGCTTGCCATTGGTCCTCTCTGTTGCAGCTGGTGTCTCAACTTCTGCTCATATGCTTCGCGGTGCAAATGTATGCCCTTCTTATGATGGACATGATTTCTTGCCTTCTTATCAATTTTATATTCACCTTCATTGGCTAACAGTTGCAAGGGCTTGCTGCTTTCATAGGCTGGGGGTGGCAACTCTGAAGAACCAAGGCCTGAGTTATCTCAAGCAGATATGGTTGTATTTCTTGGTGACTTTAATTACCGGCTTTTTGGTATATCTTATGATGAGGCAAGGGACTTTGTTTCGCAAAGATGCTTTGATTGGCTCAGAGAAAAGGATCAGCTCAGAGCAGAGATGAAAGCTGGAAAAGTTTTCCAAGGAATGCGAGAGGCAATCATAAGATTCCCTCCAACATACAAGTTTGAAAAGCACCAAGCAGGTTTAGCAGGTACAAAGTAGAAACAATCATATGAGTTTCTGCATTAACTATATGAACTATCTGTGTCATGGTATTAGATATGAGTTTGGGCTTCTTGTTCAGAGAGTAGACAACATTTGAATTAGATTGGTACTCTGTATAAATTGAAATTGTCTTTGGATAGACTGTCCTGTCATCATGGGTTTTCATGGAAGCATTAATCTTGGAACTGTCACTATGTATTTTTCCAGGATATGATTCTGGTGAGAAGAAGCGCATTCCTGCCTGGTGTGACCGAATAATATATCGTGACAATCGGTCAGCTTCGGTGTCTGACTGCAGTTTAGAGTGCCCTGTGGTCTCATCAATTTTACAGTATGTTCTGTGGTAGGATTGTTTGCTGTTATCTTCATGATTTGTTTGTTGTAAATTTGGTCTTCCTCTTTGACAGGTATGAGGCATGCATGGATGTGACTGATAGCGATCACAAACCTGTCCGGTGTAAATTCAATGTGAGAATTGCTCATGGGGATAAATCTGTTAGAAGACAGGAGTTTGGGAAAATTTTCAGATCTAATGAAAAAATTAGGCCTATTCTTGAAAAATTAAGTTATGTTCCAGAAACCATTGTGAGCACCAACAATATAGTCCTTCAACACCAGGACTCATCCATCCTGCGAATCACCAACAAATGTGCGAAGGACACGGCTATATATAAAATCATTTGTGAAGGCCAGTTGACTGTCAAGGAGGATGGACAAACACCGGAGCATCGCCCAAGAGGTGGCTTTGGCTTTCCCCGATGGCTTGAGGTATCATGTTCTGCCTTTAGATTGGATTGAGACTCAACTGGCTTCAGAAACATGGGCTTCATGAATCATGGTTAAAATGAACTCGAGATACAGAATCTTAAAGAGACCACACCAACTTCATCCAAAAAATTGATCTGTATCTTCTTCCCTCACATGCATGTCTGCACTCAATAATTGGATAGAACTTGTACAATATGCATACAAGAATGTTCAGGACAGCAATTACCTGCTTTCACTTTCCCATTAGTGGTATCTTAAAGGCACACATACTCGATACATGTATTCTCATAGGTCCTGTACTTCCTTTTGCATACCCAATCTCCGAGGAAGTATAGCGTATGAGATTTTAACTCCATTCATAATTGTCACAAGGTGTACCTTTGCCTTCACTCTGAATTAGTGTTTGTTCTTGTATTGTGTTTGAATTAGGTTGTGCCAGCAGCTGGCATAATTAATCCTGAAGAATGCGCGGAGGTCTCAGTGAGTCACAAAGACTTTCATAACCTAGAAGAGTTTGTTGATGGCATCCCACAAAACTGGTGGAGTGAAGACACCCGGGACAAGGAGGTGATATTGGCCGTAACTGTGGGTGGCAGTTGCTCAATCCAAACATATAGTCACCGAATCCGTGTCCATCACTGCTACTCCGGCAAGACAATGCGCATTGACTCAAAAACCAACAGTTCTAGGAAGAATCAAGAAGGTTCAGTCCAACGGTCTGAATTCCGGCAACAAAGCACTTCCCATGTCACAGTTGATGACTTCCAAAATTTGAAAATCCATGAAGCTAGAAACAAAGACTAACAGTATGTGGCAGATGTAGATGCATTATCAGGGGGAGAAGTGCTTTGACTAGAAATGTTGGTGTAAATACTTTGTGAAGCCTGGTTCCCAGTACAATCATCTTAGGACAGGTTCAATTTGTTTATAATAATACGTTATATTATCAGTGTATCAGTTCTTACACTTCCAATTATTTAACTTCATGCTTTTAAGTCGAAGCGCATTGTAATTTTGGACAAATGATTCTTTCAAAACTGTAAGAAGCAGCGAAGTTGAGCTGCCTAGTTTCTTCTGAGTAGTACTAATATGTTGAATAAAATTCAGAATGTAAATCTTTCAAATTTAGTAACTTCACATAAAAAATTACTTAAAACACGTCACATCAACCGGTGAAAAACTGATGCGAAAAGTAGCATTACTAACCAAAAAAAAAAAAGCGCCAGCACACTCTAAACTAGCTTCAAGACTATCACATTTGTTCATGTTATTATAGGTATATTAGTTGTAAGCATCTCAACTGGCCATTGCAGCAAACAATATATAACAGCCAAAGCCCTAAAAATGACACAATAACTTTTATAACATAAACCCATTCTCTGTCTCACTGCCATGGTCACATGGATGCTGTTCTTCCTCAAAGTTGCTTTCATACGCACCCAAAATTACTCATTTTTAATGCCCCATGCCATGGTCACATGGCACACTTACTGAACCTCGAGATACACGAGTTCCAATCAAATTAAACACAAATTTGGAAGAGAAAAGCAATACCATGGAAAAAAAACAATTGTAAGCTGATTATAGAATAGATATCATAAGCCACTACAGCATTTGCACATAAAAGGAGTACCTATGAACTCCAAAGCTAGTAGTTGAATAGACATTAAATGTTGGCACCCCCAGCCTGCTCTTGAGCATCTAACAAATTCTATACTGATATCTAGGTTACAATTTGATTACTTCTAAATCATGGCAATGTCAATACCATAGAGGACCAGCAGGAGAAGGAAATTGTGGTACCCTTTTCATTGAAGTTTTTGTGTGTAGGTGCAAAGCAAGCACGAGATGAAAATCTGAACAACCTCATACCATCTCCACCTGATTGCTGATGACTAGTACTCTTTTCATTTCTTCTTGTACTCACCGAAACCTCAGCTTGAGCTCGTACAATCATATATTGATTACTCGAGCAGGCAGGGCAGATAGTTATATTGAGGTATATTAGGCTATCCAATCCTTCCAACTAAGCCTTATTCCAATGACATCAGAGTGCATACATCCTCTTATATCCACTGTTCAAAATCTCAGGTTCTGATGCCATAGAAACAGAGAAAGAACGAGATCGGCTCTCAGCTTTCCTTATGTTCCTCATTTTCTTCTCCTCCATTCTATGTAAAACGACGCAATAGCACATGGAGCCAATGGTAGTAAGCATGATTGTAGTACCTATTACTGTAGCACACACAGCAAGCCATTGGGCGTGTGAGCCCACCACCACATACGCCAGAGAAATGAAGGCAGCTGAAATGAAGAGACAAGCCAGCCACATAAGCTTGTTAATCACAAACACAAGCTGCCTCTTCGCCTTTTGTTCTATGACAACCACAGATGTTTGGACTACCACCACAGCCAAGGAAATGAATAATGCCAGGCTATCAAACACAACGAAGATTATGAAAGCCGGATTGTCTGCTATATTGGCCTGTCCAAGCGAAGTCCCCTTTCTTTTTTCCTCAACATACTGGCCAGGTACAGTAAAGATGGCAGCAAAAGCAACAGTAGCAATGAGAACTGCAACAACAGTTGCAGAGTTTATAGCATTGTTGAGACCACTAATGTGAAGCTTTTTTAGCTTCTTTGCAATTTTCTGGACCCTGAAACCAGTTTGACGGGTCTGTTTCAGTTGTGATTCGACATCGTGTTTTATGTCACTGACAGTCTGCTTAAGTTGCTTCACTGCACTTGGAGGTTTTCCATCTTTAGATTTGGTGGCCCCTGCTTCCCTTAAAATGGAGACGAGTTCTGGAGATCCACATTTTTCTGCAATGTCAAGTGGGGTCTCTCCATCCTTGTTCATAGCATTGATGCTAATACCCTCAACTAATATCAGACAACGTACATTCTGCAATGACATGAAGCCAACTTTCAACAGACTGTAAGAAACCGAGTAGAGACAGAAAATAGAAACAAAACTAAAATGAAGAAGTTAAGATATTTCAACATTTTATCTTATTATAAACAGAATTCATTATCTGGTCAGACATAGCTTCACTTTGGTTAAAATCCCAGTCACAAGGTAGTTTCATCCTATATCATTCTACCAAGATTCTTCCCTCAATCACGGCGGGGGGGGGGGGGATCCGATTGTATAATTGCAGAGAAAAAGACTGGTAACATAAGCAGTATAGCATCTGTCGTCGTAAGAAAATGCAATATTTCAAGACATAAGTTACATATGCACGCTTAAAACGAGAGAAATGAACAAGTATAGAACAGATTATATGTTATTTCTGTCGGGATATCATCTGAGACCCTGAAACAATAACAGATGTAAATGATTAAATCATCCTTTTATAATAACTGTGTTAGCTAGCATATATTTAGCCTTAATATCAGCTGTAGATATTCTGTAATTATAGGTTAATTATTCTTGCCTTATTTGGTTTCCTAGAATCATGTAATTGCTGATTTTCAGCATTGTAATTATCATTCTATTTTCTATATAAGATGTGAACCCTCACAAAAAGAGGTATTCAATCCAATTGACATGGTATCAAAGCAGGTTCTTTAAACGATGATGGGCATTTTCCTCTCGGTTGAACACGTGTTTGGCCAAAAGTTGTCACACGTGAGGGGGCATGTTAAAGTATCTCACATCTCTAAGAGGTACATAACTTGAGCACTTTATAAGCCATGGACACCCCTCCTCTCTCAAAGCGTTTTTTGAGAGTGAGTAAGGCCCATAGACTTTTACATGGTATCAAAGCTGACTACAGTGCGTACGATTCTTTCTATTGCCGCTTCCCAAGGCTGGCCACTTCACCAAATGGGCGTCAAAAATGCTTTTCTTCACGGTGATCTCAAAGAGGATATCTACATGAGTCCTCCTCCATGTTTATTTTCTTCCTCATCTTCCGCTGTGTGTAAGTTAAAGCGGTCTCTCTATGGATCAAAACAGGCTCCTCGGGCATGGTTTGAAAAATTCAGGTCTACTTTGATTCGCTTCTCCTTTGTTCAAAGCCAATACGACTCCTCTTTGTTTTTGTGCAAGACTCCGACTGGTCTTGTTCTCTTACTTGTATATGTAGATGATATTGTCATTATTGGCACTGACTCCACCATGATTGGCCACCTCAAGCAGAATCTTCAGGCTCCTTTTCATATGAAAGATCTTGGTCCTCTTAAGTATTTTTTGGGTTTGGAGGTGCACACGGATTCTTCAGGTATATTCTTGAATCAGCGCAAATATACCCATGATTTGATTGGGCTCGCGGGTCTTCAGGATTCGCCTTCGGTGGATACACCTATGGAGGTCAATGTGAAATATCGAAGTGAGGAGAGTGATCTTCTTGCTGATCCCACTATATTCCAACAGTTGGTAGGAAGCTTGAACTATTTGACTATTACTCGGCCTGATATTTCCTTCACTTTCCAGCAGGTTAGCCAGTTTATGCAAACTCCACGCCATCTTCATTTAGCTGCTGTTCACCGTATTATCCGATATCTTCGGGGGTCACCTGGTCGTGGGTTGTTCTTTCCGGCTGGCTCTCTGCTTCACCTTGTTGCTTATAGTGATGCGGATTGGGCCGGATGTCCTGATACTCCGCGGTCCGTCACAGGTTGGTGCATGCTTCTTGGTGATTCTTTGATCTCTTGGAAAAGTAAGAAACAAGCTCGCGTTTCTAAATCCTCTACTAAATCTGAATATCGGGCGATGTCTGCTGTTTGTTCTGAGATTGTCTGGCTCCGTGGGCTTTTGGCTGAGCTTGGTTTTCCTTAATCTGATTCTACTCCTCTTCATGCTGATAATATTAGTGCCATTCAAATCGCTGTTAATCCTGTTTATCATGAGCGTACCGAGCATATTGAAGTAGACTGTCATTCTATTCGGGAAGCAGTGGACACTCGAGTTATATCTCTTCCTCATGTTTATACTAATCTTCAGATTGCTGATGTCTTCACAAAGGCCATGACCTGATAGCGCCATCAATTTCTTGTGAGCAAATTGATGCTTTTTGATCGACCAACATCAATTTGTGGGGAGATGTTAGCTAGCATATATTTAATTATTCAGCATATATTTAGCCTTATATCAGCTGTAGATATTCTATAATTATAGGTTAATTATTCTTGCCTTATTTGGTTTCCTAGAATCATGTAATTGCTGATTTTCAGCATTGTAATTATCATTCTATTTTCTATATAAGATGTGAACCCTTACAAAGAGAGGTATTCAATCCAATTGACAAACTGGAGAAAAGAAGAAGATACAAAGACACTCCGGTTACGAAATATATCCTATTTCCCAAGACCCGTGAGATGCGAAAAATAAGAAGAAAGCAAAAACAAGCAATCACAAAAGACACAAAGATTTAAGTGGTTTCTTCAAGGTACGTCCACTGGCAGAGGCAATCATGAAAAAATTCAATATGAAGATGAAGTACAAAAATAGTAAAGAGAAAATCACTCAGAACCCAAAGTTCTAATACACTCAAATCTCACTATCACACAATAGAGATTATTCCCCAAAAGAGAAAACAAAAGATAGAAATACAAACTTTTCTTTTGCTGAAAACAGATGGCGGCTAGTCTCTCTATTTTCACTATAACACCCTTCTATTTTTCTCTTTTGTTTTGGCTCCTCCAAAACCAAGAAGAACATAGATCCGGCGCTGTGCGATGCGGCACCACAAAACCCAAAGACAAAGCTTGCAACAAAACAAACTCAAGCTTTTCTTTGTTTTTCCAAACATGCGGCGCCTCTCTTCTGCTCACTGAACAAAGGACTGATTGTATGTCCTTTTATTGATGTCTTATAGCCAGTTAGTGGTTCTCCTAATACAGGTCCAATAAGGACACATGAGAAACCAAAACCGTATGGGACTTCAACAAAAGGAGGTCGGTTAACACTCCAACTCCAAATAGAAGAAGGAATATACTGTTAGGAAAGAGAAGAAAGCGGAATGAAAGACTTTCAGGCAATCACACAAGAACAACAAGATTTACATGGTTCACCACTAAGGGCTATGTCCACAGAGTTGCAGCAAATTTCACTATGATAGAGAAAATAATACAAGAGACTTTTACAATCAAGAGACGCTAATTAAACTATTCAACTCTCAAACCCTCTATAGAAAACCTAGAAAATACTTCTCAATGTTTCCATTATTTTTTCATAGCAATAGAGTCTCATAACAAGTCTCTAAATAGAAAACTGGAGTTTTCAGGCGGCTGTGTCTGGACGCCCTCTTGGCGTGTCCGGACGCCCCGAGGGTTCCATAGCTTAAAGCCCCGCGTGTCCGAACATGCCAACGCCTTGTCCGAACATGCCTAAAAAGAACTGCTCCATGCAGCTCCTGTCCGGACGGGCCCTACTGCCTGTCCGGACGGGCTTGGCAGAAACTACTCCCTGGAGTGCCCTGTCCAGACAGGGTGTCCTACTTGTCCGGCCTAGGCTCCACTATCCAACATATACATGGGCCCACCAACTTCAGTAATTCACGTCACCCAAACGTCCAAGAACTCCCTGTATGTGTATCGTTTTTGAACTGTTTAGTTGTTGAAAGAAGTTTTGGTAATGACTGATGAGAATCAAGGTGTCAAATTTGCAGGTTTAGCTGATTTATGTCATCACTAAAGGCTAAAAGAGACATGGACTCCTCAAAATGTATGTGAGTTAAAAATGAAGACTTTGCTAAGTTTTCAAATTGAAGAAGTTCATGTAGTTGGCTGAATTTAGAGCATCAGTACAGTCAAGCAAACATTACTATCCTTATTTCCATGTCCTCTGGGAATGAGCAATAACCCCAATCCCAATCTAATCAATTTTACACTGAGCTTTCTACATTTGAAAACAAAGCTCCCCATTCCCTGAAATGCTGAGATTGTGGCATTAAGCAATCAGTTTAGTAAGTTTGAGTTTTGCTACACGCTTAGCAAATTGTATATTCAATCACACCTATCCACGTGCTTGCAAGTCCCCTCCTAAATAGGGACGTATATTTGGTATTCCAATGCCAAAGAACCAGAATTGCAGTTCTAGACTTCTCCAGAATTCTACCATTTGATTCTGCTTATAGTTGGAACATTTCCCAAAAGTGAGTAGAGTTTTATAGAAAGCTAAACCTTAAATTACTTGCTAGAAGAGGAAAAGAAAAATGTAAAACTGTCCACATAGATATTCAGTGGAGACTGAAGCCATTTCTTAGAATATAATTGCCTTGCGAAAAGAACTTTCAGAGGAAAAAAGAAAAAGGGAAAGAGAAAAGAAAAGAAAGAAGGTTCACTCTTGATGGACAGAACCAATGTTTTGGCCTCCATTTGAGTTCATATATCACATGCATATTAATTCTTGCTTTGACAGGTATCACAAAACTTATAGTTTACATTAGTGGAAACATCAACCAGTTCATATAATTGTTGTTTTAGACAAGAAAATAGAGCATCGACATATTTCATAGAGCAAAATTCACTGCATTGATTTATATAAAATTGAAAAAGAACGACAGTTGAAAAATAAAGAAATCAGGATGCACCTGAATACGGCCCTTTTTTATGGCAATATGCAACGCTGTGTTTCCCTTATTATCCTCCAAACTCAAAACCGATGGGTCAGGTTTTATCAGTTCCAGCACAATCTCCTCATTTTGCCCTTTCACAGCCATGTGCAATGCAGTTTGGCCTTTTTTATCAGTTCTAAAACCAGTGCTTACGTCTTTGTTTAGTAGGGACTTCACAACCTCCAAGTGCCCCATCCTCGCAGCAGAATGAAGGACAGTCTTGCCATTGTTCTTGGCTATCTTGACAAGGTTGGAGTCTGTTTCCAAAAGAAGGTTGACTATGTCAATGTGGCCCTGAGTAGCAGCTGTGTGTAAGGCAGTTGAATTGGAGAGATCTGTGGTCATGGCCAAGTTGGGGAATACGTTCAAAAGCTCCTTCAACACCTCTGAAAGATTTTTTTTTATTTATTTTCCCCTTGGTTAGGATAATGAGAGAGAAGAAAATCTTCAAGACAAGAAATAACATATTAATTGGTACTTACCTAAACAAACTTAGTATTTTTACACAATAATTTACAAATTTAAATGACAATAATGATCAGCATATTGAAGCAATACAACCAGTATCAAGTTGACCGTAGCATATTATGGGGTCTTATTGACAGCCTGAAGTAATCAAAAAGGAAAAAGAGTAACGCACATGCATGCACACAAACTTGCACATGCTTATCCACTCCCTGTAAATACAGTATTGAGAATTCCATGAAATTCCTCCTTTTTTCTTTTTTCTTTTTTTTTTTTTAATTTTTTTTTTTTTATGATAAGTAAACTACGGCCTTATTCCATTGAGAATTTCATGAAAGTAAATTCTATGAAATTCTCAATGGAGGGAGGGGAAAAAACAAACACGCAGAGATTGCTGATGCCATATTGGATGAACTCAGAAAACAGCAGTAGTAAGTTCAATTTTAAACTGATTAGCTGAAAATGAACGCACATATAGACTTCTTAACAATACAGAACACAAATATGGATTACTGCCACACACAAGCAGAGAAGCCTTTCACCAAGCTATATCTCTAACCTACACTATATCAGATCATCATTCTCTGAAATGAAAAAGTACAGTAATGAAGAATGTAGAGTTTAGAACACGTCCATAAATTAAGAGGCATGTAATATCATCGATTCTCTAGCTCAATTAGAGGTACAGACTCTGTATTCCATTTTGCAATATATATTTCCAGCACCTTTTTTCCCTTAAGCGTACATAACAGTGACCAAGGAAAGTATCTGGGTTCTTGTCACATTTAAAATAAGCACACTAGGTCATCATTAAGGAGACACTTTTTTTCCTCAAGAAATGACATCAATTATTTTGATCATCAAGCTTCTATAATTGCTTGTTCACGACTCAGGAAAGCACTAGTCACATCTGCGCGGTTACTCTAAAAAGACTAGTCGAAATTACAATTAGAGGTCCCTGAAATCAGCACTAGCTACATCTGTGTGGTTACTTCAAGAGGAATAGTCAATGTTACAATCAAAGGTCCCTGAAATTACTTATAAAATTCCGTTTCCCTTACTAAGAAACCAATGTGGAACTTAGCAGCCATGCAACAAGGTGAGACTGGACTTGGTGAGTGATTTTAGGGAGTTCCAATTGTAAATTTGACGAGTCCTTTTAAAGTAATAACGTAGATATAGCTAGTGCTTCCCAAGGTCGTGACAAACGGTATCAAGAGCAAGCTAATAACACCATGTGATGCTGGAGTACTATAGCATGACATGGGCCCTGACAAGAATGTAGGGGGATTAAAGTGGAGGAGATGACACCCTATATAGTTAGTCCTACATTAGGTAGGTGGATTGCAAAGTTGTAGAATAGGTACTACGTCCCATATTGGTTCCTTACTTTGATAAGTAAAATTTTTTTTTTGATAAGTATATTGGTTCCTTACTAAACGAGATTAGGCTTTATAAGTGATTTCAAAAGGCTCTAATCGTAACTTCAACTAGTCCTTCTTGAGTAAAAACATAGATGTGGCTAGTACTTCCTTAAGTCGTGATAGCTTGAATCTTTTGCAGCACCCTAATTGTTGTTTTTGGCTACCCACTTTAGATTATGCAAAAGAAATTCAACTCCTACCAAAGACAAATGGGACAAATAACTTTTTAAGGGAATCTACATGACAATCAAGCAAATAAAGAGAGCTAAAGAATGAAGGGGTAATCAACAAACTACGTATTAAGATTGGGTATCAAGAATAACAATAATGGGGGTTATCTGCACGAGACAGGCAATCGGAATACATTCTTACCAAGATGACCCTGCTTTGCGGTAATATGGAAGGGATCATACCCGTTCCTGGCAGTGATAGATGCAGTTTGCAGGTCCAAATGTTTCAACATCTCCCCAACAACCAAAGCATGCCCGCTATCCGCCGCAGCATAAAGGGGAGTCTCCCCCTCCTGGTTCTGCCTTGCCAACAAATTCTTTGCCTCATCACCATCACAACTCTGAAGAACCTCTCTCACTCGACTTAAATTCCCTGCCCGAGCCGCCAAATGAAGGGGCAAGTCTCCTCTTTTTCCCGGCGAATCCTTGCTCTTCCTCCTATCACCACTTATGAAACTCAGCTGTTTTTCCATCACTATGCGAAAGCTCTTCTGCTTCTCCATAAGTCCTTTAAAACTCTTCTGTTTCTCCATAACCCCTTTAAAACTCTTCTGTTTCTCCATAGCCCCTTTAAAACTCTTCTGTTTCTCCATAACACCTTTGAAACTCAGTTGTTTCTCCATTGCCCCACGAGCATGACCCTGCTTTTCATCTACCCCGCGAAAATCCTGTTGTTTCTCCATTGTGGCACCCCTAAAGCTACTCTGTTTCTCCATGATCACCCGCAAAATTCCACTGAACTTACCAGAAAATCTAAAAGAAATCCACTTCCTTGTATTTGGGATTCTATTTGTCCATGATCAGACAAAAAGTGTTGCAGAGGAATCACAGTATGTCTCGACACATGTCACCTCCCTAAGGTTGAGATTCTGATCACCAGATTTCTTGAAGCAAACACAACCTTGGCAGATAAATAAAACTACTCTTTCGCACTTGGAATTCCAATCTTCCTCCTACAGAGAAATCAAAACCTTTATTTTTCACAAGCTGACAATCAGTGTTAAATACCTTGATATTAAGCTCTCCAGCCAGATTTTTGATGTGCAGAAAGAACCCAGTTGACACCTGCACTGAATCTGAAAACCCAAAAACTGATTCCCACAAGTGACGAAAAAGAAAAGGATTCAGCAGATCAGAAGCTCAAAACCAGAAGTTCTTTCAGAGACCCACCAGGAAGTGTAACTGAGAGAACATCATCATTATTAGAGGGAGAGCAAGCCGCCCATCTTTGCTTTCTCTAATTGCTGAAAACAACAGGACCGCAGGCGCACACACGCTGCACCATCTCTTTAAGATAAAGCTACTTATCTCAACTTTTTACTGAGGGAGTGAGAGGATAAAGGACGTTTATTTATTTATTTTTGCCTTTTCATTATTTGACATTTTAATGCTCCAATTTCAACATATAAAATAACCCCAACAACGTTGCAGTAAAGAACAAACAGTCAAATACAACCTGCTGTTAAACTAGTATTAATTCATTATCAGAACAAGTTCATGAAAGCTTGAATATAAATGTGTAAATGTTGTACGGTGTTTAAATATCATTTTTCAAACAAATATTATCCATCGGATTCCATTCCGATCCAAAGAAAGTTGAGAATTTTATTATTACCTTCTTCTTTTCACTACAATCATCTGTGAATATGTGCGTATATACGTTAGTGATATTTATCGGCCGCCACTCCATTGTCGTCTACTTCAGAAATTGCAATGATAGTCGTTTGGAAAGGAGCCAACTAGCCAAGTGGATGGCTCCAAGACAAACCGAAAGGGCACCAGAACCAAAACAAAAGCAGGCAACAACGAACAATCCGACCCTTGAGTTGTGTGGTCCAGATTGTTTCTTTGTGCGGTCATTGACCCATTCGTTTATTTCTTCATACGTAACTTTAATTATTGGAAAAATATTATATATCACGTTTTAATTTGACAATTATTTTATAATGCTGAGACAAACTATAGTCTTGGTCAATCTTTGTATGTAAGTGGAAATTATTATTCGATTTTTAATTGGTTAGTTTGCATATGATAGAGAAATATGTTTGGTTTTATTCTTTTGTACGTTTCACAGATTCAATGATGGATTTGCGCATTTTTTATGAGAAAATAGACAATAAATGTTCAGGAGAATGAAACTAAATATTTTTCTATAATATATCAATAGTGATTTTTACTACTATGACCCTGTTTAGTGAATCCATTCCCCTCATTTTATCCCGTTTGTGTCGGTACGGAAAAGTAGTGAAGTCGGAAAAAGAATTCAACATTTATTTCTATTTCCATTTTACCCCCGATCTTTCGATATGAAAAAACGAAAAAAAAAAAAAAATAGACTAAAAGGTTGGGGGTAAAATGGGAATATAATGAAATGTTGGCTTTCAGTCGTCTGATCATCCGTACTGACAAATAAAAAAAATAAAATCTAAGCTTTAGCGATGTATAAAAATTCTTGAGACATTTTGGTAATAATCATGGACAAACTATAGTCTTGGTCAATCTTTATATGTAAGTGGAAATTATTATTCGATTTTTAATTGGTTAGTTTGCATATGATAGAGAAATATGTTTAGTTTTATTCTTTTGTACGTTTCACAAATTCAATGGTGGATTTGCGCATCTCTTATAAAAAAATAGACAATAAATGTGCAGGAGAATGAAACTAAATATTTTTCTATAATATATCAATAGTAATTTTTACTACTATGACCCTGTTTAGTGAATCCATTCCCCTCATTTTATCCCGTTTGTGTCGGTACGGAAAAGTAGTGAAGTCGGAAAAAGAATTCAACATTTATTTCTATTTCCATTTTACCCCCGATCTTTCGATATGAAAAAACAAAAAAAACCAAAAAAAAAAAAAAGAAAAAAAAGAAAGAAAGAAAAAGAAATAAAAAAGAATAGACTGAAAGGTTGGGGGTAAAATGGGAATATAATGAAATGTTGGCTTTCAGTCGTCTGATCATCCGTACTGACAAATAAAAAAAATAAAATCTAAGCTTTAGCGATGTATAAAAATTCTTGAGACATTTTGGTAATAATCATGGACAAACTATAGTCTTGGTCAATCTTTATATGTAAGTGGAAATTATTATTCGATTTTTAATTGGTTAGTTTGCATATGATAGAGAAATATGTTTAGTTTTATTCTTTTGTACGTTTCACAGATTCAATGGTGGATTTGCGCATTTTTTATGAGAAAATAGACAATAAATGTTCAGGAGAATGAAACTAAATATTTTTCTATAATATATCAATAGTGATTTTTACTACTATGACCCTGTTTAGTAAATCCATTCCCCTCATTTTATCCCGTTTGTGTCGGTACGGAAAAGTAGTGAAGTCGGAAAAAGAATTCAACATTTATTTCTATTTCCATTTTACCCCAGATCTTTCGATATGAAAATACGAAAAAAAGAAGAAGAAAGAATAGACCGAAAGGTTGGGGGTAAAATGGGAAGAGAATGAAATGTTGGCTTCTAGAAGAAGCCAACCATTTCAATCGTCTTACCTTCCGTACTGACAAGAGGGGAAAAAAAAAAATCTCAAAGCTTTAGCGAGGTATAAAGATTCTTGAGACATTTTGGTAGTAATCTTGGACAAACTAAAAGGGCGACTGAGTCTAGAAAAATTAAATTATTGAAACATCTTTCCATGTGAGTATAATTAAATAAATAAATAAAAGATAAAAATAATCAGGTATTTAAAACAAATAACGAAATAATTAAGGAGAAACTGAGAAACTAGAAAGTGAGCTCCATGTGGCTTACATGCAAATCTGCTGAATTAGGTAATCAATTAATGTTGTCAAATATGATATAAAATTATAAATAGATGACCAACCTTTTAAATTAAGGTAGCCAAATATCTCAAAGCACACAAACAACCCTTCTTTTTTTTTTTTTTTCTTTTTTTTTTCTTAAATTTGATTAAGAGCATTCTGAATAGTCTCACTAGATTTTAAAAGCTAAAATAGTTAAAAATCACATTTTTTATTTTAATTATCAATTTTTTTAAGCACTCTCAACAGCCTCACAATTTCAACTATTCACATTCATTATTCCATTTAAATATTTTTTTTCAAATATTTCTTTATTCTTTTTCTAACATTTATATTTTTAAATGGCTGTCTTTTCCTAACAGTCATATTTCCAAAATTTTTGTTTTATCCAAACGGTGGTATTTTTAAAAATTTCACTTTTCCTAATGGTCACATTTTTAAATATTTGTCTATCCTAACGGTAATATTTTTGAAAATTTTCCTTTTACAATCATATTTTTTAAGATGACTTGGCAGCCTTGGCTTGGCTTTGTGTTGCTCCTAGTTTTGGTCCAATGCTGCATAGAAATGAGCGTTTGCTTGAGCATAAAACAAAATATGAAAAAAAAAAAAAAAAAAAAAAAAAAAAGAAGTACAATTTTTTGAATAAATTTATATTTTTTATTGTAAATGAGGAAGGAAGGCCGGTTAAAGGTCACTTCAATTATTTCTCTTTGTAGACATAATTCTACTTGTATGGCTACAACCAAGCTTCCAACCTGTCATTTTTTATTATTTTTTTATTTATTTATTTTTTGAACAAACTCCAGAGTCTTTCATTGCAGAAAAGAACCCCAAAGGGGAATACGACAAGGCCAAAGCCACAGAGCAAATACAGGAGTACAGAAGTTGAAATCTCTGCCCGAAGGCAACAACAAGCCCGTAGGCCAATGCAGTGAATGAAGCTGAAGAAACTCCATCCACAAAGTCTAGAGAATCCAGATTTAAAGCAGCTACCAAAAAGGTAGACTGTGATCAAAGAAAAGAATGTACAAATACAAACAGAAGAAACAAAAAAACAGCACCATGAGAACCGCCACCGGAGCACAGGCCGTGAAAAGCACGCACCTACTTCGGGTGCCCTTCCAGCATCGAGCGACCTCCAAAAGCCCAGATCGACACAAAACGAAGCCGGATATGCAAACCGTGGCCCACACGCGCTAATCTAGGGAGGACACTCCCCAGCGCGTGCTGGCCACGCGCCGCTCAAGAAAGAACCGTACAGCTCCATCGAGTGTCTACCGAAACCAAAGGAGGCCGACGACCACTATAGAAAAGCTCCTATCAACGAACACCCAGCAGAGGCTTATAGATCTAGAATTAAAGCACAACTCCACCGGAGACCACCGACATCCGCCATTCCCACAGGCTAGAGCCTGGATCCTTCTGTTTTCACCAACAACAACCAAACCAAACAACAAAACAACAAAGAAAAACACCAACCTCACCGGATTTAATGCCGAGAGGGGCCACAGCTCCACAACCCTAAGGTTGGGAGAACAAAACACCCACCACTGGAGACCAGTGGGAGGACAAAAAACCCATCTTAGCCCTCACGAGCTAGGGGAAGACCAACACCAGGAGGGGGAGACGTGAAGCCTCCCCCCCCCCCAGAACAAACTCTAAGATTTCCAGAGAGAGAGAGAGAGCTTGAAACGCGACTTTCTGTGCTTTCCAACCTGTCATTTGAGTAGCTTTTGCTGACTGACTTTTTGACCTTTCTCTTTTATTGTTACTTTACAAATTTATGATAAAAGAAGACATAAAAATGAGATAGAAATTAGGAAACAATGAAAAATTAATTTTTGTAATCGTCATAAATTACAAACTTGCTTACTGTCGTTTCAAAGTGAATTCAGATGTTCCTCGGATATGAAAAAAAAAAATTAACTCTTGGAATCAAATTCCGTTATGTATCACATCAACACCAATAAAATAAAGACATGTCATTTTTAAGATAAAAAAATATAAATATATAAAACTAAAAAAATTACTTAAGAAAAAGGTAAAATAAAAATAAAAATTAAGGAAATGAAAGTGGTAGGCAGCCAGCTTTTTGGGGGTGGCTTGCTTGACATCCCATCCCTTTACTCTTTTTATTTTTTTTTTTTATTTTTTTTATTTTTTTTTTAGTTTTATATATTGTATTTTTTTTTTATTTTATTAAGAATGACACGTGTTGTCATTTCATTAACGCTGACATGGCACCTAACAAAATCTGTCAAATTTTTTTAATGAAATTTTTCTCCAGTGAATAATATTTTTTTAGCATACCTCATGGACTTCTTAATTTACTTTGAAACGACATGAAATGATTTGTAATTTAGGCTAACCATATAGACTAATTTTTCATTTTTTTTTTCTTCTAGAAATTACATAAATTTGGGGTGATACGAAAATATGGTAGATTTGATAAAATGTTATTTAAAAATAACACATGAGAATATATATATTTAATAAATTTTCTTTCAACTTTATCTTGCTATTAAAAATGCATAGGTATCTCACATGAAAATTAACACATCATTTTTATGGACTAAGAACACAGTTTAAAGGAAATATTTGTCCTCTTAATGATGGTATTAGACTAGTTCGGAAATATTATGGTTATAATTTTTAGAATTTTTTTTTTAAAACTAATTTGTAAAAATTCGTACAAATCAGCATTTAAAAATGACTTGTTATTTAAACTAATAAGTAAGCATATAAAAAACAAGTGAAACTAAAAAAAAAAATGTGCATATTAAAGACACGTGTCACCTCAGTAAGAAATTTGAGTACGTAATCCGAGAGTTGACGTATACCTAAATTTTATTCCAGTGCATTGACTTTTCGTGTAATCACAGCAGTTAGGGACCGTGGATTGTTTGGAAACTGCATCCTTTGTTGACTGGCCCGCTGATTCATGAAGTCAAGTCAAAAATAGAATAGCGTCATATTACATACGATACTAACCCCGATCAAAGAAGCCATCAGGATTCTTTCCATTTCATTATTTCATCATATATATTATATATTAATTTATAACGAAAGGTTAAGATTTAAAGTTGTAGTTTGGCACCAATCTTTTTGGCCATTGGATATTCTTGTTTTAAATGTTTCTAAATCCGGAACGCATTGGCATTCCATGGGCAGATTTTCATCTGTTTCAAATCTTTGCTGTGATTGCATATGATGAACTTTGGTTTTTTAGGAATAAAGCTCACCGTGAGGATCTGATTCCAAATGCGTTATATCAGCTACTATTAACAAATTTGTTCTGGAACATCATTCTACCTGGTCTTCTAAATTGATCAAAACCCCAGAGGTTTGGAAGAAGCCCGCCAACTCCGGCCCCTTACTTAAAGATCAGCTATGATACTGTTACTCGTGACTCTTTCTCAGTACATGCTGCTGTTTGTAGGCACTATTATTAAATGCATCTCTCTCATCAGCCCCCCATATACAGCTCTTCATGATGAAGCCTTGGCAACTTTGTTGGCTGCTCGTTTGACTCTTTCTTTGGAAGCAACTTCTTTTATCTTAAAAAGTGATTCTCTCACAGTTATTTTAGCTCTTTAACATCCAGATATCACGCAAGACTGGCGCATTGCTACTACAATATCTCAAGTTTTTGCAACTATTCCATCAACAATTAGCTGGACAGCTAGTCATATTAAGCGAAGTACAAATTTTTGTGTCTATCATGTGGCAAACTGGACTGTGACCAAAAATTTTTCTGGCTGAATTCCCTTTTTTTTTTTTTATCTCAGGATATGTTCCTACTTGTTTTGGACTAGACTCCTCTATCTCATTCTTAGTCCCTTAGTTTTTTTTTTTTTTTTTTTTTTTTTCTTTCCAATTACTTCAAAAAAAAAAAAGAAGTAATAAATAAATCTTAACCATAAAAAGAATAGTATAGAGTTGAATTACGTCATCAATACTACTAAACTATATATCCCTTAAATTTAAATTAAAAAAAAGATTTATTTATAAATAAAAAGAAAAACTTTCAAATTCGTGTAGATTTTTGACCAAGCATGCACGATTAATCTCACCACGGACCACAAGTCCAATAAAACAAATAGAAGAAAGCAAGACGAAGTACGTATTGACCGCTGGAGACCGCACACAATCTGTCCACGTGTAACATGCATGTGTTATTTACTACTTATTTAGTATCGTTTGATGGTCAAAGGAAACGTCTGTAGTCAAACTTGGACACAAGCAGTCTATCCTCACCCGTCATCATCCACAAGTATTAACGTCCATCTTTTTATCCTTCAAAATGACGTGGCTTTTAAATTTATCATTAAATTTGAGATGAATTATTATTAAATTTTAATATAATAATTTTTAACATTACTTCACATCACTCACCAGCCCATTCTAAACCACGTCATTTTCATTTTGCCAGTCAGCATTAATTGTGATTTTCTTTTTGAAAAATGAATAAAGTTGCATCTTTTATACATCTCCATAACTAAGTTTTAAATCCACCATTAAATTTGTGAGATCTACATTTAGGTCTTATAAAATCAAAGGTGATGTACAAAAAATATATAAGAAATGCAAAAATATATCATTTCTCTTTGTTCTTACCATATTTTACTTTACGTTTATCTAAATCGGTCAACGTGATTTAGAGTTTTGACCGGTAGTTTTACCGGGGGTTTAAAAAAATAAATAAATCATGCTGTTAAAAAAAATTGACAAAATTTATTAATATGTCACATCAATACTAATCATGTGACAACTTATAATACCAAAAAAAAAAAATATATATTAAAAGAAAAACAAATATATATTAAAAGGAAGAAAATAAAGTGAACATGATTGAAAACGAATGGAAAACTCGACCCATTTGCTAGAATACAAAGAGGGCATGGAGAATTCTTACGCCTGGCGTTCATGACATGTCAATATCAATGTCCGTAGAAAGGCGCGCGCGCACATGGACTCGAGATTCCTTGAGGACAACTGGTGGACATGAGAGGTTTACTAATCGTTTGCTTAACAATTTCGATGGTACGGTACATACAACTACTATTTTTTTTTTATCTTTACTTTTATTTTATTAGATAAATTTGTGAAAAGATTCGAATATTCTAATTCAAATTTTAAATTTATATATAATACTTTAAAATTAAACCATTAAAAAAATAAAAGAAGAAAGTAAAGGAAAAGAGAGGGGGTGGTTGCCAGTTTATTTTTTAATAAAAAAGTATATATATATATATATATATTATTAAATTATTGTTTGATGGTATTTCTATTTTTAAACAAAATTTTGAAGTCTAAAAATTGAATATTTCGTCTAATTTAACGAAATTTCCTAACGGAATGTGGCAAAGATACAAAAATGGTAATTGTATGTTCTCTTTCGGTCAAGATGTCAGTTCGTGATAGCATGTTGACAATGACTGATAATTGATAAGAAGAAACAATAATTATCCCTATTAATTATTTGCATTCGTTATCCACGTATGCGAAAGTAGATAATAATTTTAAGGTATGCAAATATATATATTATATTTAATAAATTTATCAAAATGATGTTGTTTTGGTGTTTAATACCAAAATGATGTATTTTTTTTTTTTTTAAAAAAAAATTAGGTATAAGTTATATTTACATTATTTTCAAAAGTAGTGTGAAATCAAAATATTTTCAAAACATTAGGGCTTAAAAAAAAAATTAAAACAAGCCAAAAATACTAAAAATCAGCCAAATTATTTTCAAAGTTGTTTGAAACGGGCTCTATTAGAAACCCAAAGAAGGCAAAAAACTATAGTAGGTTCAAAAAGCCCATTATCTAATACACAGATAGCAGATAATAACCGCATTTAATAACTGCAATAACCGTACAAATGCGGTTAGTAAAAACTTGATGCAAAAAAAGGGATATCTACATTTTGTAGATGCGGGTGAAAATATTATAAATAACTGCATTCCGCATAATGGCGCATATACACCCCTAGTTGCAGTGGTTTTGATTTTCCAATGTTTTGAGTTTGCCAGTGGCTTTTATTTGCTTTATGTATATATATATTTTTTAATATTTGATTTTATTTTATATTGTGACATGTAACACATGTCACAATATAATTAATACTGATATTACACGTTAATAGATTTTGTCAACTTGGTCTCTAGTCAATTGAGCTACCCCTTGTGAACAATAGAAAATGAAATTGAATTCTCTTGAACGTTTGTCGTAATAACATTTACTGTTATTACAAATCAATGACATAATGTTATCGAATATAATATTAAATTCACATATTATTTCTTATAAAAAAGAAAAGAAAAGATTGCTACACTTTTTCACAAATTAAGATTATCTCAAATTATTTGTCTGAATTTGATAGAATCTAGGTAAGTGATTGTGAGATATCACTTATAAAATCTACCTAAATAAATAAAAATTAGGCTGTCCAACTACTTATCCGACCAGTCAAATGGGTTTCATGTGGTGTGGCGTACATTTAATTTTTTTTTTTAAAAAAAAAACAAAATTAAAAGAAATTACTGTTAGTGCTTTTATAAGCAGCTACCGGGCACGAGAATTCCGGTACTGCTTCCACCTATGTTCTTACACGACGCCGTTGCAGCCTTATTCATGTAAGTAAGCTTGATGTCCTCCAATCTGATCCCTCTGCATGGAGTGGTCGGGCTACAGTCAAAGGTCACAGCCTCCGGCGTGGCAGATGTTCCTTTGATGTTTCTATACGTCACTCCACTAATCTTCACACCCGAGCTCTATATATATATATATATATATATTAACCAAAATAAACATTAATTATAGAATATTTAATTATATATAAAAGATAATAAGATTAATCGTGGTTAATTAATAATTACCTGGGTAGGACAACCTTGGTTGTTGGGGCAATAATTCTGGTCAATGATTATGGGGTTCTCAACGTTGTTCATAACAATGTTTTCGAAGAGAATGTTACGAACAAACCCGTTGCTGGGCCTGGCCCATGATTTTATCCGTACTCCGTTATCTGATCCACTGAATACTGCGTTTCTTACCGTTACGTCTTGGACGCCTGCTTCGTTCACTTCCTTCCCCAAGCTGCCAATGCTGCCAACACCATATACAATTAATTTATCACTTCTATTGGATTAATTGCTTCCAAAACTACCCAACAAAATATCAAAATATTTGCAATATTTGTAGCCGAATCCGCAAAGTGCGGATATCATTATTTGTACTATATACCCAACAAAATATCAAAATATTTGCAATATTTGTAGCCGAATCCGCAAAGTGCGGATATCATTATTTGTACTATACTTTTATTAATCGCATCTGCGCGTTTATTGTGATTATTATCTGCTATTCACATATTAGATAATTGGTTTATTTTAATCTTTTGGCCGTTCTTCGGATTTCTATTAAGGCCTAGTTTAATAATTTTGAAAATAATTTAGGTCCATTTTTAGTGTTTTGAGCATTTTTTTTAAAAAAATATTTTTTAAGCCATAATATTTAAAAAATATATTATTTCGCATTACTTTTTTCCTTTTTGTTACACGAGAAAGCAACACAAGTAATTAAACCAATGTAAACATAACCTATACCTAATCCAAAACAACATCATTTTAGTTTTGAACACCAGAACGACGTTGTTTTGTTGAATTTAATAAATATAGTATATATAAAATATATATCATATGTAAAGGATCCGCTAATTGCATCGGCATATCCTAAAAATGCTATCAGAATTCGCATGTATATATGCAGGTAATATTTTTTTGCTAATCGCATCTATATTTACATGTACGGACAATGGATAACAAATAGTTGTAAATAACGGATGTGAACGGTTAGTATTCGTCGGCATATACACCTCTAACAGAAGCAGTAACTTACTTAATAACATTACTTTTTCTCGGTTAATGTCATGATCATTATACCTTACTCCATGTCCGGGGCCGCACTTGATGTTGTTTATCAGCAAGTTTTTGGTGCCGGGGCCGATTGATATGCAATCATCTCCGGTTTGCAGGGTGCTTCCTTCGATTGTAACGACGGTTGAAGTCTGAACATGAATTCCGTCCGTATTTGGGCTCTGATCAGGAGCGAAAAGCTTCACATTTCGGACTACCACATTGTTGCAGCTGTTGATAACAAGGTGGCTTAGCTGACTGTTGATGGATGTTAAGCCACTGATCACAATGTTGTTTGCCCAATTAAACGTTATCGACTGCATTGGAACACACATATTATATATAGATCGATCCTGTTAAAACAATTTATAGGAATTTATTTGCGTTTGTAATGCTATTTAATATACTGTTATACGATTATTATATAACTGGAATAACGTGACAATGAAAAATGGCCTTTAGATCAATAGGGACTTGTAAAAAGAAAACGGACAAATTTTTTTTACAAATCGATTTGTAGGTAGGATGGTACATGTAGATGCGGTTATTTGTAATGTTCGTAACCGCATCTGAGAGATTATTAAATGTAGTTATTATCCGTTATCCGAATATTAGGTAATGGACCTTCTTTGGGTTTCTTTTATGGCTTATTTTAAATGATTTTGAAAAACAATTTAGACTAGTTTTTAGTATTTTGGGCTTATTTTAATTTTTTTAAGCCATAATCTTTTGAAAATATATTGATTTCACATTATTTTTACCTTTTTGTTTAAAACGTTTTATACGAGAAAGCAACACAACCAACCAAACCAATGTAAACATAACTTCTACTTAATTCAAAACGTCATTTTGATATTAATTAAACACCAAAATGTCTATATACATATAAAGGCTAGGTGGATGCATCTTAAAACTGTTATCCGCGTATGCACGTGGATGCGGAAAGTGGATATGGTTTTTGCTAGCTAAAAAAACTAAAAAAAAATAAAAATGGGGGGGGGGGGGGGGGGGGGGTGGAATTTGTCCTCCCAAATGCTGGTTTCGCCCTACGGGCTGTTAATATATATCCATCCGTATGTACACTCCTATTTATAAGAAATTCATACAAACCAACTTCTAAAAGTGACATGTGTTCATTGCATGTGAGAAACACATATTTTTTTAATTATATGTGTTTTTTACATTCTTTTTTAATAGATTAAATGATACATATCACTTTTAAATACTGGTTTGAATGAGTTCCGTACAAACCAATTTATAAGAAATTTGTGTAAAAATGAAAATTAAGGGCGAAATAAAATTATCATGATATGCTAATTATATGATAATAATAACAGTATATTAAATAAAATTTATCATTATTTAAATAACATACTCTAGCACCAACGGGACAGGTCTTTCCAGATTTCCTGCAAGCCCAGAAGCCAGCGCCCTTTGCGTCGAGCGTGCCGCCATAAACTGTGACATCGTTCACCTGAATGAACAAAATCCAGTACCCGGAGTTACCGAGCGCACGGTAGTCCAACGGAGCCACAAGGGTCCCGTCAATCTGAACTGTGATTCTGCTCTTGCATGGGCCTCTGAAAACTGTCGCCTTCAGCAAGAACCTCCCCTTGGGGACGTAAATGGTGGATGGTCTGGCTGAGCTGCAAGCCGATGCCCACGCCTTGAGGAATGGTTGTGTTGCGTCAGCTTTTCCGTCCGGCTTGGCACCGAAACTGACCACGTTATAGGCTGCATTTGATAACTGAATCAACAGGGCTACGAAGATCAAGAGGCAGAGAAAACCAGAAACAGTTAGCTTAGCCATTTTTCTCTTAGCACGACAGGTAGCTTGAAGGTGGGATGATGAAATGACAATGGCAGTTAATGGCACGTATTTATAAACCACGACATGCTTTGATGCTAGCTTCCTTTTGTCAATTGTTGTTTAAGTATTGGATTTAATTAATTATTAATTAAGTCAAACAAAACTTTTATTTGCACGTTATCAAGTACGTACAACGAATCAAAAAAAAAAAAAAAGTACGTACAACGAAGAAATAAATAAAAAAGAAAAGAAAAGTACGTGAAGGTATGATATGTACGGCGACGCATGATATTTAAGGTGTGATAACTTGTCGATCATAATTGTAATTACTACTGAATTAATGCATGCAGCAGCCATAGATCGTGAGTAATAATATATTGTATGCAATTAATGTAATGTTTTTATTCCCAAATCTCAATTATTCCTCCTGATTAATTTTGTAACGTTTCTCTAGTTACTGTAGGAAGTTGATTCAAAAACAAATCAGATAAGAAATCGTTCAAATGCATGCATCCAAATTTATTTATTTATTTTTTTTCTCATGTGGTTTGGAGTTTTGGCAAATAGCTCTATATATGAGGTTTAAAAATGGATTAATCACTCACTAGGGTAAGCCAAAAAAAAAGTCCATATTGTTAAAAAAATTGACAGAATCTGTTAATGTGTTAAAAAGAAATTCAAGGGGTGATCAAACCACCTCCTTAATGGCAATGAGGGTGGTTTGGCCACCTCCTATGACCGGCTTGATTTGTGCTGATCAGGGCAGAGCTATACTTTGGCTTCCCCCCCCCCCCCCCCCAAGCCAAAGGTTTAAAAAAAAAAAAAATTGACAATTAGTTTTTACCCCTAGCTAATTTGTTTAATTTTTTTAGTTTTAGCTCCCCAAATTTTTTATTTTTTTCTTTTCAATTTGGCTCCTCCCCTGGTGCTGATGTAACACATTAACATATTTTGTCAACTTTTCTGACAGTATTGACTTATTTATTATATTTTGGCAACTCTAGGAAGTAATTAATCACTTTTTAAAATTCAGGGAATTATTTGTCAAAATCCTAAACCACATGCACTAACAAAAAAGAAAAAAAGAAAAAAAAAAGCATTTATCCCAAATTTTAATTTTTAATTTTTATCAATCTATATATGAAAAAAAAAAGAAGAAGAGGAAAAGATAACTTGTTTGATTATAGAAGATAAATTTATATTTTATTTACTTGGAAGAATAATTTTGTAGAATTAAAACACGTAGATGTAGACATACATGATACATGATGCATGTATCAGGTAATTACGTGTAGTGTTTGGTTGACGTAGGGGGTGAGATAATCTTTGCATGTGTAGCACTCATAGCATCCATTTTGCCATGTGACACGTGGAGGAAACGCGGAGGACTAAAGGGCGGGAAGGTCGCTGAAGTTCTAGCGGTCAACTCGCAGTTGGATCCAATGTGGCAGGGCCCACACTTGCCTAATTATAATATCTAATGCGGCGGGATATTATTGCTTCAAAGAAGTCGTTGGAGGAGGCGGTTATATCCTTGAACACCAAGTAACCGACGACGCGCGTCCGAGCATCAGACATGGCCGTACCCACGTACTGGTCAGTCAATTATTGGGAGGAGACGTACGGGTATACCGTACGTATATACTTTTCGTATACTCAAATTAAGTGCTGTTTGTTTAACACAAATATTCTATTCAATTTTCTATGGGCGTATAACTATCTAAGTAAAGGTGTATACGTGGACGGATATTAATTGATTATATTCGCTATTTGCATATATCTACTATTTACACATGTGGATGCAGATGAAGTTAGTAAAAATTACTATTCGTGTGTGCAGATGCAGATAGTGATTTACTTTTCTTTAAAATAAAATTTTATTAACTTATTCTTTTCTTTTCTTTTTTTCAGTTTTTTTTGTTTATTATTATTATTATTATTATTATTATTTTTTTTTTTAAAAAAAAACTAAGGATAACTTCACTTAAGGATACCGAACTGTCGCCATTTTTGACTTAAGGTACCTGAATTCCAAAACATCTTAATAACAGGTACTTCGTTAAATTTTGCCAAAATTCTCAAAATACCCATGTCTTTATTTTTTTTAAAAATTTTATAAATTTTTTCAAAGATTCAGGCATGAGTATTTTTGCAAATTTCGTTAAATTCAAACCAACACCTAAATCTCAGCAATTTTTTTTCCTAAAAAAAAACAGAGGTATTTTTGAAAATTTTGGCAAGATTTAACAACAAATCCTAACAGAGTACTTGTTATTGAGACGTTTTGAAAATTGAATACCTTGATTTGAGACGTTTTAGTTCAGGTACCTTAAGTGAAAAAGGGCGATATAGTTCAATACCCTTAAATAAAGTTAGCCTAAAAAACACTACGTACCCTATGACGAGGGTTATACGTGGGAGCTAGCCAAGTGTGGCGGAGCAATGTTGGACCAAACCTGGAAAGATTATAGGTAGGGTTTTGAACCATGCAGGCCGGCCCTGCTGGGCTCTCTTTGTAATATGCAGAGACAAAGGCCGGCCCAGTCTTTGAATGGCCTGCCAATTAAATTGCACATAAGATTAATATGGAAATTAATTAGAAAATTATTCACGATAAAAACATCTTAATTAGGCAGTCCCAAAAAGTCAATTCATTAGTCAAACCATGTGGTGAACTTGGATTAGTCCTTAATTAAAGGAAAGGCCTTACAGTTAGTTTGCTTTAGTTAGTTGAAAACCGTTGAAGTGTGATTCATTTTGCTGAAATTTGTTTGCGAGCAAAGAAAAAAAATGTCTTGAGCCACAAGTCAATATCATATTTTCTTGTATGTAGCTTTCGGTACATAATTGGCCATGAATATGGACCAAATTAATTCACTATGTATACATATACTTTCTATACAAGTTAGTTGGCACAGTTGATTATATATATTCGATCAGTTCACTGCATTCGAGCTTGATCATGTTTCGTCAATCGCGGCGCTTTACAACTCTCTTTCCTTATACATTTAAAATTAGCAAAAAAAAATATTTAAAAAGCTTTATATGAGAAAGATTATTCTAAAGAGTATATATATACTTAACTTTGGTTAGAAAAATAAAAAAAGACAAAATTAATCAACTATATTGGATTTGTGAGACCTACATGTGGGTCTGACAAATTTAATAGTTAATTTTTTAAAGAGATGGTCAAAGATGTACGTATAAGGTATGAAAGTACTGTATCAGGACCAAATTAAGGTCATGGGTTAATTGAACTCTGACGACTCTAGCTTACAATAATTCACCGGCCATTATCACCTGAACTGCACATGGGATTAGGAAAAACATATGGCTATTAACGCACTTTATGATCACATGATTGGCCTACAATTCTTTTTTTTCCATTAATTTTCATTCTAAGCAACTGGTTGACGAAGCTGTTAATCGTTGAACATGCATTTGTAGCGTGCCACGATTATCCCATTATTCTTCCTATATATATATATGTTGACCTATACATGTATGAACATGAGATTAATTAACTAGCTAGTATATACAAAATCTTTCTCAAAATTTGCACGTAAATCAAATGCATGAACTAGAAAGGAAAGACTAAAACAATAGTTAATAATTAAGTTAACCCCTTAAATAATGTGATATATATATATATATATATAGAGGCATACATATATATTATCAGTTGTCTAATTAAATAGTGATAAGTTGATATGGCTATATATATATATATATATATAGAAGGTATGATCATTAATTCAATAAATTATTTTCGATTCACATGCCTTTCTCTGATTGATTAGAATTCTATGGAATTCACAATTGGAATTGTGCCACGTAGAAGCTTAAGAATTCACCCCCAAAATCCGGCCCAGAAGTCATGGAAGTAAGCAAGCTAGATGAGGAAAAAGAAGAATATTTTATTTGGGGAATTAAGCGCAGATAATATATATTAATTCTAAGAATATATTTTATCTTTTCCTATTAATTAGGAATAATTAATATATATTTCTGAGTCTTGAATCACGTACAATGGAGGCCCCAGATATAGCCCATCCTGCTCGATCGATGGGATTCAGATTTATCATATTTGGAATATATAAAAGAAATGAAAAGACAAAATAAAGCTCCAAACTAATTATTTCAAAGCTAAAACTTATTTCCGGATATTGAGCACAATGTCTTATACATATATAGATTTGGAAGTACAAACAAATTTTATTTTATTTTATTTTTTAAAAATATTAGTTAAAATATATATATATATATATTTTTATCTACCTAGTTTTTTAAAGTATTTATATCATACTCTCTATTTTAGTTTTATCAACTTTCATTATTCTATTTAAATATCCTTTCTTTTTCAAAATATATCTACGTTCCAAGATTAATACGTGCATATATATCTTATCAAGAGTCAAAAAGTTTATTTTTTAGTTGGTGGGCAATATAGCATCTTATCCCCTACAATTTCAAAAAAATTATAACTTCTCAAATTACAAAATTTAGGTCATTTTTAAGCATCAAAATATTTGAAAAATGTCACATATTAAAAATTTGGCATGTTATCAAGGCAACCAGAAAGAATTTTCATCCCAAAAGACTTATTCTTCCCTTTTATAGAGACGCCTCTTATTCAGAAAACTAAAAGATCGACAATTTTTTACTCAAAACTTTTTTTTACAATATCGACAGCAAAAACCTGATGAAAATATACTTAATTCTCAACTGTAACATACCATATGTTTAATACATGGCATTTTTCAAGCGTTTCAATTGTAGGGAATCTTGATCGATGCAGCTACATTTTCATCCAAATTTGAATCCTGGTAGACAAACTAACTTTTTACTATACGAGTATGAATGCTCTTGTATATATCCATATATCTAGGTTATGTATGCTATTTATTCAACAAAGGAAAGTAAAGAAAAGCTGCGAGCATGCATGTTAGTATGTTACCTTTATGGCTAGACAATTTTGATCAATATGAGAAAATTACTGAATAAATCACGGCTAAAAGAAGAGGGTGGTTTTTTCTTGGTGCCACGATTTTGGGGCATACAAATGGCGCCGCTTTCTTCTCCGTTTTCTCCTGCACATGTCACGACGCCCCAGCCCACGTTGCTACAAAGGCTGCCTTCTAGTCTACATCTGCCCTTCGGATGTGCTCCAATTTACAGCTCTACCAACTACTTTGATTCTAGAATTGCATATATACTCTTTTATGTGTTTTATCCACTTTTATTTTTGTCTTAATTATTTAATTAGCAAAAAACATAATAGTATTTAAAATAAAAAAAAAGAAAATTGTAATTTGAAGTGAATTGGGTATGTTAATTAGATTATACAATAATTATGAGCTCACACAACCGCTGATGTGACTATTTTAGTGAACAACTGATACGCGTATTTTTTTTTGTTTTCAATTGAAAAAGGACAATACCATGATAGTATCTACCCGCTTTGAATTGCTGATCAGGAGGAGCTTAGACGGAGAAGAAACACAGGCGATCCCTCGAGACTAAATGAACTATAACTTGACCCAGCGCCACCTGGCATCAGTGGGATATTACAATGTGGATAAAACTAATCAAAAGTGAATGATTATGTACCATTGTGGAATTTGAACTCTCTCTCCGGTATGCATTTTTTGCCTTTTTTTTTGATATACCTAGAAAATTAATGTGTCAAGCTAAGAATTGGGCAGAAAATGTAATTGACAATGAAGCAATTCAATGAATATATTTGGGAAACATATATAATTGGAGGTTGTTTAGGTAAATGAAAGATTGAAAGGAGAAGGAGGAGGTGTTGATCTTGTGGTTAAAGCAAAGAGAGGCGCCGCAGAACACAGCACCAGGAAACAAGAAATGGTGGCTGCTGGGGGGGGGATGTTTTGATTGCTATGTCACGTTAATGTAACCGGTCCTCACTGCTTTCATTCCCTTCTTTTCTAATTTAATGTAACGAACACCTTTCTGTTTCTCTCCTCTCAAGCAACCATGTACGTCCATTAATCGTCCTTTCTCACTACCCTACGTACAGACACCCACTCCTTCGTAAGTATATATGCCATGTTTTCAAGTATAATTCTTCGCATCTATATATATTCCCTTCTTTTGGCTGTTTTCTTTATCCTTAAACAATGAGAAGAAGTCACATGAAAGAGAAAACAATGAGATAATTAAGTATATATGAATACAAAGAATGGAGTGAAATTAACAACATATATTAGTAGGAATATAATCCAAATCCATATCCGTAATTAAGGGTATTGTGGTAAGGAAGAGATTAAAGAAAAGTTTAACGTAAACATATATCCATATATTCAAAGTTCGGTTCGGCGCAGCTTTGCGTACAAATTTGACATTCTTAATTAGTCCCATCAAAGCCTATAAATATACGCACCTCAAACCGTTACAACTCCACCACCAATACTACTACAAACTCCTCAACTCTTCAACTCCCCATATAACTTCTCCCTCTCGATCTCTCTCTCTCTCTCTCACTCTCACAATTATACAAACACACGCAAAATGGGAAACCACAGAAGTCCTCTTCTTGTTGCGCTTGTGTCTGTCTTCTTTTATTCCTCAGTCGTCTTAGCTGCTCCAGTGACCTATAATGTGGTCAGTTTGGGAGCCAAAGGAGACGGCAAGACGGACTCTACCCGGGCTTTCCTTACTGCATGGACGCAAGCTTGTGCCTCCGTAAGCCCCGCCACCATTTACGTGCCTGCGGGGAGATTCTATCTTCGCAAGGTGGCTTTCAACGGGCCATGCAAGAACACGGCGATCTTAATCCGCATCGATGCCACGCTTGTGGCCCCATCGGACTATAATGTCCTCGGAAATTCCGGTAGCTGGCTCGCCTTCAGCCACGTTAAGGGGGTTACGTTATCTGGTGGGATTCTTGATGGCCAAGGCACTGGCTTGTGGGCCTGTAAGGCCTCAGGCAAGGGTTGCCCCACCGGCGCGACGGTACGTTGAGTGACAAATTTGCCCTTTTATCGTTAATTAGTAGTTTCGTGAGTGAGTGAATAATCCCATGTTCTGGAGTAGAATATTTTATTTTCTGCATCTTTAATTAATCTATATATATATCCCTCTAATATAATAATGGGAGCTTTTTCTTGGGTGTATGCAAGCAGACACTGGAATTTTCCAACTCCAACAACATCGTGGTGAGTGGGTTAACCTCCCTAAACAGCCAGATGTTCCACATCGTCGTCAATGGCTGCCAGAACGTGAAAATGCAAGGCGTCAAGGTCTCCGCTGATGGCAACAGCCCAAACACCGATGGCATTCACGTGCAGTTATCGTCAGGCGTCACCATCCTCAACTCCAATATCCGGACCGGCGATGACTGTATCTCAATTGGCCCCGGTGCCACCAACTTGTGGATGGAGAACATTGCCTGTGGACCGGGCCATGGAATCAGGTAAAAACATTACATGCATGATGCATTGCAGACCATGTATATATATTTATATAAAAAAGAAAATGCTATTTAATAGAATGTTATAATACTGTCAAATAACTTGATTTGATGAACGTGGTTGGGTGGTGCAGCATTGGGAGTCTAGGCAAGGACGCGAACGAGGCTGGAGTGCAAAATGTGACAGTAAAAACAGCTACTTTCACCGGTACTCAGAATGGGGTGAGGATCAAGTCTTGGGGAAGGGCCAGCAATGGTTTTGCTAGGAACATTCTTTTCCAACATGCCGTCATGGTGAATGTCCAGAATCCTATTGTAATTGATCAAAATTACTGCCCCGACAACAAAGGTTGCCCTGGACAGGTTTCTGGCGTAAAAATTAGTGACGTGACATACCAAGACATCCATGGATCATCGGCGACAGAAGTTGCAGTGAAATTTGATTGCAGTCCGGGGAATCCCTGCAGCAGAATAAGGTTGGAGAATGTGAAGCTAACTTATCAGAATCAAGTCGCCGCAGCCTCTTGTAGCCATGCAGTCGGGACATCTTCCGGTTTGGTCCAGCCCACAAGTTGCCTGTAGTCAGGGGGGGAAGACCCAAATTCATATCTTAAAATTAATTAATTAAGCATATATAGAAAAGGAATCTCTATAGTTTTGTCCTTACATTTCTAGAGGACAAATTACAATGATAGTACTCTATAGTATGAATGATATATAGTACTCTAGAGGTCATTGAAGAAGGTCTATTGCTCGAGTCTGTGGCGTTGATAGCCCATTGGGCTTTCTTGGAGCCTGGCCTTGCAATCAGCATATGTATTCGTTTGAGGTTTGTTTTGGATTCAGCTATATATGGAATTTATAGATAATTAATTACTATGAGAATGAGTTCACAGTTTAATTAAAATCCCATTTCGAACTTGCATTTGACACATCAAATTAATAACAACCGTGAAGCTCAAGCTTCTGGCTGCTGTAATAATATTTTTAAAAATGATCATATCGATCAAGAAGTGTGGAAGTAAGAATGAGAGTGTGTGATCCACTTACACTCTCCTCATACTTGGTCCGCTGCATATTCATGTTGGAATTTCATAACAATATAATTTTCAAAGATTTAGCTATGTGTATTTTTGTAAATTTCGTTAAATTCTGACAAACACCTAAATTATAGCATTTTTTTTCTTTTTCCAAAAAAAATGAGGGAGTATTTTGAAAATTTTGGCATGATTTAACAGCAAGTCATAACGGAATACCTGTTATTAAGACGTTTTGAAAATTGGATACCCTAGTTTGAGACGTTTTGAAGTTTAGTATATATCCTTAAGTGAAAAAAAAAAAACAATAGTTCGGTATCCTTAAGTGAAATTATCTCACTTATTATACGGAATCCTCTCGTTAATTGACCATAAATCGATTGAGTGGAAACAAGCTCCAACCCATAAATAAAAAAGTAATCATATGGAGGAATCCAATGGAAACAGATATCTCATTTTAGTGAACAAACTCATGCACGCATGTGTTTTTTGCTTTGCTAATTTCCTCTACATGTATTTTTTTTTTTTTTTTTTTTTTTCAAATTTCATTTTACTCTCTCATGATTAATTTGTTAATGACTGGAAATCGAGATACCCAAAAAATGCACATAAGAATTGGCCAAACATTCAGCCTCCTTACAGACACAAATTAAAGAGACAAAACCAACAAGCTTAAGCACCCGATCGAAAACCATTACTACAAACACTAGAAACCAACTAAAAAACAGATCTACAGAAAACTAGCCTACATAAATTGTCTGAAGAAACCAATTTAATTACAAAAAAAGAAAAAAAACTCAGTGTTAGGAAATATTCCCAAAAGTGAATAAATGGGGTTATTGAATACATATAAGTCCACCTATATATGAACCCAGAAAGACCGACTAAGCCTAAAACTCATCAAGAGACACTCGATAGAAGACAAGAAATATCGATCTTGAAAGAATTAATTAAACCCAGGATACCAAAAGCAGGAAGGATCAAATCTTGAGATACCGGGAACTATGTGTTGGAAATATGGATTCTGGATATGCTGGGAAGAGATCTCGGAATCAGGGAATCAACTCCCACCCAGTTTGGAACATCAGTTGAGCCTTGTCTATAAATAGGTGAAAACTACCAAGTATGAGATAGATGAATTTTTTACAATTGACACTTGATATAAATTCTTCTCCAAATATTGATTTAAGCATCAGAGTGAGTTCCAGCTGGCACCCTTGGTGAGCTCCTTTATTGATATATATTTATTATTTTCTAGAGGTTGATGAAGGATTTTGCCAAAGCCCGTGCCACTTTATCGGAAACTGTCCTAACATCCAACAACACTAACACAGTAATTATGCAAAAGCAATTGACTGCATATGCCAACACAACATAAAAACTATCTGAGAATTAACCATCAACTTCTCGTGAATGTTCCAAATACGACATAGAATAACATTTTCCACATTCTTCTTAAAACTACCACTACAAAAAAAATTGAATTTTGCCACTTCCAGGTTGCCACGTGTATTGGGCCAATACACGTGGCAAATTGTTAGACACGTGTAAATGGCCAAGTGTGCGCGGCATGGTAGATCTGGGTGTAGCGAAATGCACATTTTGCCACGTGTACAGTGAATACACGTTGCCATTGTGCCACGTGTTGCATAAACACGCTGCGACACGTCAGCCACGTGTAATATACACGTGGCCCCTGTGCCACGTGTATAGGCGTACATGTGGCTGATGTTGGCCGATTGTCAGCCACGTGGATATTTATCCACGTTGCCTACTGCTGGCCACGTCAATTATCATACACGTGGCCACAGTCGGTAGATGGCATTTTGCCACGTGGCCAGGTGCCACATGGCAATTTTTTTTTTCTCCCCCCCTCCCCCCAAAAAAAAAAAATCATAAAATCTATTTTACCCAAAAATATCACAAAAATATTAAGACAACATTTGAAATTTACCATGAATACAAAATCAAATTACACAAATCAATAATTAAGAACGTGTTTGTTAATTACACAAACCAACACAACAATACCTACAAATCTGAAGACCATGTACGAATAAACGTGTTCGTTACTAACAAAACAAAATTACACAGAATATCTACAAATCTGAAGACCATCTCAAGGATCACGAGCTCCTGTACCAGGCGTGTGTTCGCCAATAGGCGATTGCTGCGCAAGGGATGGTGTAGCGGTGTCCCGACGGGGGAGTGTTGGCTCAGCTGTCGTCCAATAGGCGAGAACGGACCAATCGTTGTCGTATTACCTGCAAGTAATGAAAATAATTAAAAAATATAAAATTATATGCAAATTTAAACAATGAAAACAAATTAAAAATAAGCAGTTTACACAATATTAATCATACCTGCAGATGCACTACTAACAAACGACGTACTACCTTGGTTTGCAGGTGGAGACCACTGAGCACCTGGACACCCATGTGATACTCCCATAGAGGTGAGGACGACCTCGAGTTGCACAGGTGTTGCTCCAAGGCGTCATTCCTCTCTCTCTCTCTCTCTCTCTCTCTCTCTCTCTCTCTCTCTCTCTCTCAGCCTGTAGCAACGTCTCCATCGTCGCCATCCTCCTGTCATGTACGCCCAGTCCCGAGATGTGCCTTGAGATGCTCCCCCTTGTGAGCGAGCCCGATACGAGAAACATGTCCCAAGAACAGGAGTAACGTTCGGGCCAACTTGCCGAACCCTCTTCGCGTACTCAGGCCTCCCCAACGCCTGTTCGTACTCGTCGTTCGGTGCCTAACACACTGTGTCTACTGAGACGCTCTGCGTGGTGGTAGGATCACTGTGTAAATTCTGCGTCATCCTCTCCTGTACGTCGTCAACAAAAAATACACATGTATTCAATACATACTTTATCACACGCAAAACTTAGAAATATTAGTAAAATATTTCAGTACATACTTTAATATTAGTAAAATATTGAAATATTAGTAAAATATTTCAATACATACTTTAATAAAAAAATATTAAAATTAATATTTTTTAAAAAAAAAAACTGAAAAAGGGCGCCACCCTTAGATTAATTTTTGTTTTTGTTTTTTTTTTTTTTTTAAAACAAAAAAATATATTAATTTTAATATTTTTTTATTAATTACTGTAGAGGGCATTTTGGTCTTTAAACAAAAATTAACACAAAAAAATGGAATATTCCATCCAAGTTAACGAAATCTTCTGACGGATGGGGGCAAAGTGGGTAACGATGGTAATTGGATGCTCTCTTTTGGTCGATGTGTCAGTTCATGGGGGCATGTTGACAATGGCTGGTAGTTGATGGGAGGAAAAGGTAATTACCCCAAAATTTTTAGAACCTTCCAACATTAACCCTGTTTTTTTCCCGCATTTTTTTTCTTCCGAATATAGTAAAATTCATCTATATTCATAGCAACGTTGAAATTTTTATAACGCTTTCGCATCTAACGATTAAACTTAGATTAAAGGGAAATTTTTTTTTAATAACATGGCCATTTTTTAAAGTGTTTGAATTTAGCGTTTGTTTCAAATTGTGGACTTCGTATATTATTTTAAATTTGCATGGTCAAAAAGAAAATGTTTTTACATTGTGGACAGTAAAATTCATATATATTCATAGTACCATGCAATTGTTAGAACATTCGCACATCTACATTTAAACTTAGGGTTTAGGGTTTAGGGTTTGGTGTTTAGGTTTTTTGGTTTTATGTTTTTCTCCACTTCACAAAAACTCCAAAATTCATAATAGCACATTAAAATATATATATAAACCTCTCACATCAATAATTAGAATTAAAAAATAAAAAATAATAAAAACACAACATTATAGTAAAATAAACACTAGAAAAAAAAAACAAACCTTGAATGAGACAAAAAATTTGAATGAGTGTACACAAAAATTCCATCATCCATGTAATAACCAAATAAAACAAAACCAAAACAGTCCAAAAAACAAAAAACAAAACAAAATCATATATATACAAATTACAATAAATCAGTAACATTGCAAAATAAAAATTAAAAAAAAAAGGTAGGAAAAACTATGCTACGTGCTGTTTTCCCAGTCCAAACAAATCAGAACATATCACAAACAAATCAGCAAAATGTACAGAGATAGAGGAAAAAATTAAAGACAAAAAATGGGAAAAAAATTACTCACAATAAATTTCGTAGTGTAAGGATTTAGGGTTGCTTATGTACTTGCAAATATGGAGGAAAAAGGAAGAAAAAAACATTAGCAAAATATATGTACAAACCGAGAAAGAGAGAGAGAGCAAACTGAGCTGAGAACATGGCCACTACCGGAGCAAAACCACGCACGGCCGAAGTATATTGTCAGAGAGTAGTCCTGCACAGCAGAGAAAGAGAGGGAGAGAGAGTGATAGAGAGAGAGAGAGAGAGAGATATTAGAGAGAGTAACCGGTATTGTACGTCAGAGAGAGAGAGAGAGAGAGAGAGAGAGAGAGAGAGAGAGAGAGAGAGAGATAGCCGGTGAGAGAGAGAGAGATCACTGGTGTTGGACGGTGACCACGCTGGAGAGAAGGCCGGGTAGCGGTGTAACGGATTGTGCTGCGAGAGAGAGAGAGAGAGAGAGAGAGAGAGAGAGAGAGAGAGTTGAGACCTGAGAATAGTTCAACTTTCTAATCCAACAGTGATGTATAGCATAATGAGTATCAATTACGATATATTTTTTTTTTAATACAATCACTTATTATATGTTTGACAGAAAGAATCTTAGTTTTTAGATATAAAAAACACTATTATATCTTGTCAAGCCAAAGGTTTATCGTTTATATATTTGTTGGCTAAAAGCTTCACTTGAACCCAAGATCTCAATTCATATATCCATGATACTATTGGTGTTTTACTGATATATAATATTACTACTGGATAATTTCACGATTTTAGCTGTTCTTTGGAATTATGTTCGATCATATACATGTTGGTAAGATGCATGTGTAGTAATTATATATAAAATATAAACAATGCTGCAAATAATTAATGAAATGCCATGAAGACTAACATGGTCATTAATAAGACATTAGTTTTATTTCTTATCCTTATATCATTATTAATTGTTACTACTCTAGCATAATTGCTCTCTAATGAACATGATGGTAAGATGAATGAGCAGTTTAAAAATTAAACTTGTAAATATATTTATTACTCATAATTGACATTACCCACTAATAAGGACAATGTAATCTGTCGCTTTTCTCTCTTTTTGTTCTTTTTTAAGTTTCACATAACTATATATCTTTTTGTTTAATTATACAAAAAATATATATATATATTACCATGTATATAATATGTAGCGTCAGAAACTTCTTCTTTTTTTTTTTTTGGCGATTTTTAGATTTTAATCTAATATATAATTAAAATACTTCTAAGGATAGCTTTTACAAAGTGCCCTAAAATAAACTGATTTTACTGCATACTTTTTCCTGCATAAATTTATATTTTTTAAAAGGATTATTGTAAAAACAATTCATGCATGAATTAAAATTAATTTATCCTTTTAGCAGGTAATGATAATATCTTTAGTCTCTGAAATTTGAACAGAGAATGAGATTAATCACATGAACACACAAAAAAAAAAGAGCCAAAAAATTGAAGCACTTACCTATACACCAGGCGTCCGGGGTGGGCTCCCGGGGCTGCTAGCTGCAAGAACGCCTCGGGTGTCGCCGGAGAAGGTGCGGCGAGCCAGTGTCTTCTCGATCTGACAGAGATAGGGGCCGGGCGGAGTACGAGCTAGAGAGAGAGAGAGAGAGAGAGAGAGAGAGAGAGAGGGCCGGATTGAGTGAGAGAGAGCGCCGGAGAATGGGTCGTTAGAAGGCCGCTGGCCGGAAGAGAGAGTGAGAGAGCTAGAAGGGGGATCTTGATCGAGCTAGGGAATGAAATATTATTAATTGCTTTTAGAATTAGGGTTATGGACAGTTGTTAAAAAACTGTCTGGAATTTTCCGGAATTAGAAAATTCCAAACGGTTTTTTAACAACCGTTGATGTATTTATAGATGGTTGGTAAAAAAAGTCCGGAATTTTCCGGAATAGAAAATTTCAGACGGTTTTTTTACAACCGTCTATGTATTTCTAGACGGCTATATTCAAACAGTCTATAATTTCTAATTACGGACGATCAATTTATAACCGTCTATATATTTATAGACGGTTTTAAATAAAGCTGTATGGAATTTTATAATTCCGGACGGTTTTATTAAAACCGTCTGTATTTTTAATGTCGGTTAAATTAAACTGACACAATTTTTTTTTTTTTTTACTAACGGTTTGAAAAAAAAAACGACTATAATTATTTTTTTATAGACAGTTTTTTAAACCGTCTATAAAAAAAGTCCAAAAATCCCTTTTTTTTTGGTAGTGCAGTGACGATAACTGTTGGTAATCGATTAGAGAGAAAAATATAAGCTCCAGACTCGGAGAGAGAGAGAGAGAGAGAGAGTTTGTTTTCACCGATCATACAAGTTGGGCTGGCCAAAAAAATTGATAAGCTTCAAACTTAGAGGTAAAGAGAGTTTTGAAGATTGTGGTAAGCTTTAGAGAGAGGTAGAGAGAGAGAGAGAGAGAGAGTTTGTTACTCTGATTTAACCAAACATGCAAGTTGAGATGTTCTCTCTCTCACTTACCCATTTTCGCCGAACATACATGAGAGTTATAACTCTGGGTATGTATGGTAAACGATTTTATAGTGAATTTTTTGTTTGAATAATAATAAGAAGTAATTGATATGATATAAAGTAATAAAAAATTTGAATTTTTTTGTAAGGAAAAGTAAAATGTTTAGTTCTTTAAGGGATTTTTTTTTGTTTAAATAATAACAACAAAGTGATTGATATGATAAAAAAAAATGTATGAATTTTTTTAGTTTGAATTATTTTTTTTTAGATAAAAAAATGGAATGGTTTGCCAAACTTTACCTTTGTTTCACGTTCAACAAAAATAAATAAATAATAAATTAAAAAATTAAAAATTTGGCATATAGGAACAAATACTATCGATATGGGGATCGGAAGCCGAACCTAAGGGAGTTTGCTCTAGATCGATCATCTTCATGTGCTCAGCGTACAAATTATTTGACGCCACCTAGATTTTATATTGAAATTCTAGCTGGATTGCTTACTCAACCGACTAATTAATCTTATTCAACACAGAAAATTATTTCTTTATTCCAATCTTATTAATATTCGTTATTTTCTTTATTTTTGGCATTAGACAATTTTTTTTTTATTTTTTTTATTTTTATTTAAGTCGAGAACTGGCCCAGCTAAATGGCAAAGTGACAGCTGACAAATACCAACCAAATTACTAAACTGTGGTAACTCGACCAGCTAGCAAGTTTGAAAAATGGAGATGGTTAATTAATTAGGTGTTGTAATTATGAAAAATCAAAAGACAAATAAGTTATAGAAGTTGAATAGACATGAAATATCAAAAGACGGATTAAGATCCTCTTAAGTTGTTTGCCCAAATTTGAGAAAAATCGGGCCGATGATTGTGAGAGACTATTTACAGGACCTACCTGATCAGATAAGTAGTTTGACAACCCAATTTTTATTTGTTTAAATAAATTCCATAAGTAATACCTACCCAAATTCTCGAATAAATAATTTAAGAGGATATGAACCCAAAACTAACTCCAAAAAAAAACTTATTCATTGTCTTCGTTACTTTGATTTGCTTGAGAATATTCCTTATCAACTAACAATTCAATCATCAATATTATATCACATGAAGTTTTCATGGGCGGCGTGAGGTTAGCTGCCAGCCATGAGACCATGATTCAACCAAGCATATTACATGTTGGTTATGGAGTTTTGCTTGTAGAGTTCGTATCCCATTTCTAAGGTCGACCCAGAATAAATGAAATATTGCAAAAACATTCCTTCATCACTCAAATTAGATAGAGACCACGCCTCATAAAACAGAAGTCACTAGTTTAAATCTCTCCTCTCTCTCTGATGTGGACATGTAAAATAATAATAAAAATAATCCCAAACCCTTACATTAATTATAGCAAGAAAACATAGACTACTTTTTTAGTCCTTTATTCACATAATGCATTAAATACACCCTCTCTTCAACGAAGCTTCTCAGTTTGTAACGTAGTGCCCCTCTCAAGAGAGAAACATTTCTTTACTGTGAAAAGGTTTTTTGTTGAAGGGCATGGAAAAAGATTGAGTATTTTCCTGCACGTTGTTTGTTGAGAGAGAGGCTCCAAATCTAACAAAATTTTATTCTCTAGCCTCTAACCCTTCGGATACATGCAATCTTTTCATTCCCGATGATAACGGAAAGTCAATGGTTTAAGTGGCAAGCTAAGGGCTGAGGCCTGAGGTTGACAGAATAGAATACAGATGTGCATGCCGCTAAAAAAAACTTCAATATTAGCGGCGTGCATGTCTAAAATAATTACTTTTTCGACGTGCTATTAATTAGGGAAGTGGCAAGTTATATCATGCTACTATTTTAATATAGTGGCATTTATATTTTGTCATGTCAGCATGTAGTGGCATGTCATCTTGACTAGGATTGTTAATTTTTGACACGACCCGCAAATTTGATATGAAGTTAAAAGGTTAGAGTTAAGCTTAAAAATGTTCGGGTCATAAAAGAGTTTACCTGTTAGACCCGTTTAATAAAAGAGTCGTTACAATGTCAACCTGTTTGACCCGTATATTTAAACATTTTTTTTCAACATTAAAAATTAAATCTAAACAATCATGTTACCTCTCTATTTCTCTCACTGTCTAAAGAGTAAAGACTAAACTAAAAAAATCTCACAAAAAAAAAAAAATTAGTTTTTTTCTTTTATTGAGTTAGAACTTGAACAAAAAAGGCAAAGACTAAAAAAAATTAGTGGAGTTTTTTTTTTCTTTCAAGTTTTCAAACTTAGAAGTTGAACCAAATTAAAACAAGTAAACAACAAAACAACTCAATGCTTTATATTTCAACTGTAAAATAATATGATTATTCAAACAATATGATTTTTTTTTTTATTTTTTTTAGTTTAAATTTGTGTTTTTATTTTTATTTTTATAGACTTTATTAATAAACGGGTTAAACGGGTCGGGTCGGGTCAACCTGTTATTTAACAGGGTCGTGTTAGGGTTTAAGAGTTTGGCCATTTTATTTAAACGAGTCGTGTCAGGGTTGACCCTTAACAGGTTGGCGGGTCAAACGGGTCGTGTCAACCCGTTTTGACAGCCCTAAATTCTTGACACCCCACTGAATAGTGGCATTTTATATGGACACGTCATTGACTACAAGAAATTCGCCCATTAGGGGCGACATTATCAGCGTTAACTAAAAGTCGATGCTAATTATCGACTTTTAGTCGACGCTAATAGTCGACTATCCGCATCTAATAGTTGACTATTAGCATCGACACTACAGTCGACGCTAATTGTACAAAAAAATGCTCTATTAGCGTCAACTTTGTTGTCAACACTAATGTGTCGGTGCTAATAGCCTCGTAGGAAATTTTACCTCACGTGGGTTGAGAAATAGCAGTGACATTTTAATATTAACGTCCACTTTCTTCGACGCTAATAAAAAACTATTAGCATCGACATCTGGGTCGACACTGATGTGGTAACTAAAGAACCACATCAGCGTCAACACCCAAAGTCAACGCTGATAACCTATTATCAGCGTCGACATATAGAGGTCGACGCTAACAATAGTTCATTAGCGTCGACTATGGGGTCGACGCTAATAACCCTGTATAAAAAAATTAATTTTTTTTAAACAAATTGAAAAGTATCAGCGTCGACCCCAAAGTCGACGCTGATAACCATATATAAAAAAAAAAAAAATTAAAATTCTTTTGAAAAAATTGAAAAGTATCAGCGTCGACTTAAAAGTGGACGCTGATGAGCATGTATAAAAAAATATATATATATATAAACCTATTAAACTTTTTTTTTTTTAAAAAAAGAAAACTTCTTTTTATATTATTAGTAAAGTTTTTCTCTTTTTTAGTTTTTATTTTTTATTTTTTATTTTCTGAGTTTTTAACGACTTTGTTTTTTTATAGCTAGGTTTTATTTTGTATCATAAACGAAATTTCATGTCAAACCAATCAAAACATGCCACGTGATCCTATGTCTCATAAAAAAACATAAAAATGAAGAAAATAGGTAATACATATACATATATACAAAAAAAAAGAGAGGAAGGGGTGGCAAAAAAAATAAAACTTTACAAAAAAAAAATGATTTTCATATTATTAGTAAAGTTTTTTTTTTTTGTTTTTCTATTTTTCTAATCTTATGAATTAATATTTTCTATTTCTTTCTTTCTTTCTTTTTTTTTTTATTATTTTATTTTATTTATTTATCCGTTCGCATTAATTCAATCAATAATGATAAGATCAATCTAATCGATCCTCACGCATTAATTTGATCGATCAAATTTGACACAATTGAAGGTTCGATCAAACATCCTATCTATCATTATGCATCACTTTGATCGATCGAACAATATGGATTTTGTATTATTAATGCTTGTGTATTAGTCCGATTAATCATTATAAGATCAATTCGATTGATCGCGATCCAATCGAAAGATCAATCAAACTTGACATGATTAAAGGTTTGATCGAACATCTAATCGATACTAATGCATTAGTCCAATTATTGTAAGATCGAATAAACCATAATCTTATTTAGAATCAATAGAACTTGACATAATTCAAGTTTTGATCGAACGTCTGATCGATTCTAGTTCATTAGTCTGATCGATCAAACTCTTTGAATTTTGTATTATCCTTACGCATAGTATGATTGATCGAAGGATTGATCGAATGATTGATCATTAGTCTGATCGATAATGATAAGATCAATCTAATCGATTCTTACACATTAGTTTAATCAGCTGTGATACAGTTGAATGATCGATTGAACTTGACACAATTGAAGGTTTTCGATCGATCATGGTTCATTAGTTTGATCAATCGGATTATTAGGATTTTTTTACTATTTATGCTTGTGTATTAGCCCGATCGATCCTATTGCATTAGTTTGATCAATTGAACATAATACGACTAAAAGTGTTATTATTATTATTTTTATATAATAATATTTGATTTTTTAAAAGATTTAAATAATATAATTTGTTTTTTTTTAAAAAAAGGCCAGGTGGCGCGTGGGAATTGTCCCACGCAGTGTACCTAGCCAAACAATTGGCCACATGGAATAATTCCACGTGGCCAATCAGGGACGTGGTATTATACCACGTCCCAAATGGGCGACGTGTGTTTAAAATACACGTCGCCCATTGTAGCATTTTTATTAAATAAAAAAAATACATATTATATATATATATATATACACATATATAATTTAGACACTTAAAGACAAATACAAACCCTAACCCAGGCCTAAGTATTTGTACTGTACATAGTGCTAAACCGTAAGCCCTAAAATTAAACCCTAAACCCTAACCCTAAAACTAATTAAACTCTAACTCTAAGTATATATACTATATACAGCACTACCCTAGGGTACGTTAGAGTTGATTAAATATTTATATACACATAAAAAGTATATAAACTTTAAATATATAAAGTAATATTAATTTTTAAATGTCAATAATTTTAAAACGTACTATATATATATATATATACACGTACGTGTACTATATATAGTACAAATATAAGATTAGGGTGGTATATAAATATTAAATGTACAATATAAGAGACTAAACCCTAAGTATACTATTTATATATAGTACGGAACCCTAAAACCTAACAGTAAGTGCATTTATTATATATATATATATATATCCATAAACCCTAAGGCTAGGGTATATACGAGTCATTATGCATATATATAGTTTCTAAATCGCTTACATGCATGCATACATTATGCATATATGTATATAGTATTAATTATAGGTTTTTTTTTTTTTTTTTTACTTTTTTATATATATTGATTTTTTTTAAAACTTATAAATTGTTAAGGCAATGGTGTACAAAACTAAACCATAATTTGGTGTTATATATGTATATAACACCAAATTTTCGTTAAGTGCTATATGCATATAGTACTAAACTAGGGTTAGGGTTATATTCGTAAAATATACTATTAACATTTGTATATGTTTATGTATATGTATGTATATATATATAGCACCAAATTAGGGTTTAGTGCATATAACACTAAATTAGGGTTAGGGTTCTATTCGAAAAATATACCATTAACACTTATATATATATATATATATATATATATAGCACCAAATTAGGGTTTAGTTAAGTGCTATATGCATATAGCACTAAATTAGGGTTATGATTCTATTCGTAAAATATACCATTAACACATATACGCGATTTGACTAAATGAGGAGAGTTGAAATAAATTAGTACTAAATTAATAAGGGATAAAATAAATAAAAATTTATTTATAGTACGTCCACAAATATAAACACTAACCCTAATTAGGGCTAGGGTTTACTTATAAGTATACCATATATAAGGATCTAAACCCGTAAACTCTAAGTATACTATTTACATATAGCACATAGCCCTAAAACTTAACCCTAAGTGTATATACTATATATAGCCATAAACCCTAACTATATATATATATATATATATATATATATATATATATATATAGCACAAATCTAAGGTTAGGGTATGTACGAGTCATTATGCATGTACATAGTTTTTAAACCGCTTACGTGATTTATGCATGTATATAGTATTAATTATAGATTTTGTATTTGTTAATATATTTTTCCTCCATACAAAGATTGTTAAGGTGATAGTGTATAGAACTAAAACTAATTGGGTGCTATATATATATATATATACACACAAGTGTTAATGGTATATTTTACTAATAGAACCCTAACCCTAGTTTAGTGCTATACTTGTGTATATATATATAATGTAGAAGGACTTATACGAGATTTGACTAAATGATGAGAATTGAAATAAATTAGTACTAAATTGATAAAGTATAAAATAAATAAAAATTTATTTGTAGTACGTCCACAAATGTAAACGTTAATCCTAGTTAGGGTTAGGGTTAGGGTTAGGGTTTACTTACAAGTATATCGTATATAAGGAACTAAACCCTTAAACCCTAAGTACACTATTTACATATATATAGCACATAATCCTAAAACATAACCCTAATTAAGTGTATATACTATATATAGCACATAATCTTAAAACATAACCCTAATTAAGTGCATATACTATATATAGCCATAAACCCTAAAACCTAACCCTAATTAAGTGTATATACTATACATAAACTCTAAAACCTAACACTAATTAAGTGTATATACTATATATAGCCATAAACCCTAAAATCTAACCCTAATTAAGCATATATACTATACATAGCCATAATAATAATACGGTATTTTTTTTTTTTAATTCTAAAAAAAAAATTACATCAAAGGATTTATATGCATTGTGTATAAAACGAGTCATTATGCATGTATATAGTAGTATTATTTGTTTTTGTTTTTTTTTTTTTTTTTCATAAAAAAAAATTAGGGAAAAAAATAATTTTTTTTTTTAAAAAATACAGTTAACCACATGGCATATGGTACAAGTGTCCATGTGGACACGTGTACAAATACACGTGGCGGAATGTAGCCACGTGTATTTGAGACACGCGGCTATGTGGCCGCGTTTTGAGACACGCGGCTATGTGGCCGCGTCTCATAATTACACGAGTCCAAAGGGCCACATGTATATTAATCCACGTCCCCGTTTCAACATGTCTATAAATACACGCGTCTACATGTCTCCCTGCTACATCTTGCCACGTTGTCATTAAGACACGTGACTATCCGGCCACGTGGCTATAGTAACCTCTACTGTCGCCACGTGGCGGATGTATACATATATTAATTTACCCAAAATTCTAGTTCTCACTTCCCAAAATATTTTCTTCAAAATCTGCCCATTTGTTTTGGGTTGACTACCATGCCTAGTCTCATTCCTATTCCGCCATGTATTATAGACTATAGAGCTCAAAACCAGCCTACAAAAATTGGCATGTACAGTATTCTTCTTCAACTGGCTCCTCCCAAGCCTCACCACATCATTCCAAACAATAAGAAGGTTATTAACTTCCTTCCATATGCTAGCACTGAATTGCTACACTCAAAAAAATAGATGATCATGACACTTCATGCCATTTCGGCAGTACATACAAATCAAATTTAAGCTTTCAGAGTCCTTCACCTTGAGTTTGAGGGAGATGTTAGAATATATTACGAGATTTGATTTTATATTATAAGATTTGATTTCAGAATTAATTGTGATTGATTAGAGAATCAAGTCAAATCAGATTTGAAGTTAAATTACCACTTATCATAAAAGCTTAAGTTAATAGGAAGAAGTAAATTTAATCAATATTTTAACACTCTCTCTCACGTGGAGGCTCAAATTTCATTTTTAATAGGTAAGTGACGGAGTCAAGGTTTGAACTCATGACCTTTGGCTCTGATACCATGTTAAATCACCATTTATCCAAAAAACGTAAGCTAATAGGAAGAAGTAAATTTAATAATTAATTAATCAATACTTTAACAAAATACAATTAAATCTGACTTGATTTGATCTCTCATACCGTTTTGTATTCTCTCAACCTTATTGTAATATTATAAAGGAATAAAAGTAAAATGTAGCTATTTGAACTTTAATCCATGGATGTAGGTCATAAACCGATCGAACCATGTAAAATTCTTTGTGTTTATTTTCTTTATTCCGCTTTGTTTTTAATTTTTTTAATTTTTTATGATTATATATCTTTTTCTTTCAATGATGATGAATATATATATTAATTTGATTGCTATGTCACGTTAATGTAACGGGTCACTGCTAGCTTTCATTCCCTTATTTTCTAATTTAATGTAACAAACACCTTTGGACTACTCTTCTCTCAAGCAACCACGTACAAACGTTAATGTACGTGCATTCGTCCTTTCCATTGCCATCAGCTGATCATGATCGATCGATTGTCTTTCTAGTTTAATGATTATCTAAGATACCGCACATGCAGACACCCAGTTTGTCGTAAGAATGGAGTGAAACAACATATATTAAACATTATTAGTAGGAATATTATCCAAATCCATATATGCAAGCTATATCCTCTATACGTAAAGAAGAGATCAAAAAAAAAAAAAAAAAAAAAGGTTTAACGTAAACATTTATATATCAATCAATTCAAATTATGCGTACTAATTTGATACATTATATATATATTCCATCAAAACTAATTAACCTGAATTCCAGTCCTATAAATACACCTCAAAAACCGTCACAACTCCACCACAAATACTTCTCTCTATCTCTCTCTCTTTCTCTCTGATCTCTCTCTCACACACAATTATACAAACACACGCAAAATGGGAAACCACAGAAGCCCTCTTCTTCTTGCACTTGTGTCTGTCTTCTTTTATTCCTCAGTCGTATTAGCTGCTCCAGTGACATACAATGTGGTCAGCTTAGGAGCCAAAGGAGACGGCAAGACGGACTCTACCCGGGCTTTCCTTGCTGCATGGACGAAAGCTTGCGCCTCCGTAAGCCCCGTCACCATTTACGTGCCGGCGGGGAAATTCTATCTTCGCCAGGTGGTTTTCAACGGGCCATGCAGGAACAAGGCGATCTTTATCCGCATCGATGCCACGCTTGTGGCCCCATCGGACTATAGGGTCCTCGGAAATTCCGGTAACTGGCTCGTCTTCCGCCACGTTACTGGGGTTACATTATCTGGTGGGATTCTTGATGGCCAAGGCACTGGCTTGTGGGCTTGCAAGGCCTCAGGCAAGAGTTGCCCCACCGGTGCAACGGTACGTTGAGTGACATATTTGCCATTTTTTTTTTTTTAAAATTTTCAGTGAAATAATAAGTAGTACTATGAGAAGAAGTAATGTTTATTTAGCAGACTATTATACTTTTGCAATACAACTTGAATGAAGTGGGATTGTAAAAGTCCATCTTTAAATTAGTATTTATAAAAAAATGAAAACAAAAGTTGATTTTTAATACTATGTAATATATCTTAATTATATGAAAGTCGTGTAACAATCTATTAAATATATTTGAATTAATACTTTTTATTATTTTTTGTGAAGTGATTTTGCCAATTTGTTCCTCTTTGTTTTGAATGATATTTTTGTCAAACGAAAATAACTGCCTTTCCCACCACGAGCAAAGTATTAATTAAGGAAAATCGTACATACGACACTTGGGAATAATCCCATGTTCTTAGTGTTAATTATACATTGGGAATGTCAAAGTTGAATGATTTGCTTAATTAGGCTAGCTTCTGTTTCGTGCAGTAACCGGGTCCATCCCTTTAAGTTTGCACATATTTTATTGCATATAAAGCCTGGATCATGTTCCTTGATCATGTTAAGACATGTTACTTATCTTTTCTTTTATAAATAAATATAATAATGGGAGCTTTTTCTTGTGTGTATGCAAGCAGACACTTCAATTTTCCAACTCCAACAACATCATGGTGAGTGGATTAACCTCCCTAAACAGCCAGATGTTCCACATCGTCGTCAATGGCTGCCGCAACGTGAAAATGCAAGGCGTCAAGGTCTTCGCCAATGGCAACAGCCCAAACACCGATGGCATTCACGTGCAGTCATCGTCAGGAGTCACCATCCTCAACTCCAAGATCCAAACCGGCGATGATTGCATCTCAATTGGCCCCGGTGCCACCAACTTGTGGATTGAGAACATTGCCTGCGGACCTGGTCATGGAATTAGGTAAAACATTATCCGAACAAAATGATATTTAATAAACTGTTATACGACTACTATAAAATTTAACGGGTGTGGTTGGATGGTGCAGCATTGGAAGTCTAGGGAAGGACCTAAAAGAGGCATGCGTGCAGAATGTGACAGTGAAAACAACTACTTTCACGGGTACTCAGAATGGGGTGAGGATCAAGACTTGGGGAAGGGCCAGCAATGGTTTTGCTAGGAACATTCTTTTTCAACATGCATTCATGGTGAATGTACAGAATCCCATTATAATTGATCAAAACTACTGCCCCGACAACAAAGGTTGCCCTAGACAGGGTTCTGGCGTAAAAATTAGTGACGTGACATACCAAGACATCCATGGATCATCAGCGACACAAGTTGCAGTGAAATTTGATTGCAGTTCGAGGAACCCCTGCAGCAAAATAAAGTTAGAAAACGTGAAGCTAACTTATCAGAATCAAGCAGCCAAATCTTCGTGTAACCATGCAGCCGGGGCAGCTTCTGGTGTGGTCCAGCCCACAAGTTGCTTGTAGTGGGGGAAAGATATATGCAAATTCGGGTCTTAAAATTAATTAAGCTTAGAAAAGGAATCTCTATAGTTTTGTCCTTACATTTCTAGGACAAAAATGGTACTCTATGTATAGTGTGAATATTAGTTTGGTAGGTCATTGAAGAAGGCCTATTGCTCGAGTCTGTGGCGTACGTTGATAGCCCATTGGGCTTTCTTGGAGCCTGGCCTTGCAATCAGCATATGTATTCGTTTGAGATTTGTTGGATTCAGCTGTGGAATTTATAGATATTTATTAATTATTATGAGTACGAGTACAGTCTAAAATATCTCCACGTACGTTTTCCAATTTGCATTTGATACATCAAATTAATGAAAATCGAGTGTTTCAAATACATTATGATTTAGGGGTGGGCAAAATATTCGATTGTTGTTCATCGATCACCACCGAACAGCTTTCAATTGCTCACCACCTCTCAAAATAATTGAAATTCGGAATAAGTCGGAATAAGATATTTATAACAATTTTTTTTTTTTTTTTTCAAATTCAATATTATGAATAGGTGTCGGTTTGGTAATTGGTATAATTTTTTTTTTTTCGCCGGTTAACTGATCGACTATATACCGACTTACCGAATTAACCGTTTTAATCGAAAATTTCGAAATGATTTTTATCACAAATTACAAAAACTCAAATGAGGCCCATTAAACATGTCTAATTAAAGCATTTTTAGCCCACAAAACCTTTTGGTTTGGCTCCAAAACAACCCATTTTGGCCTATTAAAATAGGCTTGGCCCAATTTTAAAAGCTATATAATTGATAATTGGTTAACCGACCTAACCGGCCGACTATATATTAACTTACAGAATTAACCGTTTTAATCGAAAATTTTTGAAAGTAATACTTATCGAAAAAAAAAATTGGTGAATTAACAAATTTAACCAAATATTTTGGTTCGAAATTCGAAAATACTCTTATCGACACTAAATTAACCTATACACACCCCTAAATTTATGAAAATTATTTCATGAAGGAAGTCAATATTGGAAAACCCAGAAAAAGAATAAAAGGAGCATGTAGTGTTGTAGTTTATGTGTGGTTCTAAATTTCTAATTAAAGAATAAAAGAAAAAACCAGGGCAAGATCAAGAAGACAAAAGAGATCGATCATCATATCAAATAAACTAATTGAAAATGAGAAAGAACACAAAATATAGTATGAAATGGGAGATGGAAAAATAATATTTCTTTTTTAAAATTAAAAAAGTACATAAAAACGAAGAAATTAAGAACTTATTAAAATTTCAAAAAAATGCATGAAAACCGAAAAAGAAAATTATATATCATCGCATGGACTCGATATATGAGCAATAAACGTACACGTGGCATCCACTCAGCCCACAAAATGTACACTACGTAAATCCAGAACTGATAACACATGCACGTATAGGCCTGAGCTTTCTTGGTTTTATTTTTGATATCGCGGGCAAATATTGAGTATATATATATATATGCTATTAGGGTGCTCTCCAGAGCTTGAATTTTTCTTGAAGTAGTCTGAAAATATGTATCATGATTTAATGGAAATTAACAGAATAGTCAAATTCTTTGAAAGTTGAAAGCATTAATTAGTTAATTAAGTAAAACAACAATTAATGAGAGATATAGAGAGGAGAAAACAACATGCTTGAGAACTACCAGGGTTCCATGCATGCCCCTTTCCTCAATCTAAAAAACATTTGAAAGTAGTGGTTAAATAAAAAAAAATCAATAATATCTCCTAATTAAGCCTCTTTTGATGGAAAAATACATTAATTGTGTGGAGTTTGTGAAATAAGTTAGCTTCTACTTGATGGTGGCAATACGTATTCGCTTGTCGATGCATGAGTATAAAATTATATAAGTCAACATTGAATAAAGCCATAATGAAATAGAAACAAAATACAAAAGCGGAATAAAGGAAATAAATACACAAGACTTTACGTGGTTTAGTCTATTACTTACATTCACATGTTAAAACCTTAAAAGCTATGTATACTTTGCTCTTATTCTTTATGATGTTTACAATACCAATGATTCCTATATATAGAGAAAAGATGGTACGTGAATACAGTATAAATAAGATAGTTAAATAACATAGATTTGATTATCAACCACAAGAATTTGATTACAAGCACAATCACAATTCTATAATTAATATTATAACATCCCATAGAAACAAAATACCAAAGCGGAATAAAAGAAATAAATACACAAGACTTTACGTGGTTTGGTCTATTACTTACATTCACAGGTTAAAACCTTAAAAACTATGTACACTTTGCTCTTATTCTTCATGATGTTTACAATACCAATGATCCCTATATATAGAGAAAAGATGGTATGTGAATACAGTATAAATAAGATAGTTAAATAACAGAGATTTGATTATCAACCACAAGAATTTGATTACAATCACAATCACAATCACAATCACAATTATATAGTATAACATCCCATAGAAACAAAATACAAAAGTGGAATAACGGAAATAAATACGCAAGACTTTATGTGGTTTAGTCTATTACTTACATTCATAGGTTAATGCCTTAAAAGCTACGTACATTTTGCTCTTATTGTTTATAATGTTTACCATACCAATGATCCCTATATATAGAGAAAAGGTGGTGATAAATAAGATAATCAAATAACAGGGATTTGATTATCAACCATAAGGATTTGATTACAATCACAATTATATTATAACATCACTTCAAACTCAAAGTAGAAGATTCTAGAAGCTTGAGTTTGAAAATAAATTATTTTTTTTTTCCTGGAGATGGCAATAGTCGGTGGCAAAGGCCAGAAATGGTGCCGGTGATGATGGCTGAAAACTCGTTGGAATTGGTGGCAGTCGGCAACGGTGACCAAGATGGGCTTTTAACAACCATAGGCTGAAAATGGGACAAAATAATAGGCCAACATAGGTTCAACTATGTTCGAGGCCAACTTGGGCCAACTATGGGCTAAATATGAGGACCCATTTAATTAAAGGAGCCAAACCTCTCAACCTTAATCCGTTAATTTTAAGTTGAGTTTATATTCGTGTAAAAAATTGTTAGTCCTAAATATTGTGTGTAGTGTCGAGACATATATATAAGACTATAAAGGTATATCAAATTTGACCAATTTAATTAAAGAAGTCAAATTCCCCAACCATAACCCATTAATTTCATGTTGAATTCATATCAGATTTACGAGTCGTGTCAAAAATTGCTACCGGCCTCCTTGTACCGTGTTCTAACCTTTCAATTATGGACCAGGAAAAGTTTGGACAATTTTACCCTCATGTTATAAGGAACCAGCTATTTTCCAATTGCTTTCAATTGGAGAGGATCCTGGTCCTTCGATTATGAATTTTTGTCTTGATCATAAATGCAGCCACTAACTGGGTATGGAGTGGCCAAAGTTGTGGAATCCAGGCATCCAGAGTTCAAGACGGCTGAGTTGCTTTGGGGCACAATCGGATGGGAGGAGCACAGTCTCATCACGGATGTGGAAGGTCGATCTCTTTAAAATCCATCACACTAATGTGCCCCTTTCGTACTATACTGGAATTCTTGGTAAGTTGTCTGCTGATCATTCAGTTAATTCTATATTGACTTGGGTGTTAAATGACAATGAATGCTGTTGATGTATGAACATGCTCTGGAAATACATTTGTTAGCCAGTGAATTCTTTGTTTGAAGGAGATACTTTATCTTGCCCAATGCTCTGATATGCACACACAAAACTATATGTGAGTTGACATATATAGTTACTGCAATTTGTCGACCATCTGTTGTGTTGTGTAATATGTTTTGGTTGGGATTTTGTGTTGAGCTTTTTGTTGATACTTCAATTTTGTTTTCCCATATAATGATATAATTTTAGCTAACTTCCGATCTAGTTCATGGTCGATCTTTTTGTTTTTTATGTTAGCAATTACCAAGATAAAAGGGAAGAACACATCAATCAATTAATCCCAAAAAACAAAAAAACATAAAATAAAAAAAATCAGCTATGAATGCTGTTTGAATTAGTTGCATACCAACATGTGATATCATTTTGAATTGGCATTTGGCAATCAGGGACGGAGCCAGACATTTTAATGGGAGGGGGCCAAATAATTTTTTTTCTTAAGTAGGGGTTAAAGTATATATATAAAGGCAAATTTTAAGTAATTAAACATAACCTAATTTTGATATTTTTATTATTCCATTCAAATTAAAAATCAATAAGCAAAAGTGAAAAGAGTTTTTAGAAAAAAAAAAAGTAAAGAAAACCACTGTCCAAAGATTCAGAAAATAAAAAATAAAAAATAAAAAAAGGTCTCAGTTATTTTTTCCACATATTCTTAGGAAATTGAGCTTGGTCAAGCTTGTGACTCCTCAAATCTACACTTGTCTTCTTCTAATGCACTACTTGACTAAACCCTTTTCGTTTACTTTGAACAAAGCCTCTACAACTTTGTAAAGATCCTTCCATTGTTACCTTCTCAGGCATGTCCATTGCTACTCGTGAAATTTTAAAGAAAAAAGTTTTGACAATAGTTGAACAGATGATAAAAGGGAAGGGGCCAAGGAAAAAAAAAAAAAAAAATCTTGCTAGGGCCAATAGGCCAAAAAAAAAAAACCTTAATTTTTTTTTGTTTGTTTTACCTTAATTTATTTATTTTTTTTCTTAAGAGTTGAGGGGGGGCCATCATTGTTGGCAATTTTGCATTATAGTGTCACTATAGCAACCGTTAGTTTTCAATGAAGGTGAATTTCTCATGTTGCTTTACCCTTCCATCATACACAATCTTGCCTCTAATTGCTGTGCATTTGGCTTTAATTCTAGGTATGAGTTTGACCAAGTGACTTATATTCTTTTAGGCATAGAGGGTAATATGAGACGATTAGGTTGGGCGTAGTTAAGACAATAGAGAACATGTAGTTAGTTGGGCGTAATTAAGTTTATGTTGCCAAGGGACGATTAGGTTGTGGGGCTGCGGGGGCAACGCCCTTATGGTAGTTGCTCCCGGGGCACAATATAGGGTATTTTACATTTTTTTCATATCTGTCCGTACAGTAGGATTTTGTTATAAATATGTTATGCTGTAACTCTAAATCACTACTGAATATAGCCGCACTCCTGTGGACGTAGGCACATTGCCGAATGGCCCGAACCACATAAATCTGTGTCTTGTTTTTCTCTTACTCTTTCTCTTTTCGATTCTATATTATTCATCATTGTTGTGCACGGTAACAATAGTATGCCTGGTTTGACTACTTTTGTTGGTTTCCATGAAGTTTGTTCTCCTAAGAGCACTAGTACTAGATACCCAACAATTTTTCCTAAATTTAAGGAATAAAATTACTTTTTGCTTTCTTATAAAAATACATTTCACAATAGATTCCCGTATATTTTCCGATATAAATTAAATACTCATTCTTTCTTCTTATTTTATTATTTTTCTTACTTTCATACTTTTTGTCATTTTTATCATTATATAATTTATTGATTATCTACAATGCTACCCAATACATTGGATACGTAGCACTGTAGCTACCCAAGAGTTTAAGGGAAATGTAAGGAAACGAATGTGGATGACTTTTTGTGACTTTTTAATTTTTTTTTTTTTCAATATTTAGGAAATGGAATTACCTATAAATTATCTGCTATTAGTGCTTTAAGAAAGAAAAATATGTCTTCATTTCAGTTGGTCAGCTTGTTGGGCAATTTGCAAAGTTGATGAGTTGCTATATGTTGTTGGAAATGGTGGAAGTAAAGAAAAGGTGAGTTATCTTTGTTTGGTATAATATGCTTCAGGGTTAAGCCCTGAGCAAGTGTAGTTAACTTGATCTTGCCATGTGTCATTGGGTTTCTTTGCGAATTAATATTCACTCCAAGCCAATACATGGGCTCTCAGAACAATGGAATGTACTTAATTCTAACACGAATCTTCTTATTTTTCTTTTGTTGCTTTAAATTCTTTGTTCATGATTTTGTTCTTCCAAATGATTTGACATTATGCAGTGTTAAGGAAGAGAACCAAGTGGAAAAAGAAAATCAAAGGGGAAAAGAAAATCAAGTCACTACAGAGTAATAGCTACTAGCCTTACTCAGCCCCTGCCTTTCTCTTTTCTATTTTTCTAGTTTTCCTCAGCACACTTCCTTGGAAGTCAGCATGCACACGATCCTAAGACATCAGGTGATTGATCCTCAGCAGCTTAGAACAGTCTACACAGCTGACCTGCAGCCCGATTCCCTCCAGGAATTCTGTTGCACTTTTCTCCTCCTTGTTTACTGGCTGACTCACAGCTCCTCAAAATCAACAAGACTTTTTTCTGTTTTTGTTTTCATTTTATATGGTCAACTTGATGTAAAGTGTTGTACTATTATTTCCTAAACTGGTGTACAATGATCATTATAAATAAACACATATTTCCTGGTTTTGGTCAAGCAACCAAACCAGTTCCTTACTACAATTTTCATGGTATCAGAGCTCACCCCAAGAGCCAACGCTCCACCCATGGCTACTCCTGACTCCTCCTCTGCTAACTCAGCTTCCTCCTCTCAACATACCACTCCACCAGCAACCAATCCCATCAACTCTGCTACATCTTCCAATCCATTGAACTTACATCACCTCTGTCTAACCTACCTTCTTTCTCTCAACTTTTCAAACTTGAAGGACCAAATTACTTGGCCTGGGTTGCACAGTTTCAACCCATCCTCTGAGGCAATGACCTCCAGGGACTTGTGGATGGCACTGATTTTTGTCCATTCCAGTTTCTCACTAATACTGACAATACTCAAGTTCTGAATCCTGCCTATGTTACATGGCAGAAGAAAGACCAGCTTCTCTTGAGCTGGATCATTTGCTCACTTTCACCTTCCATTGTATCAACGATGTATGGTCTGAAAACATCGTTTGAAGCTTGGACAACTCTAGCAACCAGATATGCCTCTCAATCCAAGTCCCGAATTTCTCACCTCAAATCATGCACTGGGTATTTAAATCTGGCCAAACAATGGGCAGATCAACTGGCTGCTGCAGGAAAACCAATTGATGATGATGATCTCATCTCATTTGTTGTAAGTGGTTTGAATCCCATCTTTCACACCTTTGTCACCATTCATTCCTATGCCACCCGTGACCATGACATGACATTTGCTGACTTCCAATCTGAACTCTTTAACCATGAAACTCTGCTGGAAAACCAACAACGCCCAACTATCACACCAGAAACCGGTTCCTTTGCCTTATACACTAAAAAGCAAGGCAGCTCTTCCAGCAACAACACAACTGACACCACTCAGTTTAAGAGACCAAGATTTCCTCCAAGGCCTAACTTTCGACCTCAGTCGTTTGCACCCAGAAGCACCTTCAGCTACTCTCTCAGAGGGAGTAGTGATCTTCATGCCACTAATCCACCTTACACTGTACCCAACCAGCGCTTTAGGCCTCCCAACCTTAGGCCTAGCTTTCTCAACTAGCAGGGAAACTCTCAAACTCGAACTCCTCCACCTACCACAGCTCGTTCACCTTGCCAAATCTGTGGCAAGAGTAGCCATAGTGCACTGGACTGCTACCACCGCATGGATTTTTCCTATCAAGGCAGACACCCTCCTCCTCAACTAGCAGCAATGGTGGCCCAACTCAATGATTGTTTTGAGACACAAGACTGGCTGGCAGACTCCGGTGCTAACACTCATGTCACGGTTGATCTTTCTAACATTGCCAATCCTTAACCATTTGATGGAGGAGACACTGTTGGTGTAGGCAATGGGGCAGGTTTGAGTATCAAAAATTTTGGTTCATCCTTGGTTCATTGCAAAACCTCTTACCTACCTCCCTTTCTTCTTAAAAACATTCTTCACTGTCCGAATGCCTCGGCCAATCTCCTCTCCATTAACAAGTTTTGCTTAGACAACAATTGCTGGTTTGCACTTATTGGTTCAAACTATTCTGTGCAGGACAACCTGACGGGAGCTGTGCTTCTTCAGGGGCCAAGTGACAATGGATTGTATCCCATTCCTCTACACTCCCTCAAATCCAAACACCTTAATCAGTGGAAGGGTCTCACAGCTCACTTAGGAGTTAAAACCTCAGATATGGTGTGGCGCCAACGACTTGGAGACCCCTCACTTGCTGTTTTACAGCAACTTTTGAAGAATCAGCACCTCCCACTTTCTGGTTCAGTCGATAGGACAAGGGTTTGTGAATCATGTCAACTAGGCAAGTCCAAACAATTGCCTTTTTTTGAGTCCAATAGGGTTTCTACTAAACCTCTAGAACTTATCCATTCGGATGTTTGGACATCCTCTGTTGCCTCCTTAAGTGGTTGTAAGTTCTATGTTTTGTTTGTAGACGATTATAGCCGATTTACTTGGTTATATCCCATATTAAATAAAAGTGATGTTTATCTTAGCTTTGTTAAGTTTAAATTGTTTGCTGAAAATCTCTTCTCAACTACTATCAAGCAATTTCAATCCGACAATGGAGGTGAATACACCTCTACTCATTTCAAACAATTTCTAACTCAACATGGCATTTTGCATCGCCTAACCTGTCCACATACCTCTCAACAAAATGGCATTGCTAAGAGGAAACATAGACATGTGATGGAAATGGGGCTAACTCTTCTTGCTCAATCCGGTTTGTCTCCTAGGTACTGGGTAGATGCCTTCCTCACCTCCATTTATTTGATTAATCGGCTGCCATCCCCAGTTCTCAAACAGGAATCCCCCTTTTCCAAGCTCTTTCATCACCCTCCAGATTACTCTACACTTAGAACCTTTGGGTGTCTTTGCTACCCTCTCTTAAGACCCTATGCCACTCACAAATTATCCTTTAGAAGCAGGCCGTGTATATTTATTGGCTATGGCTCTAACCAAAAGGGATATCGATGCTTGGATCCTACCACAAACAAGGTGTACCTGTCAAGGAATGTCACATTCGATGAAACACAATTTCCTGCAAAGAATCCATCTTTTTCACTTGGCTCCTGGAAGGTCACAACTTCCCCAGGTAACTCAATAGTTCTAATTCCATCTCAGTTGTATCTTGATTTCAATTTCGTTAAGGCATCCTCTAACCAAATTGGAGATACGCCTAATGCCATAGACACACCATCTCCTCACACAGCACAGACACAGACCACTCACTCACCTTCATCCTTTACTGATCAACATGATAATTCTACACCTCAACCTGAACATTCTACCATATCCATCACACCCGATGAGTCTTCCATTCGTTTAGACACACCATCAGATTCTTCTCCTTCTCTTCATCAACTTCCTTAACCTTCCCTTCCTCATTCTTTCTCATCTCCTCACTCATCACCTCGTGAGCCACCGCCTAACCGCATTGTGACCAGGTCTCAAACTGGTCACTCAAAACCTAAACCTTTCCCTGGTTTTAAAATGTTCCACACCATCAAACACCCCCTCCAAGCTCTACACACAGTTCACCTTCCACCAGAACCCTCAACTTTCAAACAAGTTGCCTCCAAACCTAAATGGATTCATGCCATGAACCTTGAATACCAAGCCTTGATCTCAAACCAAACATGGTCCTTATGCCCCAGGCCCTCTCATCACAATGTGGTTAGAAACAAGTGGGTTTTCAAAATTAAGCAAAAATCAGATGGCAGTGTGGATAGGTACAAGGCCAGACTTGTGGCAAAGGGGTTTGATCAACTTAGTGGAGTTGATTATTATGAGACCTTTAGTCCAGTCATAAAACCAACAACCATTTGTCTTGTTCTAACTTTAGCTGTCCAATTTGACTGGCCAATCCACCAACTGGATGTCTCCAATGCTTTCCTCCATGGGGTATTAGATGAAGAGGTATATATGGAGTAACCCCAAGGTTTTATTCATCCTTCCTACCCAGACTATGTGTGTCGTTTACACAAGTCAATTTATGGCTTGAAGCAGGCCCCTAGAGCATGGTTCACTCGGTTATCTCAATCTCTACTTGACATTAGGTTCACTGGATCTCAATTGGATCCATCTCTTTTCACATATCATGCCAACCAAGTTCACGTTTGTCTGCTGGTTTATGTAGATGATATAATCCTCACTGGCAACCACAAGGACACTATTTCTTGGATACTCAGCAAGCTTAAAGCAGAATTTGCTCTCAAAGATCTTGGTGCACTCAATTATTTCCTTGGAATTCAGGCTATCCGAGATCACCATGGCCTTCATCTTCGACAGTCCAAATATATTACTGATCTTCTAGAACGAACTCAGATGACAGATGCCAAACCTTATCCAGCTCCTTGTGTTGCTGGCACCAAAATGTCCAAATTTGATGGAGACCACTACCTAATCCCACTACCTATCGTCACATTGTTGGGGCACTCCAATATGTGACTCTCACACGGCCAGATATAGCCTATTCAGTCAATCAATTATGTCAACATATGCATGCCCCAACATCAACTCACCTCACAGCAGCCAAACGTGTCTTGCGGTATCTCAATGGCTCCATTGATCTTGGACTTCACTACAGCAAAGGTCCCATCCAGATCACTGCTTATTGTGACTTAGATTGGGCAGGAAATCCGAACGACAGGCGGTCTACCTCAGGCTTTGGTCTATTTCTTGGTTCTAATCTTATTTCCTGGTCTGCTAAGAAACAACACATTGTTTCTAGATCAAGCACTGAAGTTGAGTATAGAGCACTGTCATTGGCTACTGCAGAAATGTTTTGGTTGCGTATGCTACTTAAAGAACTTCAGGTCATTCTTCCTTCTCCACCAATTCTCTGGTGTGACAACTCTGGGGCCCTAGCTCTTGCCTTTAATCCAGTTCTCCATGCCCGCACCAAGCATGTTGAAGTTGACATTCACTTCGTTCGGGAAAAAGATGCAAATCGGGACATTCAACTCCACCACATTTCTACTCTTGATCAATTAGCAGATATCTTCACTAAAGGCCACACAGCTGCACGGTTCTGTTTCCTCCGTGACAAACTAATGGTCATTCCTCCCATCAGTTTGCGGGGGGGGGGGGGGGGGGGGGGGGGGGGGGGTGTTAAGGAAGAGAACCAAGTGGAAAAAGAAAATAAAAGGGGAAAAGAAAATCAAGTCACTACAGAGTAACAACTACTAGCCTTACTCAGCCCCTGCCTTTCTCTTTTCTATTTTTCTAGTTTTCCTCAGCACACTTTCTTGGAAGTCAGCATGCACACGATCCTAAGACATCAGGTGATTGATCCTCAGTAGCTTAGAACAGTCTACACAGCTGACCTGCAGCCCAATTCCCTCCAGGAATTCTGCTGCACTTTTCTCCTCCTTGTTTCCTGGCTGACTCACGGCTCCTCAAAATCAACAAGACTCTTTTCTATTTTTGTTTTCATTTTATATGGTCAACTTGATGTAAAATGTTGTACTATCATTTCCTAAACTGGTGTACAATGATAATTATAAATAAACACATCTTTCCTGGTTTTGGTCAAGCAACCAAACCAGTTCCTTACTACAATTTTTATGCAGGTAGATCTACTAAAGAATAAGTTGTTGCAATTGCTCGTGACTGAGAGTCTGAGATTATGTCAAATGCTTTTGTATCTGCTGGTTCTCCTATTTGTGGTATAAGAAAACACAATCGTAAATAAACAATGATATAGAGATAATTTTCTTATGCTTCTTTTTTTATGCATTTTTTTTTTGTTAAGAAAAAGGGTCCACGGACCAAAAAAATTTCATTAAAATTGTTTGATATTTTTGGCTTGAAGCACTTGTCAATATCATTTGGAGCTTTTACTCTGGATTATAAGGGCTAGTCATATCTGCGCTATTATCACAAAAGAATTAGTCAATTTGGAGCTTCCTTAGAATCCTTTATAAAATCCAGTTTCACTTAGGGTCCGTTTAGGTTCGCAATTTCAAAATGTGTGATTTAAAAATGTACGATTTGAAAAAATGATTTTTAAAAACATAGTTAAGCGTTTGGCAAAATCACAGTTTGACCTTTAAAATTGTAGGTTAGCCTTTTAAAATTTCGTATTTTCAAAAAAGCACTCCATTGCTTGGGATTTGATAAAACAGTTTTCTGCGTTTCCAAATCGCAATTTTTTAAAAACGCAATTTTCAAACGGTTCATTTTTTGCGATTTGGTTTAAAATCACTCTTTTTGTTTACAAAATCGCAATCTCAAACGCACCCTTAGTAACTAAGGAATGTGAGACTTAACACTCATGAATATCTTTATAAATTACGCTCTCTATGTAGGCTACTCCTTATTTTTCAATGTGGGATAGGGATGTTAAACACACCATTAAATTATTGAATGAAACATGGATGGAAGTACTAATTGTGTTTATCAAATATCTACAGGCACCATCTATGATATGTTTTGAAATCAAAGAGTCTGTTTGATTTCGCATTAAATCACAGGTACTCAAAAAGCAATTGACCATTTTTTTTAGGGTTAAATACTTTATTGGTACCTGAGTTTTGGAAACTTCATTTTTTAGTACTTGAATTTCAATTTGCATCACAGATGGTTCCTCAGTTTTAAAAAAATATCAAATTGGTACCTTAGTCAAGTTTTCCGTCTAAAAATTAACGGCCTGCCACGTCACTGCCACTTAGCATCATTAGGAATACAACACCTGTCTCTTGCGGCATGTCAGCACCCACATAAAATATTAAATTAATTAAAAATAAAAATTAATTAAAAATTAAAAATAATAAAATAATAAAATTTTAAAAAAATTAAAAAAATTGAAAAAAAAGAAAAAAAAGAAGAGGGGTGGCTGAGGCCGGTTTGGGGTGGCCGAACCACCAAAAATTTTTTTTGTTAGGTTTTGGCCCTTGGGGGTGGCCGAACTACCCCAATGGGCCACGGGGGTGGTTCGACCACCCCAAACTAATGGCCCGTCACGTCACTGCCCTTTAGCACCACTAGGAACACGACACCTGTCCCTTGCGACATGTCAGGTACCAATAAAAAAGTTTCCAAAACTCAAGTACCAATAAGGTATTTAACCCTTTATTTTAAAGGGAAATGCAAAATTAGTCATTGTGGTTTCACCGATTCAATATTAGCTCCTTGAAGTTTACTTCATGATTGAAATCTTCTTAGGGTAAGCAACAAATACAAATAGGTATGTTCGTGGACACCTCTTTCGCTTGAAAAGTTGACAAAATCAATTATTGAGCTACGTGAGGACCAATCATATTGCAACATGTGTCACTTACAATAGAAAAAAAATATAAAATATTTTTTTTAACAAAATTGAGAGGCGGTCGAGCCATCACCTTCAAACCACCCCTAGTTGGCCATTTAGGGCGGTTTGACCACCCCTAAATGGTTAAGTGGCGTGGCTGAATGTAATGCCCCAACTTTCACCTATATATACATATGAAATCCATTTAGTGTTACTATTGTGAATTTTTTTTTTTTTTTTTTGAACAAGCTCCAGAACCTTCATTGCTGAAATGAAACCCCAAAGGAGATTACATCAAGGCCAAAGCCACAGAACAAATACAGGAGCAAAGAAGCTGAGAACACTGCCCGAAGGCTACATCAGTGCCCGTAGGCCAATGTAGTGAATAAAGCTGAAGAAACTCCATCCACTAAGTCAGGAAAACTCCTGGCTTAAAGCAGCTACCAAAAGGTAGACTGTGACCAAGGATACAAGAATGTACAAATACAAACAGGAAAAAAAAAAAAAATCAAAAAACCACCACCATGAGAATAGCCATCGGAGCTTAGTGCGTGTTGAGCACGCACCTACTTCGGGAACCCTTCCAACCATCGAATGACCTCCAGAAGCCCAGATCGACACTAAACGAAGCCGGATATGCAAACTGTGACCCTCACGCGCTAACCTAGGGAAGACACTCCCCCGGCGGGTGCTGGCCACGCGCCGCGCAGGAAAGAACCACACAACTCCGTCAAGTGACTACTGAAACTAGAGGAGGCCAGCGACCACTAAAGAAAAGCTCCTGTCGACGAACACCCAGCCGAGGCTTATAGATCTAGCAATAAAGCACAACTCCACCGGATATCCACTGACATCTGCCATTCCCACAGGCCAGAGCTTGGGAATCATTCTGTTTGCACCAATAACAACAAAACCAAAAACAAAACAACAAAACAAAACACCAACCTCACCAGATCTAACTCCGGGAGGGACCACAGCTCCACAACCTTAAGGTTGGGAGAACAAAACATCCACCACTGAAAACCAGTGGGATGACAAAAAACCACCCTAGCCCACACGGGTTAGGGGGAAGACCAACACCAGGAGGGGGAGACGTGAAGCCTCCCCCCCGGTACTGAACCGTTACTACTGTGATTTGACTTTAAGAATAACGACAAAATTTAATTGAACTATAAATATAAGAACAATAGCATAGCATTAACTAAAAACCTCATTTATATTTATTCACATAACTGTACAACTTTCTTCATACTTTCTAAAACTATATACATATTCAAAAGATAATCTTACAACCCTAACGTGATCAATCCTCTGTCAAAGCTTCATCTGGGTTTTCAAAATATTATGACCTCCTCAACGGTCTGATTATTAAGAAACGATTACTCGTTCTCACAGATAGTGCCATATTGTTAGAAAAGTTTTCCTTATGTCGAGTACCATCCATTTTGTTGAAAATTATTTCATGAAAATTTAAGTTTCCTTCCTATTTCAATATTTCAACTTTTCATCTTTTTTTTTTTCTTTTTTTTTTTTTTTTTTTTCTCTCTCTCCAGTTACTCTTTGTCCCACGTTGAAAAGTTATGAGTTTTTTGTGTGTTTTATAAACATGTATCTTGCTCTTATACTGGATTGGATTTTGAGTATACACATGCTAGTTGTGTCACCTAGTGTGAAGCACTAGCCGTCGCACGCACGCATGCGTGTCGCTTAATTAGTTGCTGTAGATGCACTTAGCACTTGTGCATCATCGCACATGAGCCACAAGCTTATTATTTACGTGTGTATTTTTCTTATGTGTACAACTGCTATTTTAACAGTCATATTTTTGAATATTTAACTGTTTTTTCAACCGTCAGAAACTACATTTTCTAATTGCTTTTTCAACAGTCAAAAACTGTTTTTCCAATAGTTGGAGCTGTAATAAACTACATTTGTAATTTATAAAATATATTTTTCTTACATATTTGTTTAAGGGACAGATTAATATTCGTCTTACTGTCCCAGAGTTTAGTGATTTTTATACAGTATTTATTTTGCTTTCATTAATTTTTGTAGTTCCACATCTTTATTTCCAACACATTTCGCACCAGTGAAAGAGAAAAATGATAAGCAACGGAGCCTAGCAGAGGTACCAGTGAAGGATAACTCTAATATTTAAGTCAGAAAAGTGCTTGAAAAATGAAAGTGGAGAAATTCTTAGAGACATTTTTGAGCAAAGGCCAAAAGTCATTTTTACTTGATTGTTGGTTACCTTTTATATGTAGTAGCATGTTTGCAACTGTTTCCCGTTGGTTTCTATGCCATGATCGTGTGATTCATCTCACGTTGGCATTGATTGAATCACAACTTATTCTTACTAATTACGTTGTAAAATCGTTTTCTTTCAAGACAAAAATCAACCTAAAATCTATCAAATGATGAAACAACTTAGGAAGAATTCGTGTATTGTAGGAAAAGGAAAAGGGTACATCAATGTGCTGGAGTTTATAAAGAGGCCTTCTGGTGCTGTGATAATTCTGTACTCTTCCTATCTAGTGTTTCCCCAAATCAAGTATCCCTTCCTTGAAATCTGGGTGCTTCGAGTCTAAAAGTTTGGCACTCCAAACCTATATAGAGGCTACAAGTTTCTATCAAGAAAAAGGTTCACAAATCACAATTGCAGGCTCAAAACCACGTATCCATATGGGAGTTAAGTGAAACTGTTTCAGAACTTGAGGCACTTCAAATATTTTGCTGATCACAAAAAATTATTGCAGCTAACAAGAATGAAATATAAGAAGACAAAGTAATTACAATGTTTGAGTTCCCTTTCCCTTTACATGATTCAAGGGGCAAGGCTAGCTCAGAGAGCCGGAGGTGAAGGAAGCTAATTAAAACACTTGAATATAGACTTCGTTCATCAGGACTCGCAGTATGGGTTGACATGTCGGGTTCGAGTTGACTCACTTAACCTATAAATTCGTTAAGAGTCAACCCCAACATGACTCGTCTAGTTAAATGGGTCAACCCCTTTAATCTTGACCCATTTAATAAATGAGTCATGTTGGATTGACCCGCTACGACCTGACCTTCATAACTCATCTAATGAACATGTCATATTGGGTCAACCCAACATGATATGTTTTGACCTGTACTTGACTTGTTTGACCTGTTTCAATTTGTATGTATTATAAAAAAAATTATATAATTTAATAAATGGGTCACCCAAAGGTTAAGCGGGTTAGTTCTGGTAGTGACCCGAACCCAATTATACCAAACCCTAAATCGCTAATTTTGTGTTAAGTTCATATTGTGTTCACGGGTCATGTAAAAAATTGCAAGCCATAGCTCATAGGCCAAGTAGAGTTTTTTTAACCAAAAGTGCGTTTGATCTATTTGGAACCTTGAGTTGTATTCTAGATTCCCAAGAGAGTCTCTATCTCACTAGGCTTATGTGACGGTGCTTATCATCCTTTAAATCGACTCTTGTTAAAATAAAAAATAAAAAAAATTCAAGAGGTGATGGATATTGACACATCGACTAAGTGAAATAGGATGTAGTATTTAACATTACTCTTTTATTAAACTCGAATAATAATAAACATAATAATGTTATATACTACACTCTATCTCACTGGACCGATATGATCGTGCCATCAACGTTTTAATATATATATATATATATATATATATATATATATATATATATATATATATATAAGGGTTGAATTAAGTACCGATAAATATTATCACATTAATTCAATAAAATGAAGGTGGGATGAGATGAGATGGTAATACTATCAAATAAACATATCATTTACAATTCCTTTAAAAAAAAAACATGTAATTTGAGATAGACTACTTACGTTGGACAAGAGCAGCATTACAAGAATTTAGAACATTCCAGGGTTACAGAAACCAATAAAAATAAAAAATAAAAAAATTTATTACTAATGACGTAAAATTAGCATTGACGGACTTCCCTCTCGCAAGTGGATCGTCACTGCTGACTGCCCCTCATGGCCCATACATTACATCATCAGTGACACAAGCACTAGGACCTGTGCGCTACAAAATCCAACCTCTTGCCTTTCCCGCTGCATGGCAAACGTCGAAACACAGACAGACAGACAGACAGAGACAGTGAAAGAGTGTTGGTTTATCAATGGCGAGCGTTAAAGGAGAGGAAGTAGTGAGCAACAAGCAGGTGATATTCAGGGACTATGTCACTGGTTTTCCAAAGGAATCGGACATGTACGTCACCACTAGTACCATCAAATTGAAGGTCCCCGAAGGTTCCAATGCCGTTCTGGTGAAAAACCTCTACTTGTCCTGCGACCCCGTCATGCGAATTCGGATGCCACGAGTCCATCTTAGCGGGTTCAATTTTTACACCCCTGGCTCTGTGAGTATCGCTGTTTGGTACCCGAAAAAGTTGTATGGGGAAATGGGGTTCTGAATTTTTTTACTGATTGATGACTTATTTGAATTGGGTCCTTTAGATTTTGGAGATCCATAGTAATTATAGCATAGCAAGATGACACTTTGAATATATATTTTTTTCCCTTCGCTTTCCTTTATCCCATGTTTTTTCTTGGCTGAGGGTATTGGTAGTTGGAAATTGAGACTGAAATTGTTTTTGATGATTTATGACAGAACAAAGTTTAAATTTTTGGACATGGGAATTAAAATTAGAAGATCAAACATGTGTTTTAAAAAAAAAAAAAAAAAATTCTTGGTGGGTAGTCGATGGGTTTTCGGAATATTTGTTTTTTTATTTTATTTTTTTATTTATTTATTTTTATATTTTTTTTTGAGTATATCTCTTTTGGTTCTTGGGGAGGAGTGAATGACAGGAAAGAAAACAAATACTTGAACAGGGCTAACCTGAAAATTGAACTAATATTTTGAAAGATTGGAAAGATTACTGGGAGAACATTTTATATGACGCGTGCTTGCTTGTTTAAATTGAAATTGTGTACATTTTGAGTTTCAAATTGTGATCTTCTCCTGCTGGAAACTCGCAGCCATTAACTGGGTATGGAGTGGCTAAAGTTTTGGATTCTGGGCACCCAGACTTTAAGGCAGGTGACTTAATTTGGGGGACTACTGGATGGGAGGAGTACAGCCTAATCACTGCAACCGAAAGCCTGCATAAGATCCAGCACACTGATGTACCCCTTTCCTACTATACTGGACTTCTTGGTACGTTGTTTGCTCATTCTATGAAGTTTTGATTGATTTGAGATTTAGAAGATGATGATTATGCTACAACTTATCAAAAAAAAAAAAAGATGATGATTATGCTACATTCCCTTTTGAGCTGCATGTCTCAAGGAGTGGTTTCATTGGTTTAAGATTTTGTGCTCCTGTGGGCGTCATGTTGAATTCCCTCGGTTAATCTGTGTCAATATGTTTTTTTCTTTTCTTTTCAAATAGGTATGCCTGGTATGACTGCTTATGCTGGTTTCTATGAAGTTTGTTCTCCTAAGAAAGGAGAATATGTCTTCATTTCCGCAGCATCTGGCGCAGTTGGTCAGCTTGTTGGACAATTCGCCAAAATGTTTGGTTGTTATGTTGTAGGAAGTGCTGGGAGTAAAGAAAAGGTATATTTCAATTTGCATATCTACTTTTCTGTTATCTGGCCCTTCATTAATTTATGTCTTCTATCTAGATGTATTCCACAATCGTTAAAAACATAGGTTTCATGGAACTATAGTAGTCCCTAATTCCCATATTTGACACCTGCTGTATGGTTTTGCTTTTGTGGACCCAAATTGTGGCAGCCATGTGTCCCTGATTCTCTCTGTAAAACCAAGAAGATGAACCATAAGGACATGTTGAATAGGCGCTGTTCAATTTTCTTCTTCCTTCCCCCTCCCCCCTTTCTCTCTGTCTTCTTCTGTGATTGTGGAGATGACCTGTCAGGATGAATGGACCAGTCACATAAAAAACTCATTCTTCTTCTGTTATAAATTAGGTTGATCTATTGAAGAATAAGTTTGGTTTTGACAATGCTTTCAACTATAAGGAAGAGCATGACTTGGATGCAGCGTTGAAAAGGTCAGTATGTCATTTGAGCATTGTGTAACATTTGAGCAAACTGGATGGGGCCATTATTTGACACCACATTCATTATCATAAATGACTGCAAAAATAGTGGGCTTATTAAAATTTTTAGGCCCTGCTAGAACTTACAATTTTTGCTCTAAAGCTTGAAGCGTATACGGATTCCTATGTTGATTAAGTTGTTGGCCTGAGCTTCATGCAAAAAGTTTTATTATCATAAATGACTGCAAAAATAAATGGCTTGTGACGTCCCACATCGCCTGGGAATGAGGATGTGCTTATATGTATAAATGCACCCTTTATGACACAACGCGTCTGGAGCCCAGTTGGTTGGGTGGAAAGAACAAAGCCTTGAGGTTGAGGGTTCGAGTCCCCAAGAGACCAAAGAGGACAATATTGTGGGTGGGTCCACCAGCTGGCTGCGATACCACTAACAACGCGTTTTAAAGCCGTGATGGCGATGAACCTATCAGAACTCCGCAGTTAAGCGTGCTTCTGCGAGAACAATCCCAGGATGGGTGACCTCCTGGGATGTCTTGTTTGGGGAGCCAAAAGCGGGCAATATTGTGTCATTGGGGGTGGGTCGTTACATGGCTTATTAAAAGTTTTGGGCCCTGCCAGTAGCTTAAAGGTTGGTTTATACTGAGAGTGTGGAGTAAAGCTTAGATATAGAAGTATTAAGCAGGCTGGAAACAAAAAAAATATGGTAGATTTTCAGGTACGTCATTTAATTGATTCCTTCAATTGATATTATAATGTTAGATGGGTAGTTGGTCCTTAATCTTTAATAGTCATATTCATAATGATGGAATCAAAAAAATTCGATTCTTAAGGATATAGATGACTTATTTTTTTAACCTGATTGACACAGCTAACTTTGCTCGTTGGGCATGAGTTTCTTTTTGGTGCATATAAATTTGGTTCTAGTACGTGGATATGACATCTAGTGACAAACATTTAGAAAATTATTTAATAAAGGGAAAGAGCTAATGGTCTTTGGATTATATGACATCTCCTCCCCAATAATTAAGGGGTGGTGTGTGGGGCCATAAATTAAATTTTGTATGCCTGCATGAGTTGTTTAATTGCCTGTCAAAAAACAAACAAGGAAACAAAAGAAAAATCTAATGGACTCGATATTAGATTTTTATGTTTGATAATAAGAACTCTCAATATCCTAAATTGTTGCCCCATCTGGTAGAACATGTAGGAATATAATTTTGATCTTTGAGGCATTAGTATTTCGATCTTTGAAACACACATTATTGGTTTTTGTTCATCATCAGGTACTTACCAGAAGGCATTGACATTTACTTTGAGAATGTTGGGGGTAAAACACTTGATGCAGTGCTCCTAAATATGAGAGTCCATGGCCGCATTGCTGTTTGTGGAATGATTTCACAGTACAATCTTGATCAGCCTGAAGGCGTGAAAAATTTGATGAGTCTCGTATACAAGCGAATCCACATGCAAGGATTTACAGTTCATGATTACTATCATCTCTATACGAAGTTCTTAGACACTGTATTGCCTTACATCAGAGAAGGGAAAATAGTGTATGTGGAAGACATAGCTGAAGGCCTTGAGAGCGGTCCAGCTGCTCTGGTTGGACTTTTTAGTGGTCGCAATGTTGGCAAACAAGTAGTTTTAGTTGCTCGCGAATAGTTTAGGCCCGTCTTTTATACCTAGTATGTGCCGTTGTTGGGAGTTTGTATAGTACTACTGTGTGTAGTATCTTCCTATGTTGGTTGCTTAAGATGTATTTGACTGTTGGGGCCAAATAATGTTTTGGAGTGCAAAACGGTGCAGGCAATTCCAATAGAGGATGAGTCTGTACTCTGGAAAAGATGGAAATAAAGTGAATTTGTCTTGTTGCAGTGATCAATTGATTGGTGTCTTTGTGCATTTACCTTTTGTGTTTACCTTTGCAAATGAAGTAAGGACAATGACTTTGGCTTACTCTTGTCATTATGGGATAATTAGCATTATTCAGGTTATCCCACATCTAGAAGGAGACGTTATGCTTTTTGCTTCAATCTTTTAGATGGTCATATCTTCAGCTTCATGCACCCATATTGATTTCTGGTCATTGCCTTAGTTGAGGTACCTCAGGTCCACCATTTGGGACGACATCTAACGCAACTCCGAGTGTAGCACTCTGCTTAAGAAAAATAATAATAATAATAATTAAAATTTAGAGAAAAATATATATAATATGATGAAAATGAAGAGAAATTATGGTATAAATAGATAAAGTGCAATTGGGTTTGTAGGTGTTTGATCATTAGGGTATATACGTATTAGATTTGGGTGTTATTAAATTTGTGCAAGGTCGATTGAATGAAGTTGGGGTTCATTTGATCGAGATGGCATATTCAAGTGGTAGTGCCACGTATGCAAGTAGGTGAGATTTGACAAGAAATGTAATGCAAATTGTCACGTTTCATTCGATCTAAATTGCATCTCCACTCTTGGTCGAACATTCGAGTCAAACCCTAACGCCGAACATTCGTTGTTAGATGCTCGAATGTTCGATCATTTTTCGTATGTATAGTAGGCCCACGCGTGTGGTATGTATGTCAAAAGGTACACCAAATGTTCGATCTAACCTAAAACCACTAGATAATAAAGTACATCAAGCATTCAAGAAGAGTGACCGAACGCTTGACGTTTGATAGAAATGTTTAAGAACAGCCCCCACCCTCGCCCCTTTCACCTCATTTCCACCCCTTCCTTAAGTTTTATCCTAGAATGACAGTAAGAGAGTGTTTTGAATAGAGAGAATGAGCTCTCTTGGTTCTGTTCTTCTAAGAAGATAGCATTCCTAGCCCTTCTCGTTTCTTAAGTTGTTATTATGCTATTCAGTTAGTTTTCATGCCTCAGCTAATGGTTTTGTATCTCTAATTGGTTTTTGGTCTTAGAGCTAGATTAATGTTTGATTAGTAATTTGATAAGGTTTAACATATATACAAAGTTCTGCTTGAAGGTGTTATTGAGGCTTATGACTCTTTAGAGATTATATTAGGACCTTATGACTTACTTAGAAGTGGTTTTGTGACTTTTAAGTTCAGAAATGAGATTATGTCCCAGCACTGAACATTTGACCCTGCACTTGATGAATGTTCAATTTCTAGGCCGAACGTTTGACCAACGGGCAGAAAGCCTATTTCGAGCTTATTTAGGATTTAAGGTTTGTTTAGTTCGGGATTAGGATTGATGATAAGTCTTTTCACAGATTTTGAAATTATGGAGCCTCAAGAAGAGGACTTTACGGTGCAGCTTTACGATAAGAGTGAGTAAAAACTCACACGATACTTGTTATTACATTTTTTTTTTCCACATAGCATGATTATTTTGTGTACCAAATATGGATGTTTACAATTTACATAAAATACACTTTCGATTACTATGAATTCTATTTTGTGAAAATGAGTGATTAATGACAAGATAATGAAAATGATAAGTTTATAAAAGCATGCATGTAAAATACGGTGAAGATTAAATTGCATCGTATGACATGGTACACTAGTACGTGCGGGATAACGACCATGGGCTTACAATACATGTTAACCCTATGGTCAAAGGTTTATTTTTATGTTTAGCATTGGAACTAATGGTTTTCGTGATCGATGCAACCATGTTTGCTTGGTGGTCACTATAGACGGACGTCATTAGTGGTGTGGGCCACTAGAGGTCGAACTCGGTCAGGCTGCTAATGATGGACGGTAGCGTACAATATGCAGGGTACCGATATTGTATTACAGGTTCTTCAGGACAATGCCAACCTTGCTGGGAAGTGGTATAACATATGGTGTTAAGCTATGACATGATTATTTTATTTCAACATATATTATATCTATATTGCATCCACGATGACATTGTCAAATGACAAACTGTAACCTTGCAATACTGCATGTGATTTTTAAATAACTGAGTTCACTACATGATAACCTTTCATCATGTGTATTATTACTGACTAATTCGTGTACTTACGCTTGTATTTTCTCTACTTATGAAACATGTTTTGTTTTATAGTGGAACTACCTTTAGATTTGAGATTGACCTCGAGGCTGATGTGGTTATTAGACGTAGTGATATTGATCCAGTTATGTTTGAGGATTGATTGCAGGATTTTGAAGATCGCTCATAATAATTAAAACTTTTGAGTGATGTTGTAGGCTTAGCATTTGAAGCTCGATTGTGTATTAAGGATTTATTTTGGATCTATTATATCGATGATTTGTATAGTGTAATTTTAGTTATGAATTGGCTCTTGGTAGATGTTCTAGTTGGTATTAATGTTGTTAGACTATCTTATATTTCCACTGCGTAGTATTTTCTTTTGGAAGAGTAGAGATCTCTAAGTCTTATTCCTTGTGGAATGAGACTGAGAAACGAACCATGAAGTTAATTGCCAGTTAATTAACTTATCGGGGCATCATAACTTTCCTGCAATTTAAGAAACATACCTTAACTTTCGCACTATAATTGTACTCGTAATCATTATCCTAATAATTCCCTTTTAGTTACCACGCATTTCCATCAGGTTTATCAACATTATATTCATTTTACAATGTAATCTATGGTTTTGAAGCGTGGTGTTACAAGAAGGGTCTTAGAACTACAAGGATGAAGTAAAAACTATCATATAACGTGGTATAATGTAGACGAATTTGAGGAACGGGCCGGTGACATGTAGGCAAAGGAAAAAATTAAGCAAAAGTTGTGAGTAGAACCTTCACCCAACCGAAACTTAAATGCTTTACATGAAATATTTTGTATTTGATTAAATGCATCATTGTGAACTGTTTTAAATATGTACTGGATATATGCATGGATCAGTGAAATGAGCCCTATCCTTTGGTAGTTTAAATTATAACGAAAGTATATTACCAAAGTCATTGATAAATGTTTTAAGGAAAAGAAATGGCATGTGCGTAGCGTTTATTGCATGTAATGATTTAAAGTTGAAATAGCAATGAAAAGGAACGATTAAGCAAGTGAATATGAAAATGGGAATCACAAGGATATGGTAAAAGGAGTGGTCACCTTGCTTTGTCCATGGCTCAAGAAATAGCCAAAGTAAGGATTTGAGACGCTAGGCGATGACCCAAAGAAACACCAATCATGGTCACCTATTTCGATGGCCCAAGAAACGGGCATATATAGGTGCCCAATTCTCACATGATGACGACCAAGAAACCTTAGAAACGGTCATTTGAAGAAATGTTAAGGAAATTAGCGAAGGAAATGAAATAATTACATAATGGCCAAGAATTCTACAGAAGTGGTTCTACTGTTTGTAAGGGCATTGGGTTTTCAGTGTTTGTATTCTAGTTGTAGCTTTGTTGGTCGCCCTTTTGGGTGGATTGATCCAGCCTTTATACTGGAGTGCTTGTAGCTTGTGTTTGGTTTATAAAAATTTCATTCATAAAAAAATAAAAAAATAAAAAAAAATAAGTCACCTTTCTTTGTCGATGGATCAAGAAAAGGGAAAAGTAAAGATTGCGACACTTGGTGATGGGCCAATAAATGGCGATGGCCTAGGAAACAGCCATAGGTGTCCAATCTTCTCATGAAGACGACCATGAAACGGTCATGTGAAGGTTCCCCTTCTCCCACCCCCAAGTGAGATGGTAAATAAATGATAATGGAAAACGAGCTGTTAAAGTAATGAGAAGAAAGTTGAAAGGAAAGAATTAAAAAGGGTAAAGGCATGATAAGAGTACAGTAAAATATGTTTATATTGTTATAATGCATGCGATCATAGTTTGGATTTAAGAATAACCGAAGAATAGCTCCAGATCCATTGTGCCCCTTATGTCAAGGAGTTTCCGAATCAATTTTTCATATCCTGTGGGGATGTCCTTTGTTGGTACAGTTTCTGGTATGGTGTGAATCTGCACGCTCTTCTAATGTTCTTCACGCTTCTCAATAATTCTGCAAAACAAAAAAAAAACTAGGGACCTTTCCAGGGATCCCGTTCTGATGTCTAAGTTAGCTTCTGTGAGAAAATAATGCTCTATGCATAAAATTGAGTCTTAGTTTATACCTGGGGTATGGGCCTATTTATGGGCAAAGAGGTGGAGTCAAACCTGGATTAGGACTCCTGCTTCTTGTTGATCTAGAACTGTTGTCAGAGTTCTAATTGGACTTTAATCCTTTATTAGACTTCTAATTGGATATCTTCTTAGACTTCTGATCCGATAATTCTTCTTATTTGATTGGACCATGAGTCCTATCCCAATTCTCTGATTTATCTGAAGTAGTTGTTAAATGTCCATCTCCTCCTTGAATCGGTTTGAGTAGAATTTATCCCCAACAGTTACCCCCCAATTCCCTTATCCGAAGCTTGCTTGAATAATGGAAATTCTATGTCTAAGGAAACCCGAGCTTTGTCTCCTTCTGAAAACCTGCTAACCTACAAAACTCGAGGGTTAAATCTTACCCCCCATTACCTTCTTGTTTTTCCTTAGGGTTTTCTCACTGTCTCTTGGAATGGCTAACTCTTGAAAAACTGGAAAACCCGAGGGTTAAATCTGACCCCCCTGGCTCTGTTTATTTCTTTCTCTCAGCAAGGATTGATCCGAGAATGCTTTTTTTTTTTTGTTGCTCTCGGCTAGGACTGATCCGAGACTCTTGGCTAGGATTGATCCAAGAGGTTTTTCTTCTTACTCTCGGCTAGGACTGATCTGAGACTCTCTGTTAGGATTGATCCGAGAGGTTTTTCTTCTTACTCTCGGCTAGGACTGATCCGCGAGGTTTTTCTTCTTGCTCTTGGCTAGGACTGATCCGAGAGGCTTTCTTCTTGCTCTCAGCTAGGACTGATCCAAGAGGTTTTTTTCTTGCTTTCGGCTAGGGCTAATCCGAGAGGCTTTGCCTTGCTCTTAGCTAGGATTGATCCGAGAGGCTCTTGCTCTCGGCTAGGACTGATCTGAGAGGCTCTTGCTCTCGGCCAGGACTGATCCGAGAGGCTTTGCCTTGCTCTCAGCTAGGACTGATCCGAGTTCTTGGCTAGGATTGATCCGAGAGGCCTTTTTCTTGCTCTCAGCTAGGACTGATCCGAGAGATTTCTTCTTACTCTCGGCTAGGACTGATCCGAGGGGCTTGGCCTTGCTCTCGGCTATGACTGATCCGAGAGATTTCTTCTTGCTCTCAGCTAGGATTGATCTGAGAGACTTTCTTCTTGCTCTCAGCTAGGACTGATCCGAGAGATTTCTTCTTGCTCTCGGCTAGGACTGATCCGAGAGTTTTTGCCTGCAAAAGAAGCGATATCAACGGGTTCCCGGTCCCTAGACCGGGAACACTCGGATGCTTAAGTCAGCTCTATTCTTTTATTCTGAAAATACTTATTCCCAAAATCTGTGGAATTTTCTGTCTTTTATTATAACTAGTCTGAGTTAAAAATAAAAGTCTAGTTCTTTGCAAACATAAATGCTAAAAATAAAAATCAAGCCTGAAATTTCCAAGAGTCCTTTCTACATGATCACAGGCAGATTCTGCTGTTGCCTTGGCTCTCTACGCCGTGGGCTTCTGCTTCCTCGGTCCTCTCTTCTTTCTAGATCATCTCGGGGAGCATTCTCTTGATGCCTCTCGTCTAGCTGAGGACGGTCTCGGGGATAGTAATCCCGTGGCTGCTGATCTCGGGGCTGACAGTCTTGATGATTCCGAGGCATGTTGTTTCTTGGCTGGTTCCGTTGCTCTCCCAAGAACCGAACCAGGTTGCCATTCTTTATGAATTTTTCTATTAACAACCTTAGGGTTACGCACCCCTCGGTGTAATGACCTGCTTGTTTATGGAAATCACAATACTTGCCTGCATTCCTATAAGGAGGACTACCTGGTATCTTTTGCGGTTCCCAAAATGCCAGATCTCTCTTGATCTCCATGAGGACTTCTGATATCTCGGCATTGAGGGGTGTAAAGATGTAATCTTTGAACTTCTTTACCTGCCTCTGCTCTTCCTCATCAGCTTTTCTGAATTCTTTCCTTTTCTTTTCTGGAGCTGTCTCTCGGGGTAGCCTAGAACTGGTCATAGCCTTCAGCGTCTCTTCCTGGTTGATGAATTCATCTACCTTATCCATTAGGCCCTGCAAAGTACTCGGTTGCTTCCGGACCAACTTCTTCATCAAAGGCTCTTCGGGTGAAATTCCCTGATAAATGGCAGCAAAGATCATATCCTCAGTCGGATCTTCTACCGTAGCCTTCTCTCGGTTGAACCGAGCCATAAACTCCTTAAGACTCTCGTTGCTCTGTTGGTGCAACGATAGCAAATATCCCGAAGGCTTCTTCTTTGTCCGGAAAGCTAGAAATTCCGTTAGGAATATTTTGGACAACTCCTTGAACTGATCAACAGAATTCGGGGGCAGCTTTCTGAACCAGTCTCGGACATTCCCCGAAAGAGTAAGAGGGAAGGCCCGACATGCTACTTCATCGAGTGTCCTGTGAAGGTCTAGATGAGCTCGAAAATTCTCTAGGTGATCCAAGGGATCTCCGTCTCCTGCATAACTTAGAATTTGGGGTACCTTAAACTTCTCGGGAAGCCGATAGTCTGCTACCCGTCTCGTGAAGGGTGAATTTGTACCCATTAGGAGCTTGTCCACCACTACGGATCTGCTTTTGTCTTTTCTTTCCATCTCCATGTACGTGCACCTTCTCTCCAGCTCGGCAATAACTCTGCTCAAATCTCCTTGGCGGTCATCCTCCCTCCGAGGATTAGTGTTGCTGTTGTGATCTTCTTCCTCACGCTCATCCCTGTTCATCTCAGGATTGGGCTGTTCCGGCCTCCAGCGCAGCAACTCGGCATTCCGCTGTGTTAAGGATTCAATCTGGGCTTCCAACGCTGCTATGCGATCTTGATCTCCACCCCCCGGGGGAGGGTTCGGTGGAGGCTGCGGATTATTCTGAATAACTGGCTCCATTCGGACTATGGGCTCTTGGTTGGTCTGGCTTCCAGAACTTGTGTTCACTACCATGCTAGATCTTCTTTTTCTTTTATGAGGAACGAATAATCGTTTCCCACAGACGGCGCCAAACTGTTGGTACAATTTCTGGTATGGTGTGAATCTGCATGCTTTTCTAATGTTCTTCACGCTTCTCAATAATTCTGCAAAACAACAAAAACTAGGGACCCTTCTTGGGATTCCGCTCCGATGCTTAAGTTAGCTTCTGTGAGAAAATAATGTTCTATGCATAAAATTGAGTCTTACTTTATACCTGGGGTATGGGCCTATTTATAGGCAAAGAGGTGGAGTCAAACCTGGATTAGGACTCCTGCTCCTTGTTGATCTAGAACTGCTGTCAGAGTTCTAATTGGACTTTAATCCTTTATTAGACTTTTAATTGGATATCTTCTTAGACTTTTGATCTGATAATTCTTCTTATTTGATTGGACCATGAGTCCTATCCCAATTCTCTGATTTATCTGAAGTAGTTGTTCCATCTCCTCCTTGAATCGGGTTGAGTGGAATTTATCCCCAACATCCTTCATCGATGGCCGCATGGCAGGAGAATATATAGCAGGAGGATCCAAAAGCTCTCTATTTTAATTTGGAGAGTGATGGCATGGGGCTTATCAAGCAACTGATGGAAACGCTTGAGGAAGAAGAGTTCATAGAGGTGGCTACATTGGCTCGTCTGCTATGGTTACGTCGCAACACTTATGTCTTTGATGGGGTCTTCACGGCTCCTACTCAACTGGTGCTCCAGGCCAAAGGGCAGGTGGAAGGCTACGCACAAGCCAACCAGAGGGTTGACTCTGGCACTGGTGTTGACGAGCCGAACACCTCTCATTGGATACAACCCCCTGTTGGAATGCTGAAGACAAACTGGGATGCAACCTTGAATTGCAACAATAAGCATATGGGATTAGGGGTGGTAGTGCATGCGGGATTACGCTGGTGTGGTATAGGCAGCCTTGTCCATGACTGTCCAATACATTATCGACCCAACAATAGCCGAAGCTTTGGCTGCATGGAAGGCAATTAGTTTTTTCAGATCTTGGGATGCAACGTGTAATATTCGAGGGTGATTCCATGCAAGTGGTATCGGGTTTGAACAAGAACACCCCAAGTTTTTACTCCAAAGTTTTGAGTCTTGTGTTGTTCGGCATACTTGAAGGGCAGCTAACCAAGCAGCCCATTTGCTAGTAGGGTTGGCAATTTTTGACATGACTCGCGAACCCGATACGAACACGACACGGGAAAATAGGGTTTGAGTTTATTGTAATCGGGTTCGGGTCATAATTAGGTTATGACCCAATTAAAATTGTGTTTGGCGGGTTAACCCGCAGGTTGACCTGCCAGACACGATTAGACCCGATTTTATTTATTTATTTATTTATTTATTTTTTTTAAAAAAAAAGAAAAGAAAAGAAAATAAAAGAGGAAGAAAGATCGAAAGACAAAAGTAGACTGTAGAAGAACAATGAAGAATCTAGAAATGGAGAAAGTTGAGAAATTGAGAAAGTAAGAAACGAATCGGAATCCTAGCCCGCTAGTCGGCGTAGCCGCACCGGCCCGCACGGCGTACGCCCGTCGCCTGCACTCCGCAGTCGGAACCCTAGCCGCTAGTCCGCGTAGCCACACTGCCCGCACAGCGCACGCCCGTCACTTGCTCTTCGTAGTCTGAACCCTAGCCTGCTAGTCGGCGTAGCCGCACCGGCCCGCACGGCACACGCCCGTCGCCCGCAGTCCGCACGGCCGCACTTCTCGAGTTCTCATCTTCTCTTGAATCTCTTCCAGATTTTCACTTCAGTGTTTCAGTTTCACCCTTCGGTAGTTCGGTCCCGTGCTGATTTAGGTGAATTTTCCATTAGATTTGTTAACGCTTGTATTGATTTTGTTTTGATAAACATTGGATTTTCAGTTCTCTGCTTCTCTGATCAATCAGGGATTCAGATTTCAGGATTTGGTTGAAAGTAAACATGTTACCCGGGTCGTGTTCGGGTAACACGGCTGGCAGGTGAGTCGTGTTTGGGTTCAGAATTTCAACCCAATTAATAATCGGGTTGGGTTCGTGTCAGACCTGATTGTGTATTCGGGTCAGCCGAGTCGACATGAACCCGACCCCCCCGACCCGAATTGCCAAGCCTATCTGCTAGCCAAAGTAGAGTTGTCACACACGTTAGATCAAGGGTTTTCTCATTGATTAATAAAATCATCTTTTTTTTTTTCAAAAAAAAAAAAAAAGAAGAAGAAGAGAGTTTGGATTTAAGTAAGTGCATATTTAAAGAGGTGGATAATACGAAATATGCATTTATCCTATTCTTTTTGATGAAAGGCTAATTGAAAACGAGAAATGTTAGATACCTTTCTAGTGTTATTTTGGTGTTTATCTGGAAGGACATAAATATAATAAAAAAAAAATTACATTTATATCCTTCTGGATGATATGGATGTAATTTGTTAATTTTTTTTTATTACATATATTTATGTCCTAGATGATCACCAGAAGAACATTAGAGGAAGATCTAACATTCCTCAATTGAAAATGAGAAATGCTAAAAAACCACTAGTTATACATTGGTTACACCCCCCTTTTACATGAGGTAGAGCCTACATGTGGCCACATCTCATATGAGAAGGGGTGTACGTATAACTAGTGTGTAGCTGGTGTGTTTCTAAGCCTCCCATTGAAAAGGAAAATTTTAGATATACACCCATTTTTTTACACCAAGCAACACCTACACCACTTTTTTTTTTTTTTTTTTTTTTGGTAGAAAGAGGAGGCACGGGCTTTAACGGAAGAAGGAAGAAAAAATCGGCAAAAAAAAAAGAGAAAACAAGAGGGGATCGCCGACGCTCAGGACGGCTGGAGAAGAGAGTGCCGGACTCTTTGGACAGCTGGCAAGAGGGGAGAAAGTGACGGGGAAGCTCGGAACGACCGAATCTACTGGAGATAGTGACGAAGAGAGGTGGGTCGGCCCGTGTGGGCGGGTTTTCAGTCGGTGACGCTCAGGTTGGGTTCGACTGGGCTGCAATGGAGACGCTCGGGTTCCGGCCGAACGCGTAGTTTCCGGCCTCTCATCCCATGGCCGGTTGCGTGGCGGCTCAGCCCATGTGGGCGGGTTTCCGGCGTGCGGGGGTTTCCGGCCAGTGACGCTCGGTTCTGGTTCGACTGGGCTAGGATGAGGACGCTCGGGTTCTAGCCGGACGCGTGGTTTCCGGCTTCTCCTCCCATGGCCGGTTGCGTGGTTTCCGGCCGGTGTGGTTTCGATCCCTGTCTTCGCTTTTTTCTTCGCCTGCCGTGCCTCATTTTCTACCCAAAAACAAAAAATATGTCATCCATTGAAAATAGATTGTGACGCATAATCTGACGCAAGTTCGTGTACCCACGTAAGCAGTTACGAATATACTCGGATCAGCGTGCTACAAAAAGACAACCTAATTTCCCCTTCCACACCTCACCAAGACTGAAACAGAAAGAGTTTAGCGTTGCAATAATGGCAAGTGTTAAGGGAGAGGAGGCAGTGAGGAACAAGCAGGTGATACTGAGGGACTATGTCACTGGTTATCCCAAGGAATCGGACATGTACGTGACGACTGGTAGCATTAAGTTGAAGGTTCCAGAGGGTTCAAATTCTGTTCTGGTGAAGAATCTCTACTTGTCCTGCGATCCCTACATGCGAAACCGCATGGAGCCAGCCGCTAATGCCAGCTACATCCCCTCCTTCACGCCCGGTTCGGTCAGTGGATTCTCTGACCCGTTATTTTCATCTTCTTTTGCAGGGGCTCAAGTTAAAAAACAGAAATGAAAAATTCCTCTGAATAAAATGGGTAATTCTCAGTTTTTATTGTTGCAGGGGCTCAAGTTCATTCAAATTGCGATTTTTTCTATGCATGCTTTTATTATTTCCTTGCTCGCAGAACATGCAATTTATTGGGTTATACTGTGCTGAAATTTCTGAAAATTACGATATATATATATATGCCGCGACTTTTTGGAATCCAGCAAAAAGATTCGATTTTTACGATGATTATTTGCAAGTGGTTGTCAAAATGATGTGTTCAAATTATATATAATATTGGAGATCTTTAGTCAATCAGAAGCTTAAAATTTATATATAACTGCGATTAAAAACTTGAGTTTTCTTTCTTTTTTTCTTTTTTTTTTTTTCTGGTTGATGTTGTGTGAAGGCATAATTTATGACCTTGATTTTGAAACTACGCAGCCCATTGTTGGACATGGTGTGGGTAAAGTTTTGGATTCTGCGCATCCAAACTTCAAGAAAGGTGACTTGGTTTGGGGAATGACCGGGTGGGAAGAGTATAGTCTCATCACGGAAACTGAATCTCTGTTTGAAATTCAACACACAGATGTGCCTCTTTCCTACTACACTGGAATTCTTGGCAAGCTTACTGCTTCTAATTATGTTTTGTCCTTGTCTGGCTGCATGTTTTAAAACAGGACATCTAACATATTCAGAATATATATGTAGGTATGCCTGGTATGACTGCTTATGCTGGTTTCTATGAAGTTTGTTCTCCTAAGAAAGGAGAATATGTCTTCATTTCTGCGGCTTCTGGTGCTGTTGGTCAGCTTGTTGGACAGTTTGCTAAATTGTTGGGTTGTTTTGTTGTTGGAAGTGCTGGAAGTAAAGAAAAGGTTACCTTTCTATTGGGATGGATACTTTTCTCTTATCTAGCCCTTCTTTATTTGATGGCTGTCCTCTAGATGTATATATTCTGCAATCATTTGTGACAATTGATAGTTTCAAACTAGCTATTGCTGTCTAGACATTTCACAATATTCCCTAATTCCCATACTAGTCGCATGCTGTATGGTTTTTTGCTAATTTGTGTAATTTGGCTGTCACTTGTGTCCCTGATTCTCTCTCTCTTTTTCTTATTTTGTAATTGTGGAGTGGGCCTAGGTAGTGGGATAAATGTACCATTCACTTGAAAGAACTCTTTTTTTTTTTTTTTTTTTTTAACTATTAATCAAGTCATATTTGTTCTGTTAAAAACCAGGTTGATCTTTTGAAGAATAAGTTAGGTTTTGACGATGCTTTCAACTATAAGGAAGAGCCTGACTTGGATGCAGCTTTGAAAAGGTCAGTTTTAAATTTTACTCTAAAGCTTGAAGTATTTACAAGTTCTTTATAGAATAAGTTGTCCGCTTTGAGCTTGGCATGCTATAATATTAACAAATTAACTAGATGTGGCCATTACTTGACTCCATATAATATTATCAGAGTCTGTACTTTATTGGTTTCTGTTCACCACATGCAGGTATTTCCCAGAAGGCATTGACATTTACTTTGAGAATGTTGGGGGTAAAACACTTGATGCAGTGCTCCTAAACATGAGAAACCATGGCCGCATTGCTGCATGTGGAATGATCTCACAGTACAACCTTGATCAACCTGAAGGCGTGAAAAATTTGATGTTTCTCGTAACCAAGCGAATCCATATGCTAGGATTTGTAGTTTCTGATTACTATCACCTCTACCCCAAGTTCTTAGACACTGTTCTGCCTTATATCAGAGAGGGGAAGATAGTGTATGTGGAAGACATAGCTGAAGGCCTTGAGAGTGGCCCTGCTGCCTTGGTTGGCCTTTTCAGTGGTCGCAATGTTGGAAAACAAGTTGTTGTAGTTGCTCGCGAATAATTTGTCCACGTCTTTTGCACCTGTTCGTGGTGTTGTTGGAATGAGTTACTTGTCTAGTGTTACTCTTGTTTTTATACTGTTGTGGTTTGGGGCCGAAAGATTGCTGGAATTCAAAATGTATAACTAGTCTTTATAATCTAAAATAAATCCCAAGATTTTAGCTATCATGATTTTCAAAATAAATTAACAACGTCCCAAAATCCATTGCAACTAAAAACCTTCTTGAATTTTGATCTTGAAAGCGTGAACACCAAAAAATGGGTATTTCTCTCGCTCGGCTCTCTTTAGTTACATAAAATTGATGGATATTGTATATATTTATGAGAAATGTTATTTTGTTTTTTCTTTTTCTTTTATTATTCTATACTGATGTGACATTGTCATTTTACCATTGATTTTTATTTTATTTAATTAAGATTGATTTAAAGGTGAATTGACAATGTCACGGCAGCGGAGAATGATAAGAGAATACCAAGTAACATAGCTCTATATTTATAGGGTAGACAGATGATTGATTTTCTTATTGAACTTTAACTCCACTTCCCATCAAAGTAGGAATCCAATAGGAAACCAATTAATCAATTCCATCCCTTACTTATCAATACCAAAAACACTTAATACTGGAAGATAAACAATTTGCAACCCATCACAACATGCATAACTCTAAAGAGTAGATTTGAAGTTTCTCACACCAACTTGAGATAAATTAATGGAAAAAGTAAACAAACTCATCTTCCTCAAATTACTACCCCATTGATAATGTCCCCTAAAACTATTAATTAAGTCAATGCCCCCTAATAACAAAAATATCCTTGATCAAAATTAAAAAAGTTAGGGGAAAATACACTTTTGTGTTTTAGCCTTTAAAGTTCAAAAAATGACATTCGAATTTCACAAACTACCAAATCCTAACATGTTAATCCATCCGTTAAGTTTTTCTGTCTTTTTGGACGGAATGTTAGTCACGTGCGCTGCACGTGACTTTTAACACTTAAATTTCCAAAAATGTCCCTAGTTAGGAGAAAATATTCTATACCCTCACCTCTGAAATATGACTACTTTTGCGTTTTTAACTTCCAAAGTTTAAAAAGTGACTTTCGACACCCACAACTACAAAACTTTGATAAGTCATCTTTTCTATTATGTTTTTCGTCTTTTTGGATGGAATGTCAGTTTATGGAGGAAGGCAAACGTAAAAGGCAAAGACAAAGAGGGTGCAGCGGAGGATCAAGGTGGTGAACGACGAAGGCATCAAAGTAGGAGTTTGCTCGCAACATTCCCATTTGCCTTCCACCTTCAAGGTCCATTTGGAGTAGTGATGTGTTAGTTGTTTGCATAGGGTGAAGCTAGAAAAATAATTTTGAGGGATCCAAAACTCAAAATATAAAAAAAAAAAATTGAAAGTTAAAAATTAATTTTGAAGGGTCAATTTTATAAAAACACCTACAATTTAGAAGAATTTTTTAAAATTTTGTGTTGCTCATATTTAATCAAGCCTTTTTTAAACAAAAATTGGAAAACAAAAAAACAAAAAGTACATATAATCCTCTCAAACTACTATCTCATTGTTAATATCCCTCTAAATTACTAATTGTGTCAATCTTCCCCCCCCTTCCGTTCTCTCTCCTCCATCCTTTTCTCCCTGATTTTTTTCCTGTGCAAGCCGCCATGGGAGGGAAGCACTGTGCTTCCCTCCCCACCACCCATCTCCGTTTTCCTCTGTTCTTCTTCCACCCCAACATCCGACCACCCTTACTTTTCACTTTACATCATCTATCTCTTCAACCTTCTACCTTCTTTCCAGTTTTTCAAGCCTTTGGAGTTAAGGCATAAGCTCCATCTACCCACCTATCTTACATGCTTTTTACTGGTTTTTGTGTCTCTAAAACGTCTGTTCAGGCTATTTTCCTCCGCCTTCCACCGAGTTTTTTGTAATTTTTGGCAAGGGGTTTTGTTTCAATTTTTCAGATCTAGATCTACACTCCTCCGCAAACAATTACAAGACACGCGCCTCACCACTGAGTTCTCCGGCGTCTCCGGTTTCCACCAACGATCGTTTTTTCCCCAACCGGCTTCTACTCCCTCGCGCGTGGCACACACGCTCCAGCGAGCTCTTTAATGGTGACTCAATACACTTGTGAAATCACCTTTAATGGTGACCCCGACTTTGTGGCATCCGTGCCTCGAGTCAAAGGGCCCGCATCTTCGGAAGCATTGCCCCCGCGTATTTACGTTCTTAGTTTAATATTTGGGTTGCCCATACCCTGTTGTATTTGTGTTTTTTATTTTTCCTTGTAATTGGTTACTGACGTACTTAAAAAATAAAAATTAAAAAAAAAAAAAAAAAAAAAAAAAAAAAACTACCGAAAAATGTCAATGTTTATCCTAATGACAAAAATAACCCATCATAAAATTATTATTATTTAAAAAAAAAACTAAAAATATTATTTAAAAAAAATCTAAAATAACAAAAAGTTATACAAAAAATAAAAAAAAATAAAAATAAAAACAGGTTTTTTTTCTTCTTCTTCTTCTTCTTTTCGGTTTTTTTTAATATATATATATATATATAAATTTCAGTTATTTTTTCATTTTTTTTAAAAAATAAAATTCTTTTTTCGTTCTTTTTTATTTTTATTTTTCTTTTTTTTTTCCTTAATTTTATTTAATTTGTTTTTTAAAAAGTTATTTGTTTTTTAAGTTTAAGTTTTTTTTTTTTTTTTTTTTTTTTTTTTTTTTTTTTAATTTATGAGGACATTTTTATCTTATTGAAAATATATATATAGCCATTTTTGTCCTTTTATTGGTTTTAGGGGGGGATATAGACCTGCTTTGGTAGTTTGAGGGGAAACATTGACTTAATTGATAGTTTGGGAGACATTGACAATTGAGTGCTAGTTTGAGGAGAATATGTGTATTTTTCTCATAAAATTGTGTGTTTTTTTTTTTTTTTTTTTTTGTGATTTAGATGTTGTTTGGGTAGAGAAATCAGTTGCGGTTAATAGTGTGTTTGGTTTGAATAAAATGTAGAATAATATTCTACTTTTTTCAAAAATAAATTATATTTTATTCAACTTTTTAAATTTTTTTTTTTTTCAAATTTTATCTCACAATGTCAAACCCCATAATTCGCACAGTGAATCAAAATAATATTCTGATTCAAAAAAATTCAACATCCAAACCGACCATAAAATATTGAGTGCCCATGTTTAACTAAGTCTAATTTAACTCGATCAGTGTCGATCATTTGAGTCTCCCACACTACAAAAAAACTTGCAGTTTAGCCACGTGGCTATAGTACCCGGTACTGTAGCCATGTGATTATAGCCACGTGGCGATTTCGCTACATGTTAGATTATCCACGTCGCTATTTCGCCATGTGGGTAAACCACCACGTAGCAAAATGTTTGTGCAGGTAATTAGCCATGTGGATTTTTTTCACGTCGCCAATTAGCCACGTGGATTATTTCCACTTCGCCAATTAGCCACGTGACTAAAATGTTCATATTTTTTCAGGAATTGAAATTTTTTCAATTTTTTATTTTTATTTTTTTATTTTTAATTTTAATAAATTAGCCACGTAGTGTAATGGCCACGTCTCCAATTAGCCACGTGAAATATGTACCACGTGGCTAATTTATTAATTTTTTTTTTTGACAAATTAAAATTCTAGCCACGTGAAAAATAACACACGTCTCTATTTGCTTATATAGATTAAAAAAATTTTGGGACGCGAAATCCTGCTCGCACTAATATTTAGATTTCAAATTTGACTTTCCTATTAATTTTTTCAATTTTTGCCTTTTCTTCCTAAAATGCTTCTATCTCTCTCTCCTCTCTTCACTCTCACTCTCTTCTCTCTTTCGTCAACTACTCACCCCAAAACTCTCTTCTCTCTCGTCGATCTCTGATATTCCGTCTCACTCTCACTCTCTTCTCTCTCTCGTTGACCACTCAGCCCCACTGGCTCAACAACACGCCACCACCCAAGGAGATTGGGCGACTCAAAGAGGTAGAGATCGAGATCGACTGATGCTCAGAGATGGAGGAGATCCGTTTGACTCATGCTCTCCGGCCGCGGATCTCCGTCGACCACAAGTACTCTCTCTCTCTCTCTCTCTCTCTCTCTCTCTCTCTCTCTCGTGTTGATCTCTCTCTTATCCTTTGATGTTTCGGTGATGCAGGGATCGGAGGACCGGCAAAATTTTGAATCTGATTTTGGGTTTTTGTTGTTTGGTTTGATGATTTCCCGTGAGTGGGCGACTGGGTTTTTGTTGTTTAGGTTTGATTGCCGGCGAATTGGTTTTTTTTTTGGTTTGATTTCCGGCGACTAGATTTTTGTTGTTTTGATTTTTTGAATCTAATGTATGTGATTCGGTTTTTCCCATTTTGGGGTTTTGTATTTTTGGTTTGATGAGTTCAAATCCGACGACTAGGTGATTGCCGGTCCCGGCCTGGATGTACGCCGGAAATATTGTATATATATATGATATTGGGAGAAAAAAAAAAAAAGAACAGATATTCTGTTTTTTTTTTTTTTTTTAGCTTATATTTTTTTTTAGCTACGTGGCTTTAATTACACGTGGCTAGAAGTGCTCATTTTTTTTTAAAAAATAAAATTGCATTTAGCCACTTGGAGTGGCATGTGGCTAAACGTCACATGGCTAAATAGCCACATATATAAAAAGCCACGTCTTTAAATGTACATTTAACAACAACTGGATTCACCACGCGTAACCCACGTAGCTAACTGCACTTGGTTAACAATTAGCCACGTGGATGACCTTAATCTACATGGCTAACTGCAAGTGGCTAAAAACGAAGTTTTTTGTGGTGCTTGCACAGCAAGTCATTTTTGTTATGACTTGAGAATTAGAGTTGAATAAAGTCGGCTCTTTGATCAAATAGATCGAGAACCCCAATTTCATGTGGAACAGCCTCCTCCTAAGGGCTTTTGCACCAAGCTCTGAGGCAGGGAGGGAGGGAGAACAATCTGGGAAGCTAGCTAGGGGGATTTTTATTTTTTGTGGCGTGTCAGTCCGACATGCCACTAAATTATGGCGTGCCAGTTAGACACGACACTAAATTTGTGACGTGACTGCCAGACACGCTACAAATTTAGTGGCATGTCAAAACGACACACCATTAATTATTTTAGTGAGGTATTACTTTTTAACACGCTACTAATTAGTGAAGTGTCAAAAAGTACTTTACTGTTGACACGCTACTAAATGCAGAGTTTTTTGTAGTGAAGTAAAGAAAAGGTTACCTTTCTATTGGGATGGATACTTTATTTGATGGCTCCCATCTAGATGTATTCTGCATGCAATCGTTTATGTAGATATAATAAACTCATTTATTTTTGTTTTTGTTTTTCTATTAATAAACTCATATTTCTTCTATTAAAAACCAGGTTGATCTTTTGAAGAATAAGTTTGGTTTTGACGATGCTTTCAACTATAAGGAAGAGTCTGACTTGGATGCAGCTTTGAAAAGGTCAGTTTTAAATTTTGCTCTAAAGCTCGTAGTCTTTAATTACAAGTTCTTTATAGATCGAATAAGTTGTCCGCTTTGAGCTAGGCGTAATAATATTAACAAACTGGATGGTGCCAGTTTTCACTTGATGATGGCCAAGAAACAGTCATTTATTTGAAGAAATGTTAAGGAAATTGGCAAAGGAAATGAAAGAATTACATAATGGCAACACAAAAGTCACCTAATTCCTTTGTAGATGGATCAAGAAAAGGGAAAAGTAAAGATTGCGAAACTTGGTGATGGCCCAATAAATGGCCAAGCTAGCGTAGTCATATATGGCGATGGCTTAGGAAACAGCAATAGGTGCTTAATCTCACATGAAGACGACCATGAAACGGTCATGTGAAGGTTCCCCTTCTCCCACCCCCAAGTGAAATGGTAAATAAATGATAATGGAAAACGCGCGGTTAAAGGAATGAGAAGAAAGTTAAAGGAAAGAAGTAAAAAGGGTAAATTACTAAATTTATAAGGCATGCATGATAAGAGTAAAGTAAAATATGTTTTTATATTGTTATAATGCAGGCGATCATAGTTTGGATTTAAGTATGTGCATATCTAAAGAGGTGGCCGGATAATGCGAAATATGGCATTTATCCTTTACAAATTCTTAGGGAGCAAGCAACCCAAATATTTAAAGAGGTGGATAATGCGAAATATTGCTTTTATCCTATTCCCTTTGAAGAAGGCTAATTGAAAATAGATTGTGACGTATAATGTGACGCAAGTTCGTGTCCCAAACGTAAGCAGTTACGAACATCCTCGGATCAGCATGCTACAAAAAGACAACCTCAGTTCCCCTTCCACACCTCACCAAGACAGAAACAGAAAGAGTTTAGCGTTGCAATAATGGCGAGTGTTAAGGGAGAGGAAGTAGTGAGCAACAAGCAGGTGATACTGAGGGACTATGTCACTGGTTATCCCAAGGAATCGGACATGTACGTGACGACTGGTAGCATTAAGTTGAAGGTTCCAGAGGGTTCAAATGCTGTTCTGGTGAAGAACCTCTACTTGTCCTGCGATCCCTACTTGCTTGGCCGCATGAGGCCAACCGGTAATTCCGTTACTGGCACCTACATCAGCTCCTTCACGCCCGTTTCTGTGAGTGGATTCTCTGCCTAAATGTGTTTTCATTCTTCTTCTCTTTGTACGTGAAAAAACAGAAAGGACAAATGATCCAAGCTGGTCTATGAATTATTAGTTTATATCAAATTGCTTCTTAAAAAGTTTAAATTTATCAAATAAATCATTGTCTCCCTTTTGTTAAATTTTTAACGGTTTTGCCGTGTACCACGTCAAACCTACTCAGATTCGGCTGAGGGCGGCCGAGCCACCCCAAGCTTTTCATGGCAGTTCGGCTACCGCTGTTTTTTTTTTTTTTTTTTCATCTTGTTGATGTTGTGTGAAAGCATAAGTTATGAAATTTGATTTCGAAACTTTGCAGCCCATTAGTGGACATGGAATGGCTAAAGTTTTGGATTCAGCGCATCCAAACTTAAAGAAAGGTGACTTGGTTTGGGGAGTAACCGGGTGGGAAGAATATAGTCTTATTACAGCAACTGAGTCTCTGTTTAAAATTCACGACACTGATGTGCCTCTCTCCTACTATACTGGAATTCTTGGTAGGCTTGCTGCTTCTAATTCTGTTTTGTGTTAAGCTTTTAATTAGGTTATTGCTTCTTGGTGGTCAAAGCACATCTAACTTATTCAATATTATATATTTATGTAGGTATGCCTGGTATGACTGCTTATGCTGGTTTCTATGAAGTTTGTTCTCCTAAGAAAGGAGAATATGTCTTCATTTCTGCAGCTTCTGGTGCAGTTGGTCAGCTTGTTGGACAGTTTGCCAAATTGTTGGGTTGTTTTGTCGTTGGAAGTGCTGGAAGTAAAGAAAAGGTTACCTTTCTATTGGGATGGATACTTTATTTGATGGCTCCCATCTAGATGTATTCTGCAATAGTTTATGTAGATATAATAAACTCTTTTTTATTTTTGCTTTTGTTTTTCTATTAATAAACTCATATGTTCTTCCATTAAAAACCAGGTTAATCTTTTGAAAAACAAGATTGGTTTTGACGATGCTTTCAACTATAAGGAAGAGTCTGACTTGGATGCAGCTTTGAAAAGGTCAGTTTTAAATTTTGCTCCAAGGGTTGTAGTATTTACAAAGTTCGTTTATAGAATAAGTTGTAGTATGTATATTTTTAGAATAAGTTTGTATAATAATATTAACAAACTGGATGGGGCCATTAACTTGACTCTATATATATTATCAGAGTCTGTAGGAATATTGTTTTGATCTTTAAAACACACATTAATTATTGGTTTCTGTTAACCACAGGTATTTCCCAGAAGGCATTGACATTTACTTTGAGAATGTTGGGGGTAAAACACTTGATGCAGTGCTCCTAAACATGAGAATCCATGGCCGCATTGCTGTATGTGGAATGATCTCACAGTACAACCTTGATCAGCCTGAAGGCGTGAAAAATTTGATGCATCTCATATTCAAGCGAATCCATATGCAAGGATTTGTAACTTCTGATTACTATCACCTCTATCCCAAGTTCTTAGACACTGTGCTGCCTTATATCAGAGAAGGGAAGATAGTGTATGTGGAAGACATAGCTGAAGGCCTTGAGAGTGGCCCAGCTGCCTTGGTTGGCCTTTTCAGTGGTCGCAATGTTGGAAAACAAGTTGTTGTAGTTGCTCACGAATAATTTGTCCTCGTCTTTTTCACCTGTTCGTGGTATTGTTGGAATGAGTTACTTGTCTAGTGCTACTGTATGTAGTGTTTTTATACTGTTGTGGTTTGGGGCCAAATGATTGCTGGAATTCAAAATGTAAAACTAGTCTTTATAATATAAAATAAATCCCAAGAATTTAGCTATCATGATTTTTAAAATAAATTAACAACATACTAGAATCCATTGAATTTACGATAAATCATTATTAGATTTTGATCCAATGGTAATTTTAAGAGCCACATCAATTTTGGGGGGACAAAAAGAGGACAAAATGATGATATGTAGTATTGCTTCAACCAAAAACCTTCTTGAATCTTCATCTTGAAAGCGTGAACACCAAAATATGGCCGTTTCTCTCACTTGACTTTCTTCAGTTACAAAAAATTAATGAATATTATATATATTTATGAGAAATGCTATTTTGTATTCTTTTGTTCTTTTTCCATCATTCTCTACTGATGTGGCAATGTTACTTCACCATTGATTTTTATTTATTTTTTAATTAAGATTAATTTAAAAGTGGATTGACAATGCTACGGTAGCGAAGAATGACAAAAGAGGGTAGAGAAATGACCGATTTTCTTATTGAACTTTAACTCCACTTTCCATCAAAGTAGGAATCCAATAAGAAACCAATTAATCCATTCCATCCCGTACTTCTCAACACCAAAAACACTTGATACTGGAAGATAAACAACTTTGCAACCCATCACAACAAAACTCTAAATAGTAGATTTGAAATTTCTCATACCAACTTGAGATAAATTAATGGAAAAAGTAAACAAACTCATCCTCCTCAAATTACTACCCTATTGTTAATGTCCCCTAAAACTATTAATTGAGTCAATGGCCCCCAATGACAAAAATATCGATCAAAATTAAAAAAATTAGAAGAAAATACACTTTTGTGTTTTAGCCTTTAAAGTTCAAAAAATGACATTCGAATCCCACAAACTACCAAATTCTGACATGTTAATTCATCCATTAAGTTTTTCTATCTTTTTGGATGGAATGTTAGTCACTTGCGTCGCACATGGATTTTAACACATAAATTTCCAAAAATGTCCCTCGAAGAAAATACACTATACGTACCCCCAACTTCGAAGTATATATATACTACTTTTAAGTTTTTAGCTTCCAAAGTTTAAAAAGTGATTTTCAACATCCACAACTACAGAACTATGATAAATCATCTTTTCTATTAAGTTTTTCGTCTTTGTGGATGGAATGTCAGAGTATGGAGGAAGGTGATCGTAAAAGGCAAAGACAGAGGGCGCAGTGGAGGAGGTGGTGACCGATGAAGGCATCAAGGCAGGACTATGCTCATGGCATTCCCATTTGACTTCCAGTCTTCCACCTTCAAGGTCCATATGGAGCAGTGAGGTGTTAGTTGCTTGCAGGAGGTGGAACTAGAAAAATAATTTTGAGAGGTCCGAAACTAAAAATATAAAAAAGTTTGAAGTTAAAAATTAATTTTGGTGGGTCAATTTTATAAAAACACCTACAATTTAGAAGAATTCAAAATTTTGTGTTATTCTTATTTAACCGAGCCTTTTTTAAACTAAAATTGGAAAAAAAAAAAAAAAAAAAAAAAAAAAAAAAAAAAGAAGAAGAAAGAGAAAAAAAAGGAGGAGGTACAAATAATCCTCTTAAACTACTATCTCATTGTTAATATCTCCATAAATTATTAATTGTGTCAATCTCTCCCCCTTTAAACTACCGAAAAATGTCAATATTCTCTTTACTGGCAAAAACACCATTCATAAAATTATTATTATTTAAAAAAAAATAAAAAAATTATTTTAAAAAATAAAAAATAACATAAAGTTATAAAAAAAACAAAAAAATAAAAAAAATAAAAACAGGTTTTTTTTTTTTTGGGTTTATTTTATTTTATTTTATTTTTATATATAAATTTCAGTTTTTTTTCCTCTTTTTTTTTTTTTTTTTTTTTTAAATGTTCTTTTTCGTTCTTTTTTATTAATTTTTTTTTCCTTAATTTTATTTAATTGTTTTTTAAAAAAGTTATTCTTTTCAGTTTTTTTTTTTGAATTTATAAGGACAATTTTGTCTTATTGAAAAAAAAAATTATGATCATTTTTGTCTTTTTATTGGTCTTAAGAAAAATATTGATATGTTTTGATAGTTTGAAGGGACATTAGCATAATTGATAATTTGAGAAATATTAATAATTAATGCTCCGTTTGTTTCGGCGTAAAATGATTTTTGGAAAATGATTTCGGTATTTTACGGTGTTTGGTAGGGGCGAAAATAACGGTCAAGGAAAACCATTTTCGGTTTGACCGTAAAACCTTCTTTAATTTTTGGAAAACGATTTACGGTTTTTAAAACCGTAAATCGTTTTCCAAAATTATATTCTTCGTCTTTACACGCATGTTTGATATCTGACTGGTCGAGTTCGGCAATAGTCGGTCGTTCAAAAATAGGCAGAACCGGAATTCGGCATCATCAAGTCACTGGAATAATGCTGGCGTCGGAATCCGACCACTGGAATACTGCCGGCCGACGGAATCCGGCGACATTCGGCAACTGCGCCGAATGCCGGCGGAATCTGGCCGGAATTCAGCCATGGACAGAAACCGGCCGGAAGCCGGCCTGATCTGACCGGATCCGGCCAAAATGGCCGGAATCCGGCCTGATTTGACCGGATCCGGACACTGATCCGGCCGGATCTGACCGGATCCGGACACTGATTCGGCCGGCTCTGGCCAAAATGGCCGGAATCCAGCCTGATCTGACCGGATCCGGACACTGATCTGGCCAGATCTAGCCAAAATGGCCGGAATCCGGCCGGATCAGTGTCTGGACCCGGCCGCTGATCCTGCCGAGATCCGGCCAAAATGACCGGATCCGGCCGGATCTGACCGGGCCCGGAGGTGTTTTTTCGGAATCCGGCAATTTTGACCGGATTGGCCAATCATGCTCTCTGGATTCCGATGACGGCGACCGGTCGTTGCCGAATTCCGGCGACATTTGCATTTTCATTTTTCGTAATTTTTTCGTGCGAACCAAATGCCGAAAAATATTTTCGAGAAAATAATTTCTTTTGAAATTGATTTCATCGAAAATATTTTACGATAGAAATCATTTTGCGTCGAAATAAACAGAGCATAAATAATAATTTAAGAGGGTATGTATATATTTTTTTCACTAAAACTGTGTTTCTTTTTTTTGCCTGTGATTTAGACGCCGTTTGGGTACGATAGAGAAATCGGCTGCTGTTAAAACATTGAGTGCCCATGTCGAACTAAGACTGATTTAACTCAATCTGTATCATTTTGCGTCTCACTGCACAGCAAGTCATTTTTGTTGGAAAATGCCCCAACTTTTTACACCCCGAAAAAAAAAAAAAAAAGAAGAAGAAGAAGAAGAAGAAAGAAGAGGAGAAAGCAGGAGGGGGTCGCCGGCTTGTTGGGATTGCCGGCACTCAGGACGGCCGGAGAAGAGAGTGCCGGACTCGTTGGACGGTCGGCAAGAGGGGAGAAAATTACGGGGAAGCTCGGGACGACCGGATCTACTGGAGAGAGTAATGGCGAGAGGCGGGTCGGCCCGTGTGGGCGGGTTTCCGGCCAATGAATCTGCCAAAGATGGTGAAGAGAACAAGAGGGAGGGAGGCAGAGGCGCTCGAGACGGCCGGAGAGATCTGCTCGGGTTGGGTTCGACTGGGTTGTGGCAGGACACTTGGGTTCTGGCCTCTCCTCCCACGGGATGCTCGGTTTCCGGCCTCTCCTCCCAAAAATTTTCTTAGCCTGTCTCCTTTTTTAAAAAGAAAAATATATATGTGATGCAGGTGTTGGTGTTGCCACATCGGGTGTAAAAATGTCGGTGTAACCGTGTAAGAGTAGCAGCACTCTTTTGTTATGACTTGAGAATCAGAGTTGAATAAAGTCGGCTCTTTGATCAAATAGATCGAGAACCCCAATTTCATATGGACCAGCCTCCTAAGGGATTATGCACGAAGCTCTGAGGGAGGGAGGGACGGAGGGAGAACAATCTGGGTATTGAAAGATGTTTGAAAACTGAAAGGGAGTTGTGGGTCTAACGGGTGAGATGATAATAAGCTTTGGGTAGTGGAGTGGTTGAGCGATAGCATTTCCAAGAAAAAATGGTGCTGGATTCTCCGCTTGTAATGAATTTAAAACTAGGTTTTGTTTAATAGTAGGAATTGAATTCAACAAATTGATAGTCTCCCTGTCTTTGATGTTTTGATAGTAATGAACATTCTGTAATCTCACAGAATGTTCACCAAATGGGTGGTGCTCCATCAGGTCCCCAAGGTTACAATTAGCAAGGGCTACAAAATGGGGCAAGCTGCAAAAGAGGTCGGTTTCTCTACCCAAACGGCGTCTAAGTCGCGGGAAAAAAAAAGATAAAAAAAATAGAGAACACAGTTTTAATTTAAAAAAAAAAAAAGAAACAAGAAAAAATTGGTTAAATATGAGCCACACAAAATTTTACCAGCACCTGTGCCGCAGTGAAGCCGAATCCCAAAAAGACAACCACTTTTCCCCTTCCGCACCTCACCATCACCAAGACAGAGACACAGACGGAAAGAGAAAGAGTTTAGCGCTGCAATAATGGCGAGTGTTAAGGGAGAGGAAGTAGTGAGCAACAAGCAGGTGATACTGAGGGACTATGTCACTGGTTATCCCAAGGAATCGGACATGTACGTGACGACTGGTAGCATTAAGTTGAAGGTTCCAGAGGGTTCAAATGCTGTTCTGGTGAAGAACCTCTACTTGTCCTGCGATCCCTACATGCGAAGCCGCATGAAGCCAGCCACTAATGCCAGCTACATCGCCTCCTTCACGCCCGGTTCGGTCAGTGGATTCTCTGACCCGTTATTTTCATCTTCTTTTGGAGTTTTCTGATTCAATGTTTGGAATGAAATTAGTGTTTATATCTCTGCTTGTTTTGGCTGTAATTGGGAATTAAATTCTGGGTTCAGACTTCAGAGACATAATTCCTCTTTGCAGGGGGCTCAAGTTAAAAAACAGAATGAAAACATTCCTTTGAATAAAATGGGTAATTCTCAGTTTTTATTGTTGCATGGGCTCAAGTTCATTCAAATTGCGATTTTTACTATGCATGCTTTTATTCTTTCCTTGCTCACAGAACATGCAATTTATTGGGTTATCCTGTGCTGAAATTTCTGAAAATTACGATATATATATATATATATATATATATGCCTTGACTTTTTGGAACCCAGCAAAAAGATTTGATTTTTACGATGCTTAGTTGCAAGTGGTTGTCAAAATGATGTGTTCAAATTATATATAATATTGGAGTTCATCAAGTATTGGAGATCTTTAGTCAAGCAGAAGCTTAAAATTTATATATAACTGCGATTAAAAACTTGAGTATTTTTTTTTTTTTTTTTTTTTTTTCTGGTTGATGTTGTGTGAAGGCATAATTTATGACCTTGATTTTGAAACTATGCAGCCCATTGTTGGACGTGGAGTGGGTAAAGTTTTGGATTCTGCGCATCCAAACTTCAAGAAAGGTGACTTGGTTTGGGGAATGACCGGGTGGGAAGAATATAGTCTCATCACGGAAACTGATTCTCTGTTTGAAATTCAACACACAGATGTGCCTCTTTCCTACTACACTGGAATTCTTGGTAAGCTTACTGCTTCTAATTATGTTTTGTCCTTGTCTGGCTGCATGTTTTAAAACAGGACATCTAACATATTCAGAATATATATGTAGGTATGCCTGGTATGACTGCTTATGTTGGTTTCTATGAAGTTTGTTCTCCTAAGAAAGGAGAATACGTCTTCATTTCTGCAGCTTCTGGTGCTGTTGGTCAGCTTGTTGGGCAGTTTGCTAAATTGTTGGGTTGTTTTGTTGTTGGAAGTGCTGGAAGTAAAGAAAAGGTTACCTTTCTATTGGGATGGATACTTTTCTCTTATCTAGCCCTTCTTTATTTGATGGCTGCCATCTAGATGTATATATTCTGCAATCATTTGTGACAATTGATAGTTTCAAACTAGCTATTGCTGTCTAGACATTTCACAATATTCCCTAATTCCCATACTTGTCACATGCTGTATGGTTTTGCTAATTTGTGGAATTTGGCTGTCACTTGTGTCCCTGATTCTCTTTGAAAGTTTAAAGAAGGATGTCATCTTCTTCCTCCTCCTTTCCCCCACCCCACACACACACACACACACATCCAAAAAAAAAAAAAAAAACCCTCTCTTTTTCGTATTTTGTAATTGTGGAGTGGGCCTAGCTAGTGGGATAAATGTACCATTCACTTGAAAGAACTCTTTTGTTTTCTGTTTTTTTTTTTTTTTTTTTTTTAAGTTTTTACTACTCATATTTATTCTGTTAAAATCCAGGTTGATCTTTTGAAGAATAAATTTGGTTTTGACGATGCTTTCAATTATAAGGAAGAGCCTGACTTGGATGCAGCTTTGAAAAGGTCAGTTCTAAATTTTTCTCTAAAGCTTGAAGTATTTTCAAGTTCTTTATAGAATAAGTTGTCCGCTTTGAGCTTTGGCATAATAATATTAACAAACTAGATGTGGCCATTACTTGACTCCATATATTAGCAGAGTCTGTAGGAATATTGTTTTGATCTTTGAAAGACACATTATTGGTTTCTGTTCACCACATGCAGGTATTTCCCAGAAGGCATTGACATTTACTTTGAGAATGTTGGGGGTAAAACACTTGATGCAGTGCTCCTAAACATGAGAATCCATGGCCGCATTGCTGTATGTGGAATGATCTCACAGTACAACCTTGATCAGCCTGAAGGCGTGAAAAATTTGATGTTTCTCATAGTCAAGCGAATCCATATGCAAGGATTTTTAGTTTCTGATTACTATCACCTCTATCCCAAGTTCTTAGACACTATGCTGCCTTATATCAGAGAAGGGAAGATAGTGTATGTGGAAGACATAGCTGAAGGCCTTGAGAGTGGCCCAGCTGCCTTGGTTGGCCTTTTCAGTGGTCGCAATGTTGGAAAACAAGTTGTTGTAGTTGCTCGAGAATAATTTGTCCCCGTCTTTTGCACCTGTTTGTGGCGTTGCTGGAATGAATTACTTGTCTAGTGCTACCGTGTGTATTGTTTTTCTACTGTTGCGAGTTGGGGCCAAATGATTACCGGAGTTCGAAATGTAAAATTAGTCCATATAATTGTTGGTGTGACGACCCTTTTTTTTAACATACAAACGGATCTTCACAGTGGCACGACTACATGTTGCTTAGCCAACATATGACACATGTTCCATAACATGCACCTGATAATCAGAGTTACATTTAACAGCGGAATATAATAATCAATGTGCAGCGGAACACATATCATAAGCGAAAATACATCTAATATACAACAGTTAATTACAACAAGAGCCATTTACAAGTCTAACTATTTAAGGCTTATATAACATATTACACTAATTACATTCTAAAATATAGGCTCAACAAATACATGTGCCACATAGGACACGAGCCATGGATAAAATATCCCAAAATGCGGACTACCCATGAGTCCGTGACTTATGACTGTCGCGATGTGTTCCAATCATAATATCCTATACGCTAGGTGGACGAGTCAATATCTATATCCGCAGGACCTGCAACCAAAGCATCAATGTCTGCACGGTTGCGGGAGGTTGCCGCATCCGTACAGGTGGAATTATGAGCCCACCGCCTTAGCATAAATAAATGCACTAAGACCTCAGAGGTATACTATTCACTGAGTTTTCGCAAAGAACCAACTTTTCTTTTCTAGTCATGCGTACACTATAACAGCCACCAATTTTATATATTTTTGTTTGAAAATCCCCATAGCTGATTTAGCGGACACTGACTAATAGAAAACATTTAAATACTGTGGGCAGCTAGTATTATACAAAAAGATTCGTTATAGAACACAATGACATTTAAATCATGCAACCATCCGATACCAATATACATAAGTTCTTTTTCTATCAAGACTTTTATGCATACTAATACGTCTAGCAAAACTACAATATATTTTCATAAAAACATCACACAATCCGATACCAATATACATAAGTTCTTTTTCTATCAAGACTCTTATGCATACTAATACGTCTAGCAAAACTACAATATACTTATCATGAAAACATTACACAATTTAAACAATACTATGCATGCTCATGATAGTCTTTTTGTTCATTATGAGCCTCACGCTCTCTTCATTATTATTAGCCTCACGCTCTCTTCATTATTATGAGCCTCATGCTCTCTTCTTTATTATGAGCCTCACGCTCTCTTCTTTATTATGAGCCTCTCTCTTCTTTATTATGGGTCTCATGTTTTATGCTTTACAATTCTAACTCTATACTCCTATTCTTTGCAAATCATGCTTTCTTCAAATACCATGAACCAATCAACATGAAATTTTCTTTATTTTTCTTTGCAGGATTGCAGTACATAGTCAGACACTTTAAATCGATTCAAACATTTCATTTATGCATCATTTCATAACATCATTGATATTTCAACATAATTGAAACTACTTAAAACATTCAAAGCATACATGTTAACATATCGTTGGTTCAGTAGAAAATTATCTATCATTTGCATTTCTATAAAATACGAAAATATATCTTCTCAGTGAGTAGAATACTCACTTTGGCTGCGCGGATATCAAGCACTAGGTCTCATAGACACCACCTTGCAATGTATCACTGTGGAATAACACATTGTACTATTTAGCACTTTAAATAATTAACACCCTAATTAGCACTTGAATCGCTCAAGGCTAAACCGTTGAAAAACCCATAATGTTTTTAAGGGTTCCAAACATCTACCTATAAATCTTAGACACTATCTAAAACTCAAACAATACTAACCCGAAGTATTTACTAAGGATTAGATATTAAAATTACTATTTAATTAATTACTAACCTGCAATTAATTTTACAAACCCGTAAATTATTTTCACTAACGCTTATAATAATATTAGCCCTAAAATTATATTCACTAATCTCTAGATCATTTTTTTCACTAACATTTTCTCAATATCATTAACTCTAATATTATTTTCATTAATCTTTTACAATAATTATTAACTCATTTAAAATGACATTAACCCCTAAGAAAATTTTATGGTTAACTTCGCAAATACTATTTAAGCTAAATACCCATAATTATTTATCTTTACTAATATTAGAACCTAATTCATAAATACTTATTTTTTTTTTTTACAAAACCTATAGCTACTTTAGGATTAATCATCACTATAACCACAATTAATCCACAAATTAACAATCTAGGTTTTACACTTAAAAACTCTAAATTAATTTAACCCATCAAATTAGAGTTTCTAAACTTAAACCATAATTTATTTTACTAACCCATAACATAATATTGCTATTTAAACACTAATAACACTAACCCATAAGATTTACTTAGGATTAGACACAAGAAATCGCAATTAAAATACATAACTCAAAAGTTAGGGTTTAAAGAAACTTACCAAAATTCACCAAACCAAAATCCATGGTTTGGGTAGTCTTAAGCAAGTTCCAAGTAACCCATTACCTAAAGAAAATACTAGATTAAACTCACATTTCAATATTTTAACCCAAAATTACGAAATCATGAGTTTAGTGTTTTACCTAAAAACGATCGGTGGAAACGTAGATCCACGTGCAGGGATCACGTTTTCGAAGACGGATCGAAGATCGGACCGTTAGATCTTCGTAGATCATGGATTTTGTATAAAAACCTTAAGGAAAGAGAAATGAGGAACTCTCCATTTTCTGAAATAAGGCTCTCGGGAGCCTCTTCTTCCTTTTATTAGTGAAGGGCCATTTGGCCCTTCATTCAACTTTTACGCATGTGGGGCGCAGGTTGCCCCACATGCTATTATATTTCCTTTTATTTTTAGGGATAAATACCCCATTGGTACCTGAGTTTTACGTGTTTTTAAATTTAGTACTTCAGTTTTGTTTTGTATCATAGGTGGTACCTGAATTAAGGGTAAAAACCCATTTGGTACCTCTGTTAGATTTTCCGTCCAAATTTTAACGGTTCGCCAGGTGTCAACCGCTGAGGTTGACACGTGGCACTACATAAAAAAAAATTAAAAATTAAAAATTAAAATCTTTAAAAAATGATTAAAAATAATAAAATTTTAAAAAAGAAAATTAAAAAAAGAAAAAAGAAGAGGGGTGGCTGAGCCACCCCCCTTGGCCACCATGGGGGTGGCCGGCCACCCCCATTTTGGCCAAGGAGGTGGCCCAGCCACCCCCTTGGCCGGTCTGACCGGTCTGGGGTGGCCAAACCACCCCATAGGGGGTGGTTCGGCCACCCCACAGTTGAAAAAAAAAAAAAATTGAGGGTTGGCCCTTGGGGGTGGCCGAACCACCCCCTAGGGCCACGGGGGTGGTTCGGCCACCCCCTAGGGCCAAAACCCTTCAAATTTTTTTATTTTTTTTATTTTTTTTTTTTCAACTGTGGGGTGGCCGAACCACCCCCACCCCATAGGGGCCAGACCGGCCACCTTGGCCAAAATGGGGGTGGCCGGCCACCCCCATGGTGGCCAAGGGGGGTGGCTCAGCCACCCCTCTTCTTTTTTCTTTTTTTAATTTTTTTTTTTAAAATTTTATTATTTTTAATCATTTTCTAAAGATTTTAATTTTTAATTTTTAATTTTTTTTTATGTAGTGCCACGTGTCAACCTCAGCGGTTGACACGTAATTCAGGTATCACCTATGATACAAAATAAAACTGAAGTACTAAATTTAAAAACACGTAAAACTCAAGTACCAATGGGGTATTTATCCCTTATTTTTAATTCTTTTCTTTTTCCTTTACTTTTCTTTGTTGTTTCTTTATATATATATATATATATATATATATATATATATATATATATATATATATATATATTTTGTCTTCTTTTCTTTTAGAAGGGCCACATGGCCCTTCTTGTTTAGTGGTGGGGCGCAGGTCTTGCGCCCTGCGCCTCACCACTTCATTATATATATATATATATATATATATATATATATATATATAAAATTTAATTAATTAATTATTTTTATTTTCTTTTCTTTGGACTTGAAAAATATTCTTTTGCATTTTTTTAAATGCACCTAATTAAGTTTAATCAATTATTTACACAAATTTTTACTTTAATTATTAAATAATGTCCTAGACATTACAGTTGGTATAGTTTTTGGTATGGTGTGAGCTGCACGTTTTTCGCTGTTCTTCATGCTTTCTAAGATTACTGCAAAACAACTAAATTAGCTTCTGTGAAAAAATTATTCTCAATGAACTTCTAAACTTATACTTGGGGGATGAGCCTTTATAGGCATAGATTTGGAGTTCAACCTGAATTAGGATTCCTGCTCTTTCTTGATTTAGGAATATTGTCAGAATTTCACTAGGACTTTGATCCTTTATTAGATATATAATATGATCCCGAAAAATTCGAGATCAGATTGGACTAGGAGCCCTATCCTGATTCTACTGGGGATAGGACTGCTGATCGGATTATGACTCTTATTAGAGTAGAGTTTTAATCCGAATCTCTTGGGATAATTGATACTTGATACTTGATTTTTCGGGACAAACTTGTTTTGGGCCTTGGCTAGCTGAGTTGACTCTTTGTCCCGAGTTGTCTACATTCTCGGGACTAAGTCTAGATTAACCTCCTGTCACGTATTCTTGGGAATAACTGCTTGGTGTCTGACTTCCAGGATTGGACTTTTCGGAAGTACTGCTGTCTTGATTGCTTAATGTCTATCTCCCTCGATAGGACTTTTCGGGAGTCCTGCTATCTCCTCCTTCGGCCGGTACTGAGCCGAAAGCTCATGATTCTTTTGATGGGCTGATCTTAATGGAATTATTCTCAACAATAATATAAAATAAATCCCAAGATCTTTACCTATCATGATTTTCACAATAAATTAGAACATACCGGAAGTCATAACAACCAAAAACCTTCTTCAATCTTGATCTTGAAAGTGTGAATGCCAGAATTTGTTTCTCTATCTTGACTCTCTTCAGTTACATAAAATTGATGAATTTTGTGTATATTTATAAGATAACAAGAATTGGAATGCATATCAAGTGTTTGAGAAAATTCCTTACTAGGAGGATATCATGCAAATCAATTAATATTCTTAGTAATTAGAACACCCCACCACTGTTTACACAGGAAGTAGATTCAATTAGCTTTATAGATTCATATATTAATGCCGACAATTTTGGAGAGAAAGATGTGCTACTAATTGGATTGTCATCTGCTTTTGTCCCTTTTATATTCGAACAAAAATGTTACAAGTTAATTGTTTAAGCTATCCACCCATCTTAAAAAAGTTTTTTATTTTTTTATTTTTTTATTTTTATTTAATGCATAACAAATACACTTTAGAGTGAGGCTAACAATACTACAAAAAAATTAGGTATTTAGGGTCTTTTTTTTTCACTACCTTTTGCAAAAAGGTTGTGAATTGCATAATATCACTACCTTTTACAAAAATGACTTCTTTAATTGCAGAGTATCACTACCTTTTACAAAAATGACTCCTTAACTAAGAGATAAAGTCTTATTTTAAGGAAGCCGTTAGAATCAGGGTCTTTAAGTCTTTTTTTCCTACTACCCTTCAATAAAGTGATGTAATATACAGAGTTTTAACTACTTTTGGATGAATATTACGCTGCCTTATTAGAAAGGTCTCAAAATTCTCTTGAATTTCGTCAGAATAAAATATTACTCATTGAAGAGATAGATTAAGATTAATTTGAAATACATTTTCGTGGATAATTTTTTTTATTTTTAAACAAAAGAAATTTTTTTTAAAAAAAATTCCTAAATAGCCATATGATATGATACAGTCAAGAAAGTTTGAAACTTGACCATTGGAGCAATATATCCTAAACTGACGTCCTTATTCTTTCCAAAAAAAAAAAAAGAAAAAAAAAGTAAAAACCTAAATAGGCAATAGCCATCTGATATGATATGGTCAAGAAAGTTTGAATTCAAACTTGACCATTGACCAGTTATTTCTCCTAAAACTGACGCCTGCTCTTTAAAAAAAAAAAAAAAAATCCTAAATAGCCATAAAACTGACGTCCTTGCTCTTTCAAAAAAAAAAAAAAAAAAAAAAACAAAACAAATTACGTCCCTGCCTATTCACTAGAGTCATGAGTACTACAAGTTAGATGTGATGATGATGAGTCATTTCTCAGAGGACTTCAAGTCCAGTTTGAAGACTCAATCTTTTTTAAAAAAAAAAAAAAAAAAAAAAAAACGTAGAAGCACTACTTTCGTAAAAGGGACGTGCGTTTGCTGAGTCCTTCTTCAAAGGACTTGTACTCAAGTCCGAATTCTCACTTTCGTGAAGGACTGAAGACGTGTGCTGGCCAGAGTTATCGTCGTGGGTTGAAGACGTGAAGGAATGAAGACGTGCTACACGCAAAGGACGTGGGTTGAAGCCGTGATTAAGCTGAAAGACGCAGGACTTGCAGACGATTTGCTATGTGTCGCTAAGTATCCCCACGATGATATAAGACGCCAGGTATCCCACGTTGCCATGTATTTTGTAGAAACGGGCGGGTGAATTTTACACTTCCCGCTCGATCTCTTACTCTGCCTTGCTAGCCTCCCTCACTGATAACAATATCAGTGCATAGCAAGTCGCAAACAGCCAAAAAAATCCCTCTCCACCACCGTTGTGTCTAGACGTCGTCAACTTGGATCGCTAGCTAGCTGCCATTTAAAAAATTCTGTGAGTTTCTCCTCTAGCTGATCTCTTTCATATTCCATCCTATGATTTCTCTTTATTACAAATGCTAGTGAGATATTTGGGAAAGATGACGCTGTAGTTCTTATTAGATTCTGGTTTAGGTGTAATTAGTGTATTTGGGTTATAATTGTTAACCGGTAGAACATATTTCGTCCTTGCATTTCTCTTGATTACAAATGCTAGCTAGTGAGGTATTTGGGGAAAATGGTGCTGGATAACTATTACATTCTGATTTAGGTGTAATTAGTGTATTTGGGTTATAATTGTGAACCAAGCATGCAAGAAATCATCATGGAGACAATTAGAAATTCCCAGAAATACAGCATGTAAATGTGCAATATATGTACTGCTTCCGTGAGAATTTTATCATGCAAACACTGTATAATCTCTAAGCCTAACCAAAGATCATTATAAAGTTATGTTTATCCATTAAATGCTGCCATATATACTCCTCAATTCTCTGAAAATGTCCCCCCTTGTTGAATGAAAAACAAGCCTTTTTTAGGAAACAAAAAAGGGCTTCCATGTTATATTTAAATGATCTAAATACACCCTAGATGTTTTGGACAGTTAAAATCAATTCAATTTCATTTACTTTCACAATGCCTTAAGCTCTCGTGGAGAGTGAGAGCAAAATCCATTGCTTAGTTATTATCATTGGGGCCCATCTAAGAGTAGCTTCAGTTTATTAAATATATAAAACTATGGATGTCTACAATTTGATGTACAAAAAATTGAAATATTCTCTTTGGACTAGAGCGTTATTCCTATTCTTAAGAAGAATGGTGTTTATGCTTTATAGTGTTTTGGAGCTTTGGAGTTTAAATATTTTTAGAACGCTTATGCACATAGCATGGACTGTGTGCATATGAAAATGCCTAACATTGCCTGTAGGTATGGCCCTCTGTAGCCAAAACAAGAACAACGAAATATTGCCTTAATAAAAATCCTTTCACACCACTTTAAAATGCTTCCAAATTTTTCTATCTTTTCGACCTCTCTAATCCTGTGATATGAGTTCCAATGCAAGAGATCCAAAGAAAAAATACATACTATAAGTAAAAGGTAGAACCATAAATATATCTCCCATCCCCACATGCAAGACCCAACTCGAAAATATGTAAAAACAAAAAATTATTGAAAGAATTCACTGGTCGAAGGTGAAATATTATGATTGGGACTTCTGAACCAATGTTGTGGCTGTCATTTATCTTTGAATTTCACTCTCGAGTTCTATCATATGGAAATCCCAATTTAACCATAGCCTAACAAGGATTTTTCTTCTTAACCTCAAATATGTACCTTGAGTTTGCATGTATAGTATATGTGTGTGTGTGTGTGTATTTATATATATAGTTTTAGATTTTAATTAAGGTTCTCTCTCACTGAGTTCATGATGAATAAAAAGAAAGTTTAGAGATTTCATTTCCCCACCCTGACATCAAGAAGTTTGACAAAGAAATATTACTCCCTTTGACCGTCAGTTTAAAAAAGCTACCTTCTCATGAATTGTAGATGTAATAAATGAATTTATTTTCAATTAAGACCAACTTTTGCTACCTCAAATTTTTAAAATGTTACAAGCATTAATGCTATTCTTCCATTATGTTTTTAACGGTGACAAGCATTACCTTTTCCCCTCGAGGCTCAATATGTTGTTTGGCCAAAGGACTTTCAGCTGTACCTACTCCAAAATCCCATCTAAGATTGAAATTTAAGAAACAAAAGGTAGAAAAAGAATGGTATAGAATATGGTTTTACATTAAATATGCATATATAGCATGACGTGCTTCTACCGTGTTAAATTTCTTGTTGTAAAGTTAATGGTATTTTTATCTTAATCTAGTGAAGCCATGGATAAGAGTTGGATGACAGAGCATAGAACTTCGAAAAAGTATATGGACGGTGTTAAATCTTTCGTGGAATTTGCAGCAGTAAATACTAAGACACCTGGGTTCATGTTGTGCCCATGTAAGAGATGTTGCTTTCGCAAGACACTACGACAACAAGTTGTTCATGACCATTTGACGTCGGGGGCGGGAATTTTGCAAGGTTACACCGATTGGTATATGCATGGGGAAAACATTAGCACACCCATTCATAGGGAGCCGAGTCATGTAGGCTATAGTGTGTCACCCGTTGATGAGATGTCAACACATGAAGGGTCAACAACTGGAATGCATGCCATGTTGCATGATGTCTTCACTATGCACGATTCTCGAGTAGACGTGGATCCCACTGAAGTGGAAGAAGATCTTGAGGGTCCCGATGAGAATGCTAGGAAGTTCTATGAAATGCTTAAGGATGCTGATAAGCCCCTCCATGATAACACAAAACATAGTAAATTGGGGGCCATTGTACGTCTCTATAGTTTGAAGTGTATGGGTGGATTGAGTAATGCGTTGTTCACCTTTTTGCTTGAATTTATCAATGAGTTGATTCCAACCGAATCACCATTGCCAAAAGACACATATGAAGCGAAAAAGTACATGAAGGACTTGGGACTTGAATATCAGAAGATCCCGTGTTGCCGTAATGGTTGTATGTTATTTTGGAAGGAGTCCGAGAATTTAGAAAACTGTACAACATGCAAAATGTCTAAGTGGAAGGAAGATAATGGTATGATTGATGGGACGTCTCGAAAGCCAAAAAAAAAGCCAGCGAAGGTCTTGCGATGGTTTCCATTGATACCTAGGTTACAAAGGTTGTTTATGTCACATCATACAGCATCGCACATGCAGTGGCATGCTAACGAGCGCACAAAAGATGGTGTCCTAAGGCATCCGGCCGATGGTGAAGCTTGGAAGACATTTGATGCACGGTATCCTGATTTTGCCTCAGAACCACGCAATGTTAGGCTTGGCCTAGCGTCAGATGGATTTAACCCTTACGGAAACATGAGTACTTCCCACAGTATTTGGCCAGTTATGTTGGTAACATACAACTTTCCTCATTGGATGTGTATGAAACAACCTTATTTTATGTTATCCTCAATTATCCCAGGTCCAAGAGCACCAGGAATGAATATAGATGTATACCTACAACCTCTAGTACACGAATTGATGGAATTGTGGGATGTCGGTGTTACTACTTATGATGTATCATCGAAGAAGAAGTTTACGATGCGTGCAACATTGATGTGGACAATTAATGATTTTCCCGCATATGCCGATTTGTCTGGATGGAGTACAAAAGGCCCTCATGCATGTCCCTGTTGTATGGATTCAACTCATTCTATCTGGTTAACTTATGGGAGAAAATATTGTTATATGGGGCATAGGAGATGGCTGCATAAGGATCATAGGTGGAGAAAGATGAAGAAATCTTTCGATGGTACAAAAGAAGCGGGAACAAAGCCTGTGACGCCAAATGGTGATGAGCTAATGAGACAGTTAGAGGGTGTAGAATCTTTGTTTGGGCACTCTATGGGCAAAAGGCCAAGAACTGATTCCTCGATCAACAAAGAGAAAAGTATTTGGAAGAAGCAAAGTATTTTCTTCAGACTCCCCTACTGGAGACATAACTTGTTGCGTCATAACCTTGATGTAATGCACATTGAAAAAAATGTGGTTGATAATATTCTTGGAATGTTGTTGGACATGAAGGGGAAAACAAAGGACAACGACGAAGCACGTATGGACCTTCAAAAAATGAATTTAAGACCTAATCTGCATCAGGTTACCACAGAGCAAAACAAGACATACTTTCCCTCTGCTTGCTTCACAATGTCTAAGGAGCAGAAATATAACTTTTTAAAGGTCATACAGGATGTAAGAGTGCCAGATGGGTACGCTTCAAATGTGTCACGTTGTGTTAAACTCAAGGAACATACTATGGGAGGGATGAAAAGTCATGACAGTCACATCCTCATGCAACAACTGCTGCCGGTTGCCCTACGCGGTTCCTTACCAAAGAATGTTGTAGAACCTTTGATACAGTTGTCTGGGTACTTCAGGGAGATATGTTCCAAAACAATGCGGTTAGAGGATTTGGATCGTCTTGAGTCTCAGATCCCCATCATATTATGCCAACTGGAACAAATATTCCCACCGGGCTTTTTTACCTCGATGGTGCATGTTGTTGTACATCTAGCTACTGAATGTAAACTAGGTGGACCGGTCCACTTTAGATGGATGTATATTTGGGCTACTCTAATGGTAGGTAATGTTTGTTTTGTTACACTTGAAGCTACAAATTAAATTATAACATTATAATTGTCAATTTGTATGTAGTCAAAATTCCATGTTGAGACTAGTCAACAACTGAGTGAAATTAAAAGGATCACATTCATGGACCTGGGGAAAAAGAGGAAGGATTATAAGTATGGGATCAAGCATTCACTACAAATTAAGGAGGGTGAGACAGTTGAAGAAATCCTTGAATCGACACCTACCAACCACGGGCTCCCTCCTGAAACTCTGGAAGTAATGGTTCGGAGATGGAAAAGTGAACTTGATAAGGTAATACATAACATGACTATTATGATGTATTATGATTTACATGCGTTCTATATCTCACTATGGTAATAAATAATATAGGAAAGGGCCAATGTAAACAAAGAAAGCCGAGCCTTGCAGAAATTTCACCACACCTCTGGGTCAAAAAGCTTTGCACGGCTTGCATATCAAATGGTACGTGTTTTATCCTGAACAAATATGTGTTGGCTTGATTTATTGTTTGACATTGTTGTATAAATATATGACTTTTTACATGCAGGAAAAAGAGTCAGGGTATACCCCGAATCGTAGCCAACTTTTTATGGTGACTCACAAAAAGAAGGACGGCAACCCTGTCAATGAAGAGGCTGCGAGGATGATGGTAAGTGTATTCACTTTATGAATATGCGTAAAGATCTATAGATGTACACATGCACATATTCTAATTAATTAGGTTAACGACAAAATATGTATAAGGTTTTCTATATTTTACAGGCCCAAATGGAGGAATTAATGTCGCGAGATGCTCCGACAAGTGGGGTACGTGCGAATGGGTCAATATCATGGTCACCCGACGACCCATATGCACAAGTAATGGGCTCGGAACGGCCTGGCCATGTCCGTGGAGTTGACTTCGGGCGTACTTCTGGTAGAGCAAGGTTCAATTTTAATGGGGCATCTACATCTAACAATCATGAAGGTTGTGCAAGTCAGATTAGTAGGTTGGAAACAACCGTGGATCAGATACGAAACATGATTGATTTGCTTATGCGGGAGAAGGATGTTCCATGGGCAGCGCGTGTCGGCAATGCCGCAAACATTCCAGGTACGACATTTCACTAATGTTAATGGTGTATTTTGTAGTATTTCTATTGTTAAGATTAAGTACTACGACAGTTTATTACAATGTTAATTCAGGTATCATCAATACCTAACATTGCTTTAATCAGCACATATATAGAAATATTACAAGCAGCCAGTATTAATTAACTAATATGGAGAAGAGTGCACTCTAAATTTAGGATATGAAATTACATCTTTTTGTCTTACATACTTTGTTGAATCCCCAAGAAAATGAACTACACATGGTAATTTGTTGTCAATGCTGTAAGAGCAAACTATACATATGAAAGTTTGTTGTCATGAGAATGTGTTACAATTAATTATGTAGGTGATGAAGACCCTATTGTTCGAAATGCGGATGTCGTGCAAGCGAGAGATGATGGTGGGGAAGAGGACAGCAGGACACCGGGTGAATTTTCGAACAAATTTTATTAATGAAATAACGTACATATGCAATCCACTAATTCTAGTCTTGTACTTGTGATGTTGTACGTGTTTAGGAAATGGATGCTAAAGGAACTTTGTAGCGAGGTAGCTGTGAAGTTGGTGGCTGTGAAGGTAAAGTTATTTAAACTAATATGAAGACAATTGTTTACTAGTATGCTTACCTCTTGATCCTGTACATGCTTATATTTCTTGGACACGAGTAAATTAGAAAGTGGTTCATTATTCTATCTAGATTAGAAGTTTTGGGGATCCACAATCTTAATTAAGACTTTCTTAATATATTGTACTTGTTTTACTATTAACGTTAAACATTTCATGCTCATAAAGTGAAATAATTTTAGCATGCAGACCATCTTCTTTTGTATGTTATTCCAAACATGCTGTGTTATCCCTTCCTATGTTTATATCCTCTAATATTAACATTGTATCTAGTACTTATTAAAAACATTCAAGATGTGTAAGGATACCAACTCCCTCTGAGAAGTATTCATACTACACAGGTTGTGAGGGATTAATCCTCATTATTTTATGGGACGTTTGGGTTCCATTGGGTGATATGATAATGCAGAAATTTACCTGATATTTGGCTTCCACTGAGCTATGAGTAAGACATCCATAAGTTGTTAATGAAGTGAAATCAGAAGTTTATACAACATGGCATAGCATGCTCCGGGGAAGTTGTGTGTTTGGTGAGAAAATTTTAGGAGAAAAGCTTTTTGAGTTCTGCCCAATCAATTTTAACTTTTTTTTTTTTTTTTTAGAGGTATCATTGTGAATTTGAATTTATGACAAGCACATGCAGTTTTTTTTTTTTTTTTTTTTTTTATTTTCGCAATTATTTTTTTTGTTGTCTTTTTCTACAAGATTGAAGAGTAGTTCAGGTATTCAGTAAATTTATTCTCTTTTATATTCACCTGGTTCATAAAATTTTACTGCATGCTATGTGATAGAAGTTCTGAATATATTCACCTTATAAATCATAGATGAGGTCTTCTACTGAGATTTTATCCCCACTTCAAAACATTTACTTCTCATTCATTATATAAAAGATTAAAAACAACCACATTAGCACTCCTTTTCAGTTTTCAAGTTATAGATATGTGTATTTGAAGTTTACTAATACATATTTGGGTTATTTATTAATTAACTAGTATATACATTTCTCTTATATGGATCATAACGAGATTATTTTTGTTTTTAATGTAGTTATCTGAGTATTGGGAGATGCTGAAATGCTGCTGGCCGTTCGTCTTAGACAGAATGTGAAAGTTGTATGCTATTCACATTTAATTATGGACGATGCGTTTTTTTTTTTTTTTTTTTTTTTGGTAAGAGAGACTGACTGAACTCCATTATTTATGTATTTTAAATTTCGTTACAAGCATAACTATTTTGGTGAAACAATTATAATTGACCAGTTATTGTAATTGATGTCTGTGTATATGGAGATGTCAATGTGTATGATTTGTGTATGGTTGTAATTTTTGGGAGAGCAATTATATATATGTATAGGTATATAGGTTCTCAGATTTGGAAACATTAAAGTTGATTTTAAATTTTAATTTTTGAAATATATTAAATATAAAGAATAAAATGGAGCAAAATCACTACCTTTTACAAAAGTCAAAGAATACAATTTTAGAACCTTTTGAAAATGACTTCTTTAAGCTACCTTTTGTAGCTCACGTTATTGGGCACAATTCACGTCCTCAAAAAAATGACGTGCTGTGCTGTGCAATTCAAGAATTCTAGTCGTGTAGAAGGTAGAAGGAAGCAGGCTTGAGACGTGGTTTTACGACCTTTATAACGACGCGAAGCAGGTTTCAAGCTTTGAAGACCCATTAACTAAGACGGGCGTTGCCCACGTTAATTTCCGTCCCTGTAAAAGCGTGAACAATTTGTGTGTCCTTTTTCAAAGGACTTGAAGACTATTCAAGACCTTATTGGTAGAATGACGTGGGTTGCCCACCTTTTAAATTAAAAGGCTTCCAAAAAATTTTCTAGACTAAAGGTTTACTACATTTTATAAATGACTACATAAAAAGGACACCCACTTTTTTTAAGTCTTATTTCTTTGTATGTAGTCTTTTTAAAAAGGACATAAATGTAGTAATTTCTTGTCGTTAACGCAATTTTTAACACGACCCGTAAACCCGACATGAAATTAGAGGATTAGAATTTTGCATAAACGAGTTCGGGTTACAAACGGATCGACCCGCTTGATCTGTTTATAAAATTATAGACATGTTTTACATAATAAATTCAGATTAAAACGGGTGGCAGCCCTACTTTAAAGTCCGGTAGAATAAGTTATTTGGCAAGACAACCGGCTAGGGTGGCTGGCCACCGAGCCATTAGTTTATATATATTTATATTTTGATGGAAGTTCATGTCACCGGATTATAAGCAATGACGACGGATTTTCCAAGTAGATCGTCACTGCTGACTGCCCCCTCCCAGCTCAACCAGATCATCCGTGACATATAATGTGTCGCAAAATTCATGTTGCCACGTAAGCAGATACGAGAATCCTCGGATCAGTTTGCTATAAAAGACAACCTCTGTTCCAGCACTTCTTCCCCACCTCACCAAGAGAGAAACAGAGACAGAAAGAGAAAGAGAGTTAGTTTAGCAATGGCGAGCGTTAATGCAGAGGAAGTAGGGAGCAACAAGCAGGTGATATTGAGGGACTACGTCACAGGTTTTTTGTACGTCACCACTAGTACCATACAATTGAAGGTCCCCGAAGGTTCCAACGCTGTTCTGGTGAAAAACCTCTACTTGTCCTGCGATCCCTACATGCGTGGCCTCATGAGGCCAACCGGGTCCATTAAAGCCAGCTACATCAGCTCCTTCACGCCCGGTTCGGTCAGTGGATTTTCTTTTCAAGTTTTATGATTCAGTGTTTGGAATGAAACGAGAGTTTCCTTCACTTTTATTTTGTTTTTTTTTTCTTTCCAAACAAACATATTAAACAACCGATTTCACCTTTACGTCTCATAAAATACATTTTAAATAACAAATGAAATTTCAAAATGTTCCGAACTCTATGAACTATTACTTTAATTTATATATATATCAAATAAATCATTGTCCTCCTTTTGTTAAATTTTTAACAATGCCTAATCAGATTCGACTGAGGGGTGGCCGAGCCACCCCAAGCTTTTCGGGGTACGTAGTATATATGTACCATTTTTAGTCAAGCAGAAGCTTAAAATTTATATATAACTGTGATTAGAAACTTGAGATATCTTTTTTTTTTTTTTTTTTTTTTTTTTTTTTTTTTTTCTGGTTGATGTTGTGTGAAGGCATAATTTATGACCTTGATTTTGAAACTTTGCAGCCCATAACTGGACATGGAGTGGCTAAAGTTCTGGATTCTGCGGATCCAAACTTCAAGAAAGGTAACTTGGTTTGGGGAATCACCGGGTGGGAAGAATATAGTCTCATCACAGAAACTGATTTTCTGTTTAAAATTCAAGACACAGATGTGCCTCTTTCCTACTATACTGGAATTCTTGGTAAGCTTACTGCTTCTAATTCTGTTCTGTCGTTGTTTGGCTGCATGTGTAAAAACAGGACATCTAACAGATTCATAATATGTATGTAGGTATGCATGCCTGGCATGACTGCTTATGGTGGTTTCTATGAAGTTTGTTCTCCTAAGAAAGGAGAATATGTCTTCATTTCTGCAGCTTCTGGTGCAGTTGGTCAGCTTGTTGGACAGTTTGCCAAATTGTTGGGTTGTTTTGTCGTTGGAAGTGCTGGAAGTAAAGAAAAGGTTACATTTCTATTGGGATGGATACTTTTCTCTAATCTGGCCCTTCTTTATTTCATGGCTCCCATCTAGATGCATGTATATATTCTGCAATCGTACGTTTATGTAGATATAATAATTAACTCTTTTATTTTATTTTATTTTTTCTACTAATAAACTCATATTTATTCTATTAAAAACCAGGTTGATCTTTTGAAAAATAAGTTTGGTTTTGACGATGCTTTCAACTATAAGGAAGAGCCTGACTTGGATGCAACTTTGAAAAGGCCAGTTTTAAATTTTGCTCTAAAGCTTGAGTATTTACAAGTTACTTTATAGAATGAGTTGTCCGGCAGCTTTGAACAATTGGCGTAATATTATCAACAGCATCTGCAAAAATATTTGGCTTCTATATATAAAGTTTTAGGTCGTACCAATAGTTTGAAGGTTTGGTTAATATATGGGGATAATAGGCTGCTGCTTAGCTAGCTAGATATAGAAGTTAGGATTGTACATGCGAATGTGGATGCAGTTATCACATTTACATAATCGCATCTGCATCATATAGTTACTAATGTTATACGCGCAGTTATTGCAGTTTGTAACCGTTATTCATATACCAGGTAATAGGTTTATTTTAGTCTTTTTTTTTTTTTTTTTGTGTTTTTTCATCTTTTTTGGGACTTTACTATGACCTATTTTAAACGATTTTGAAAATATTTTTGGCATGCTTTTTTTTTTTTAAACCCTTGTGTTTTAGATGAAATCCATATCTTGATTTAAGATTCTAACTTAAAAATAACGAAGAAAATATAAACACCCCATGCATTATGAGTTCATCCAAAAAATACAAACATACAAATTACGAAGGGCAGTTGGTCAAATATAAATCCTACAACATTACAAATCCAGCAAATATAAAAAAAAAACATAAATTACAAATCCAACAAATATAAAAAACAATATTACTAATTCAAATCATAAAAAACATAAAGTATAAATGTAGCACTTTCAAAAGTGGATGTTGATAGCAATAGATCTACAGCACACCATGAATCCAAATCATCAAACCTACACGTACAAATCAAGAAATCAATTAAATGTAAAATATAATAACAATTGTATTGTAAGTAAAATATGATGACAATTCAAAAAATAATAATATAATCTTGATTACTAATGGTGCGTTTGGGTATCGAATATTTCGAATATAAATAATATTCTGAATCTGATCACGGATTTCGAGGCAATGAAAATGTGTTTGGATGTTGAATATAATTCAGATTCTTTTCGAATATGTGTTTGGGTGTTGAATTTGGAAGATTAAAAAAAAGTGTTTTATAATGGTAGAAAGTGGTTGGAAATGATTGGATTGTATGAAAAGTTGTGTATAATGATTGGTGTTATGAAAATAAGTGTTAATTTTTAAAAATTGAAAAAAAAAAAAATATTTTTTAATAGTAGGAAATGATTGAAGATGATTGGTTTGTATGAAAAATTGTGCATAATGATTGGTATGGTAAAAAATAATAAAACTAATAATAAAAAAAATTACAAAAAATTTAAAAATTAAAACTAAAAACTAAAAAAAATAATTATATTTTTATTTTTATTTTTATTTTTATTCTTTTTTTTAATAATAATAATAATAATAATAATAATAAAAAAAAAAATAAAAAAAAAAAAAAAAAGAGAAAAAAAGAAGAAGAAAATATAGGTGGCAGCCATCCCTTTGGGAGGGGGGTGGCCTACGAGCCACCCCCATTTTCCTATTTTTCTTTGAAATTTATATATATATATTTGCTTTTTGGATTTTAGTTATTTTTTTCAATTTTTTTTTTTAAAAATTCTATAATGACATGCGGCATGAGTAATATGGACATATCTCGCCCAATGTGGCATTTTTTCAAAGGTTTTGGTAGTTTGAGCCTTTGAGAGACCGAAGTCGGAGTGTTAGCAATTTTTTGGGCTAGATACAATACGGGTGGTAATTTGGGGGACTAAACTGTAATTTTTCTTTAATCTTGATAATGATTGAAATATTCAATGTATACTAATTAAAAATTGAGTATTAAATTTTATGGACTAATGATTTTAATTTATTTTGCTTTATTAAATCTAAGATAAACACGTTTTTTTGTTTTAATTTTATGATTAATTTTAGTTAATTTTATTTAGTAACGAATATTTTTTCGAGTTTAATATAAATTATTTCCTTCTCATTTCTCGTGAAAAATGCCTATTTCATTCTCGTTAAAATTAAATTACTTATCTGTTTTAATTCAAAATTATAAACCGTAATTATCGACATATTCATTTACCACAAATTAATTTGAGCAAGATATATCTAACATAAAATAAAGAAACTAAAAGCAAACAAAAAAATCTATGGAAAGGAAAAAGAAACAGATAAATTCTAGAAAAAAATAGGAACTCTACTGGTCTTATAATCTAACGGCTGTTATCACATAAATTCTGGAAAACGGTGTAAACGTTTTACACCCAGCCGAATTCCACTGCGTCTGACTGCGCCTGAGCAGATCTCGTAACAAGACGAAAGCTTGATATTTTGTTTAAACCAAAAAATCTGAAACAAGGTCGAATTACGTTACAATGCGGGAGTGGTTGGCTGCACTCGGATATGTACAAAAAATCTGACGGACAAGATTTATTCTAGTGACTTCATGATTTAGTCAATGGTCCTTAGAAGCTCACATTAATGCTGAATGTTAAAGTGAAATACACCCAATTGTCTTCTGTATTATGAGTCTGAAGACGCGGGTCCCACAACATTAAACAAATGCAGCTGAATTAGATTGTAGCAATAAATGCTTTCACACCAAAATATTCACGCCTTTGATCATCTGATACCTCGAAATACAAACCGATTTCAATAAAGCATTCGGGTTTTATTCAACATGGATGCAGGTGTCGGGTTTTTGAATAAAAACCCGGTTCGAATACACAAAAATTTTCGAACCAAACACACCATAACAAACTTCTAGGCAAGAGATCGATGATTCAGTTATTGAATTTGTAGGTTGAGTTTAAGGCTCATTTACAATAAAAGTAACTTGAGTTAAATGGCCCATCTACCATAGAAGAAATTTGAGTTAAATGAGCGAACCAAATAAAAAAAGATCTTGAGTTAAATGAATAAAAGTAAGTTTCAACTAATTTATAAACAATTAAACATTTACCTGGCCTTATATTAAATATATGGCTATTCAGATACAATTAATAACCGTGTCTCCATACTTTCAAATTGTTATCCGCTATCCGCAGCCGCATATATGCGCAATTAGTAAGTTTTGCTAACAGCATCCACATATTCAGATAGCTAGAAGATAGCGTTAGTGGTTAGTTAAAGTTAATAACCGCCACATGTAAAACCCTAATAGAAGAATTAAGAAAGTATTTTTTTTTTAAAAAAATAAAATAAAATAATATCTATTAGAGTAGATCTTCAATTATCATGTTCCGGGAATAAAAAATTCTCAATATCCTTAATTAATTAGTGCCCCATGCATCCATCAGAGTTTGTATGAGTATTGTTTTGATCTTTGAAACATACATACATTAACTATTGGTTTCTAATCACCACAGGTATTTCCCAGAAGGCATTGACATTTACTTTGAGAATGTTGGGGGTAAAACACTTGATGCAGTGCTCCTAAACATGAGAATCCATGGTCGCATTGCTGCATGTGGAATGATCTCACAGTATAATCTTGATCAGCCTGAAGGCGTGAAAAATTTGATGTATCTCATATACAATCGAATCCATATTCAAGGAATTGCAGTTTTTGATTACTATCATCTCTATCCCAAGTTCTTAGACTTTGTGTTGCCTTACATCAGAGAAGGGAAGATAGTGTATGTGGAAGACATAGCTGAAGGCCTTGAGAGTGGCCCAGCTGCCCTGGTTGGACTTTTTAGTGGTCGCAATGTTGGAAAACAAGTCGTTGTAGTTGCTCGCGAATAGTTTATCCCTGTCTTTTGCACCTGTTATTGCTTTCGTTTGTTATCATCCAACTTAATTGGCAACACAGCTCATTTTGGCAAAATAAAGTTTACTCATTAGGCAAGAGTCATGTAGTCTCTCTATTTAGGAAAATAAAAAACAAAAATAAGGAGTATCCTTCTTTTTCAAGTATTGTAATTTTGTTTAGTAGGTAGTATATATATTTCCTTCTACGTACATGCATGTTGAAAATCAAGGGGATATTTCCGTTAATTAACCCTAGAGCTTGTAAGGGGTATTCTATAAGAACCCTCGAGTTATTGAATAAGATGATGATCATATCATTTCTTCAGCTTAATTTATCTTGTATGAAATTTAGGAGGTCACTGTCCCCTCAAAGCACCACCAACTTCAATGTTGTTTACCTTAACCTATCTCAAAATTTGATCCTAAAATTTGTTGGAGTGAGTTACTTGTCAAGTGCTACTGTGTGGAGTGTTTTTCTACAGTTGTTTGCAAAAGACTTACATGTGGGTTGGGGTCAAATGATTACTAGAGTTCAAAACGGTGTAGCCAGAGTTCAATTCCTATGGAGAATGAGTGTATACTCGATGGAAAGAATAAAGAGAAATATTGTTCTTCTAGCAATAAATACATTGTTGTGCTTGTGTCTGTATCTCTAGCTTGTGTTTAACGTTGTAAATGATGGCTGGGAAGATAACAAATTAATATTGGCTTACCATTTTCGTAAGGAGATAATCACAATGAATTCTCTACATTTCTATATAAAATAAGTAATCAAAAGCTATTTTTTTTTTCTCTTTTAGCTAATGACTATTCAAATGCACTTTGCATTCTATTATTTATTCTTTCTCTATATCATTTAATTTAAATAATTTTTTTTATTCTTTTCTTTTATTTCATTTTTCAAACATATAATTGCCCTTTGGTAAAATAGAGAAAGAGAGAGAGGGAGAGAAAATCATAAAAAAGTTATGCATTCATTTATAATGCTTCCCTACATTTGGGTAAGCATGGTAGATGAAATGCAAATCATATTTGGTTTAAAGAACCAAATGGAGATGTTTTTTAGGGATTTAGTTATCCATCTTGCATAGAAATCCAAAATGCATAAGTTGTACTGTTGTATTTTCAAAGTTTTCCAGCTATAGAATATTTATGATATTGCTACTTAACAAATGTTGTGATGAAGACCACCGTTGTTAATGATTGATTTATCAACTACTTCCATGAATTTGTAAGGGTTTTGTATTGGTATACATCAATCACACTAAAACCAAGTGTAATTAAGTAAGTAAAGTGTGTACCTAGTAAATGAAGAATAACAAAACCACAAGACAATTAAGTATAGAGAATGGTTTACAACATAATCATCTCAACTTTTATAATCTTACACTCTCATAATGCATTTAAAAAGCTAATTAAACACAATGGAAGCACCTCAAATACTTACCTTAGATCAACTTAATTATGTAGTTCAGATCGATACATGTTACTTCATGCAGTCCAGCAAATTGATAATAAAGAAACCAATAGACCAATCAGAGTAAAACAACTATATATTTTGATCTAGCTTGATGTCAAATTAAGAAAAACTAGTTAGCGTTGGAAAGCTAATTCAAATAGCTACAATTTGTGTTTTACATAGAAAATTCAGTTTCAATGTTTACTTGATTGAAACGGTTTGTCAATAAAATTACAAAATTTGGTGTAGATATCTCACTTGACTCTCACTCGAGTAAGATTGCGGTAGGATTTTCACTCAGCCCTGGCTCAAGCAAGATTGCAACTAAGTGCGGTACATAAACTTCACTTGACACTTGAGCGACGTTTGCTCGAGCGAGATCGTGATTATTTTAATAAAGACTAGTTTCATTTTTTTTTTTAGGTTGCATCTCTAACCTCTATTTAAACATAATAAGGGGAGTAATTCTACATGTATATTAAGTGTCCATCAAGAAATGAGGTGGCTTTTAAAATCATCATTTGATCAATCAAACGTCCAATGGTGATTTTAAAAGTCACCTCATTTTTTTATAGACAGTACTTAATGTACATGTAAAATTACTCTAATAAGGATAAAACTTTGATATGTTTTTTACTAAAGAAAATAGTGTTTTAAAAATGGTAATTAAAACAAGTGATTGAAAACGTACACTCGTTTGATCGCAGACCTTCTTTACTAATTTACATGATTAAAGGGCTGATCGAAGACCCTGGTATACGAAAGCAATACATGCAAAACATGAGAAGTTCAGGCCTTTCTCTATCTATATAAGGAAAGGACCCATCTTTAGGGTTCTTGTGACTAAAGAGGTGGATATTATATACTTGCACCATTCCATTATCTAGGTATAATCTAAAACCCTACATTCTATTTCCTATTTATTAAGTTTACTCTTGTTTAATTAACGTGCTATTTAGGTTCTTAAATATAGATACCAAGTTGCATTGTTTTAAAACAAAGGTTGAACTGTATGCACGTGTTGTTTGTAATTTCATGGCTTGATAGTGTAAGATTAAGTCTGGAACAATATATACTATTTACGCACACATGCACACGTACACAGCTCTTTCGTAGGTTGATATAAATATAGGCCCTGTTTGCTAGCCCCCCCCCCCCCCCCCCCCCCCCCCCCCTTGGCCCTTTCCCTTGTCAATACGGTGCAGCAGACAAAATTCAAATGTTAGCTTCTTCAAGAAGCTTTAGTTTGAGTCAATTCCTATTTTACCCCCAACCCAAAAACACCATTCCTGCTACCACTGTTCCATGCACAGTGCCTAAACCCCCTTATCCCAGAAAATTTGAAATCTCTCGTATCCAACTCCTGACTGCATCCAGAACTTCATGCAGGTGCTAATTTCCCATTTTACCTCTCATTTCCTTCTCCATTCTTGCAAGCACGATTCCCTGCACAGTGCCTAGACTCTCATGCCCTTAAAAGTTCTGAAACCTCTCGTGAACGGACTGACTGAATCCCATCTCCTCCGTCTAAGCATCTTTCCCGAAACCTCTCACACCACTGCATCCATCTAGGCTTGTCAATTTTGACACGACCCGCGAATCTGACACGAACACAACACGAATATATAGGGTTTGGGTTTAGGCTATAACCCGTTTACGACCTGTCAACCCGTTTATGACATGTTTATAACCCGCTAACCTGTTTATGACACGTTTATGACACGTTTATGACCCATCAACCTGTTTATGACATATTTATGACGAGTTAATGACACATTTTTTACCAAATTAGTTAAACGGGTTGACACGCCAACCAAATGGGTTGACACAGCAACCCGAATTGCCAAGCCTACATCCGTCTACCTCCATCAATATGCAGGTAAGTCCATGAACTACCCAACGTTTCCTACATTTACACCTCAACCACTCTGGGATTCCATACCAGTCACCGTACGATACGCTCCAGCCATTTTTCCCACCCCCAGTCGTTTCAATCTACTCCCCCATCAGACTGTGTGAATCAACCTTGGTATTTCGATTTTCACAATCTTCCTTCATCTGCCTATAAATGAATCTACGCTATTCCACAAGGCAGCAACAACTGGTGGTGCATAGTGGGTCGAAGGGATTTTCATTTGCACGGGAAACCAGGTGCTTTGCCTCCGGGTGGTGCATGCCCAGCCCAACGGTCAACGACTTCTGCAACCACGGGTCCAACTACCAGATCACGTTCACAGGTGTGCATCTAAATTATTCTTTTCGGTTCATCTTTTTCTAGGCTGCTCTTCCTTATGTTCCTCCCCCCTCTTCTATACGTAAACCCCAAATTCCGCCCTTTGGCTTCGCTTTTTCGTTATGTTTTTTGTGTATTTGTATGCATTGCTTTGTGATGTCACTGATTTGGGTATTTCGTGAATTAACTTGTTTTTTGGTGACCTGGGTTTGGATGGGCGTTTTGCTTTTTCAATATGTTTTTTATGTATTTGTATGCATTGCTTTGTGATTTCACTGATTTGGGTATTTTGTGAATTAACTTGTTTCTTGGTGATTTGGGTTTGGATGGGCATTTGATTGTCGGGCTATTTGTGTAATGACATAATTTCTAATAAATAATTATTTGGGTTGAGGCATATTCAAACTTGTAAAATGCTTGATTTTTTAACAGATTATTTGCAAAATGGAAGAATGCGTGAAAGCTAGGGAAAACGAAATTATGAAAAAGCATTTTGATAGGACAGAGTAAGAGAGTGTTTTATATGAATTCAGGACTGCAAATCTAGGAAAAATGAAATTATGAAAGCTCAAATGAAAACTCAGTAGCATCAATATATTGAACATATGAAATAAACATATATCTAATATGAGAAATATCTACAAAAACAAAAGAGCATGAGATCAATTGTTGCATACAGAAAGAAACGAGAGGCAAAATACAAGTCCATAGGTCAACCAATATTCGTATGATTCCCAAAAGAGTGGATCACCCTTTTAACATGGCAAGACACCAAGGTTATTTACAATTCCATTTAGCTTTCTTTCCAACACTTTTGAACATATCTGCCCCATCATGTGGTAGAAAGACATCATATCAGACAACTGTTCTACCGACATTTTCCCCATCACACTCCTTGCCAACTTTTCTTTCTCCCCATTCAACTTCAATCCCTCTATGTAGGAGCCTGCATTCCTCACTATTGCACCCATCTGCTTCGACCTATTATCTTGTTACAAACTCAATGTTGTGTTTGACTGCAACTCAAATCAAAACAAATAAAAAGCAATTGACAACAACATAAGAAGGAAACCCCAAAAAGAAAATATAAAACACTTATTTGATACTTCTCTCTATGTCTTGGTAAAGGGTGCCCCCACATGCAACATTTAATAGAAATCAATTTTATCAAAGGGATTAATGAGCATGAATTTCTTGGGGTTAATATATAGGATACATTTTTGGATTGCTGGTGATTTCTCATACCCATGGAGCATTTTAGGTATAGATTCAATTCATTGATGGGTATTCTAGTATATATATATATATCTTTCCTACCCTGCAACTACTATGGAGAAAGCCAATGGAGACTGATAGAAGAATCTCCATTACTGTTGAAACCTTTCCTTCCTTCTTTTATTTATTTTTTTTAAAATGAGAAAATAGAAAATTCCAAATAATTCTTCTATTTGAACTCATCGTACGTTCTACATGATTTGAGTCTGTTTATGAAGCAGAGAACCTGCATTGGACATTTTGTAAAGGCCTGTTAAAGACAGAAATGCTTCATCTATCTAATATGAGAAATATCTAGAAAAACAAAATAACATGAAGGTGATATTTGCATACAGAAAGATGAACAAAAGTTCGGTTTGCTTTGGTTCTAATCAACACTGTTATCATATAAACATGTTCTTTTCATATATGGACATCCAATATCAAATTATAAGGGTTTTGTGCCTTGCAGTGATTATTAAGTACTGAAGAGTTTCAAGTTTGGAGTTGAATTAAGTAATGTTCTTATGTAGCACTAGAAGTTTTAACATGAAAGCGTTCATATGTTACACCAAAAGAAAATAGCCCTATGGCATGGAAAAGGGATATGGGGGTCATAACTGGTGCAGAATCGGAAGAGAGAGTATTCCTACCCCTTCAAATAGAAACAATTTATGTAGTATGAAATCCTTCTTTAAGTTTTTTTTTTTTTTTGCTGCTTTACTTTTACTTTCTAAAGTATATATAAGATAGGTACTTGACATATAATTACATATGCTTCCTAATATTTCTAACCAGGGTTCACAAAACCAACTAATTTTCTCGGCAACTGCTCTGTTCATCTACAACTAATAAATACTTGAGCGATAGGTTTTCTAATAATTACCAGATAAAAGTAATTAATAATTAGGAGTTGGTATAGATAAGAAGACTGATGCACGTGATTGGATATTATCATAATAGAAGTAGTGGCACCGTTTCGCTAACTATTTAAATGATTTTTTTAAAAAAAAATGAAACAAAAAATATATTTTTTTTTATATATTATATTAATAACTGATTATGCCAAAAAAACAGCTTAAATATTTTTTTTTCAAGCGTTTTTATGCCAAAAAACAGCTTAAATTCTGTAATATAAAAATTCACTATTTTTTTTTTAAAAAAAAAATAGTAGAAAATGCTGATCCGATGCAGCGTCTCCGGCACTAATGATGCTTTTATTTTGTTTGTTTGTTTTATAGCGTTGTTGTTAATATATTGTTGTTAATATTCATCTTGAATGTGTTAAACAAGTGTCCTGTTGAACACACTTTGTGCACATAATTAAGCTACTGTGTTCTACACTTGTGATTTGTAGTTGATTGTATACTTGTGTTTGTGATTATTCACTCCAGCACCCGCGGTACTTCTTACGACCACGTCTGACAACTAAAAAGGTATGATGCTGTTCAATATTTCAACAGTTGGTCATCTGTTTTAAACTTTGTGATGTGCTTTCATGTCATTTATACCTTAACATCTATTTTGTTAAAAATTGTTGTACATCCATATGAAACCTTTTCATAGATGTCATATGTCACTACCCCACGAAAGTCCCCAAGGAAGCACCTAGTACCAACCCCATCCTCCCCACAGTTGAATCCCAGCCCTTTTAAATGGATCAAAGAGAATGAATTGACACTCGTTTATACACTGTTGGATCTGACAACAAAAGGTGTGCGGTCGTCGTTCAAGGGCCATTACTCCACCATCACCGAGAATTTGAACAAACGTACTGAAAGGGATGGCGTCCAGTACAATCGGGAGCAGGTTAAGAAGAATGTAACGCCCCAGTTTTTAAAACATATTTTAAATACACTAAAGAATAAAATAATTATTTTCAGTTGTTTTATAAATATTTGCAATTGATTTTGATGAACTGTGTTTCAATAAACTGATAATTATTTTTATCACCAAAAATTACTGAGTTAATGAAATAGAACAGATAATTTACCATAGGATTAATTAATCTTATTTTTCAGAATATTACTTGGCAATTATTCTTTATGTATAATAAATCGAATATATCATTTCTGCTAAACAAATATTTTTAATCAAAAGCAAGGTGAACCAGCTTGTAGACTAAATAATGGTTCAGTGTTTTTATAATTTTTATATTTCAATTCATCTCCACTGCGTCTTAATTAAAACAACATCATCTGATCTTCCCCACCATTTTCTCCACTTCACATTTTTATAACCCATCGATGCAGGGCAGCTCGTGGTGCACTCATGATTTGATTAAAAACTCTTTTATAGCATATAATTATTATTAGTTTATTAACCACATTTTATCGGATCGCACCTTTCCTCACGCACTCCTCCTTCTTTTCCATTATTTCTGCTCCTTTTCCTGCTATCCCTTCTTTCCAGCATTATGTTTATTGTTATTATAATTTAAGTGGCCGACTATTGTGATTGAAACACTACCTCTCAGCACACTTCCTCTTCCATTATTCCTTCTCCTTTTCTTTCTTTTATTTTAATCTTTCTTTACAGCACCTCTTTTCCTTTATTCCCTCTTTCATAATTCTTTCTCTCTTTCCCCTCCTTTCTTTATTCCTTCTCACTCCTTTTTTAAGACCATCAGAGAGAGAGAGAGACCAGCAGAAACCGGTTTCTTCTTCCTCTCCTTAGCTTATTTCTTCCTTTCTTTTATTCTTCTTTTCTAAGACTGAGAGACCCTCATGTAGTCCATGACCCAGCCCGTGTCCTCCAACTGTGAGCCAGCCCCGAACCGCAGCCCATGCAACCAACAAACACGAACCATGCAGGGACCATACAGCTCTACCCCGAAACTCATGCAGCCGAGCCCGATCTACCGAAACCCGCGACTCGGTTCCCATCGAGCTGTAGATCCGTGAGCCACACCGTGAATCCCAGCCCTCTGCAGACTCACGCATGACCGCGCGTGCGTGCAACCCAGAGACCCAAGATCCGGATCCGAGCCATTCCCGTCGATGCCGCGAAGACCCGTAAGGCACGAACCCAGAACCCCGTGCTGGATGGCATTTTCCGACGATCGGGATGGTGTTTTCCAGCGACAAACCCGACCACTTCAGGGTATTAATTATTGTGAATTAAATAATGTGAGTGTGTGAATTAAATAATATGAGTGAGTGAATTAAATAATGTGAGTGGAATAATATGAATTAAATAAGGTGAGTGTGTGAATTAAATAATGTGAGTGGAATAATATGAATTAAATAATGTGAGTGTGTGAATTAAATAATGTGAGTGGATTAATATAGATTAAATAATGTGAGTGTGTGCAGCCAGCCCGACCCGGCAACAACCCAAGCCCATACCCATGACCCGACCCGGAATCCCGACCCGCCGGCGACCCGCCGCCGGCAGTTTCTCCGGCGACTTTTCCGGCAGTTTCTCCGGCGACTTTTCCGTCAGTTTTTCCGGCGACTTCTCCGGTGACTTTTCCGGCGACTTTTCCGGCCACTTTCCGGTGACTTTCCGGCCACTTTCCGGCTATTTTCCCCGGCGACCAAACTCACCGTTTCGCTGGATTTTCGAGTGGAAATCCTTAATGTGAGTTTCTAAGTTTTTAATTAGCCTAAAAGTATATATTTTCATAAAATCAAGTAACTAGTATATTAGAATATAACTTTAATAATTATAGAATTGAATATTCTTATTATAACTTATTTATGTATATTATATTTTGAAAAATATATATATACTCTAAAGTATTGATTATGTTTGATTATTGATAATTAATGAGTGATGTTGTTTAAACTAAGGGCTTGATTAATTATAAAACTCTAGAATTAAAGAACGATTTCATGAGTTTAATCATGTAATGCATTGTTTTAGAAATTGAGTATTATGGAAATTGAGCATGCTGTATTATTATGATTTCTCAAATATATTGGTTGAAATAATTGTTAATATGTTTTGTTAATTGGTTTGGTAATTGGATTGATGTTCCCTAAAAGTGATTAGGTTTTGTTAGAAAAATACATAGGTTTCTTGTTGGTTGATTTCTCTATGCTATAGAGAATGATATTAAGAATTTTAGGACTCGAGTGATTACTTGAGACCTAGATTAGATGTTATTCCAAAGTATTGATTTGCTAATTGATTAAGTAAATATTAAGTTTTAACCATGTTGAGTGTTCATAAATGTAAGTGATTTTTCAATTAATAGATGATCGCTTCTATGTATGTGTCTATGTATAAAAATAGAATTCATGTTGAGGCATGAGTTCCTAGAAGTAATGATATTGACCTAGTATGCACATGTATATGTGTTTGATGCAGATGATGATTTGAGACAGCACAAAAAGGGCTGTAAGTATTTTTATACTTACTGAGGGTAGCACTGGATTTCAGTAATATTGTGTTTATGTTTTATTTTAATTGGATGCGTGTGACTGATTATTGCATACTGTTAATAATCAACCTATTAATATTGGGCGCAACGTCTCCCAAAGGTTCATGATAGAGTTGAACCGGAAACCCTAATAATCATATTGATTGGAACGTCTTTCAAAGCACTAGAGGAGGGAGGTCTCTAATAGTGCGAAAACAAAGCTAATTAAAATGTAATGTAGAGGGGACGGCCTCGAGAAACACAATTAAACGGGGGAACGTGCCCTTACAAGAGAGGAGTGTAATCACTATATAAACTGTTAAACTTTGCATGAAAAACTATCACCACATCATTATGTCATATCTGTTCCTTAAAATAACGCATAAATCATGATGTTGTTGAAAGACAGTTAGCTCACTCATGGAACTATGGGATTGTGGCGGTAACCACCTTCTCATAGATGTTTGCGCAGGTACTGAAGATTATGGAATGGATTAACTGCTAGCTTAAGAGATTTATAGCTGTGTAGTTAGGATTTTAGTACTTTGTACTCATAGATGTTTGTACTATTTGCTTGTAATATGTCTAGACATTTACTTGTAATTAATAAGTTCCATGCAGGCTTTAGTGTCATATGTGTCACATGTTTCTTTGTAAATAGTGTAAAGATTTTTAATGTATTTTCTAGAAGATGTCAGTTAAAGCTCTGAATATATCGTAAGGGAGTTGTCCCTATCGGTGATGTTTAAAAAAAAGATATTCGTATTTTTCCGCTGCCAGATTTTATCAACTCTGAATGGTTAATGACACGTAATTATCCAGATATAATTACTTACGCTCTTTTGTAAAAAGCGGGTCGTTACAAAGAAGATAGAGAAATTGAAGAAAAACTGAAATGAATTCACTGACCTCCATACCAGCAACATTGTGACTGGGGTGGGTTGGAACGAGGTGGACAATACGGTCGCGCTAGATTAGCGTCAATGGGAACAATTAAAATCGGTAAGTCTCTCACTATCCTTTGTCCAATTACTCTATGAACTTGACAAACGTTATTCATCCTCTAACACATTCACAATGTGTTGCAGCAATATGGCCCAAGTAAATATTACAGATTCAGGAAAGGCGCACCGGCAAACTACTCCCTCTTGAACAACATCTATACAGGGTCAACTGCAACTGGTCGATATAGATATTGAAAAATAAAGAGACTTCTAATTTTAACAAGTGTGTGTGAACAGTGTGCAAATAAATATTAAATGAGAAAATTAAAGGAGACAAATATTTTGTTGACGAAGTGGAAACTCAATTAAGAGAAAAACCACTCCGGGGTAGCCAAACCCAGGATATCCACTATTCAGAAGACAAGACTAGATACAAAGTAGTAACACTCACATACCCCTGATGCAGTGGTCGTACTTTGCTCTCTAACGTGTAACCCAACACGAACGCCTCCCAACCAGGTCTCCTACTTGAAGGGGTCTTCAATGGAATCCTTTACCTTAAGGCCAACCCTTAAGATAGACTTCACAGCTGATCAAACCACACACTGGCAAAGCTAGAGAGCTAGCAGATCTTCAATATCTCCCTAAACACCCTCTCTAAGCTGTATGAAATTCACCACCGAATTTTGTGTTGAATGCATGCCTAGAAACCCTTATTTATAGGGTTTAGAAGCCCTAATTTGAGTCAAAAACGGAGTCTGTGGCATGCGCATCCGGATGGGAGCCATGGCCGTCCGGATGGGCAACTTTTTCCTTGTCCGAAAAGTAATTCTAGAATTTTCGCAGGGCAGTCCGGACGCAAGATGTTTCCGTCCGTACGGGGGCCTTCCAGATGCTTCTATTAGCCGTCCAGAGAGTTAATTTACAGAAAATTTTGTTTGCTTTCTAACGACGCCAATTTCGTCCCAATCCGATATTTGAGTAAAAAGTTATGATCAAAATACCGGAGGGCGTCCGGACGGCTTGACTGAGCGTCTAAACGGTCAACTGCAACCGCCTTTTCAAAATAGCACTGAAAGCTTCCATAACAAGGCCGCGTCCGGACGGTGTTGCCCTAGCGTCCGGACGGTTGCACTTCGGCTGTACGTAATTACCATAATAAGGCTTGGAGCGTCTGGACCATGAAGGCTGATGTGCGGACGGTTGAACTGGTGCACGCAATTTCCATATTTGAAGCTTGATCGTCTGGACCATAAAGACTGACGTCCGGACGATTGAACTTTGTATGCATGTCTTGCCTTATAGAGGACATCGTCCGGACGGGATCACACATCGTCCGGACGATTTTACCCGTATTCCCATAACTGTGTCTTGAGTCAGAAACCCTAATGCTTGTCAAACACTGAATGGCATCCAGACAGTATTACCACGTTGTCTGGACGGATGCACTTGAACTCTGGGATCTTCTTGAACTCTGAAGAGCGTCCGGACTACGTTCGGGCGGATGCAATCTTGAACTATTCGAAGCTTCTAGACACTGACGGGCGTCCGGACGGAAAGTTCTCGTCGTCCGGACGGATGATGCTCTGGATTACTGGGCGTCCAGACGGTATATCATGTCGTCAGGAAGGCTGGCAGGGAACCGGATTTTCTGACTTGCAAACTATGCTGAATCTTCTGGACGCACTTCTGAATAGCGGAATCCCTATTCAAAAGCATCATTACAAAGAAGTGATTTTGTCCAACAAAATGCAGCCAACACTAAAACTAACAAACTCTCCATTTGGCCATTCTGGGACAAAAATCACTTGACCGGTTAAAAATACAATCCCGGTCCAAATCAAAAATTACTCCCCATTTTTGTCACAAAGGGACAAAGGGTAAAATAGAGTAATTAGAAAAATCACACAACAATTACTCCCCCTCAATGTCTCAGAAGTACAGGGGTAAACAGAGTAATAATATCCACAGACAAAAACTTTATAAAATCCAAAACAATAGGAGAATAGAGAAAAGTTTATAAGTGGCCCAAAAGAGAGGAACAAAAATCCTCCAAGTATCAAATCCTGTTGATCCACTGAATGCAAGTAACAGAGAGAAATCAGTACCAGAAGTTGGATTTGCGCTACTTCGGCTTCTAGCTCAGGAAGCCGGGAACCATGGACTGAACAACCTTTAATCTCTTGATTTTGCAAAGCTAGAAACTGGTTATCCGCAGATTGACATCCTCTAAACAACTGGTCTGCAAGATAAATAAGAAGATTCACCATTGAACCTCTAACTGATGCAGATCTGAGGGAATGCTACGGAAGGCTCTGTATGAGTTGGGGAAAAAGCTCAGCTCAAATACCAAGACCTTTGGAAATTGAACATCCGACTTCAACAGTCAGTTTTCCAAAGGATCCATCTGTCAGATATTGTGTTGGGAGTTGATGGATGATATATTCCTGAAAAAAAAAGTTTAAACAGAAATATTTCCAAAAATAACACCACAAAGAAATATTAGATCATGTTAGTCCCAAAAAGAAAGTGGTATTATAACAGCTGTTAATTGGATGCCCAAGAATTACAAAAACAAATATCGCAATCCAAATGACCCAGATATACCAATATCAACCCAACACATAGACAGGATAGGATTTTCATACACACTACCTCAAGAAAATATCCCACCAAATATTCCAATATTCTAAGAGCACAAAAACTTAAAAGAATAACAGAAGACACAATAATGAAGATCATGGGATGAGAACAGATGTGCAAAGAATGCCAAAATCTCGGGAGAAATCCACGAGAAAAACGCAACATGCCATGATAAATCAATAAAAAAAATGCAAAGATGTGTGTATGGCAGAGAAAGAGAAGCAAGTCTTAAACCTATAGAGATCCTATCCGGATGTGTCACTTAACCGTCCGGATGGCAACTGCTAGGTCAGCATATGGCAAGACTGCTCTCGTCTGGACGTAAGAATAGGTTCGTCTGGATGCTTCACACTGAAAATCTGAAATTGAAGAAAAATTTGCAGAAAAATATTTTTCCCTAAAGTTAGCTTCAGAACACGCATGTATAACCAACTGTTAAAACAGTCAAATAGCATTGCAAAAATATGCAAAGATATAAATGAGAGTTAAGTATTCAATAAGTACAAATTTCCCTGCAGATAGAAATTTTAAATAGATTACTCAACTCATGCAATGCGTATGTGTGTGTGTGAAGACTTTTCCCATAAGGTATGACTTTCACTGATATGACAAAAAGCAACCAGATTTTCTAGACAAGAGAGAAAATCAGTGAAAGATTAGTCAAAAGTCAAACCTTATTCAGTACTAGGGCCTAGCCACCCTCATCTGATACACTCCCTCTAAGATGCAGCATCCAATTGTTTAACTTGTACCATGAAGAACAAGGCATATTTTAGCACATAAGCAGAAAATATACATATATCGCGTAGAATTCATAAAAGTAACTGCTTTATTCTTTTGATGCTGCAACCTAGAAAGAATGCCAGAATTTTTAGGTTCTAGGTTCAACTAGCATTTGGTCAATTTGGTCAATTTGGTCATCTTATCAAAAACCTCTTCTCTTATCTAGAATTTCTAGAAGCAAAAAGTCAGAGAACGAAAAGATGTACCTTAGGGAAGTCTTAGATAGTGCACATTTTCATCGCATGAGGAAAGTAACTATCTATCATTAAGATGCAACAGGAAAACTTAGCAGATATTATGCATAAACTCTCAATCATATATAAGCATATTTAATCAATGCAAAATGAACTGAGATATCAGGCAAAAACACATGCAATATCTGAAAAGCTATCAAAAGAAAGAAATAAAGTTCCGCATCTTCTTTCCAAATATTTTTTTTTTTTTTTTTTGTTGAAAAATGAGACAGAGAACAAAAATAACAAAGACATGCTTATGGAAAAGGAAATGACATCTATTCCCTAGCATGTAAGGTAAAGCCAAACCTGTTCTCATGGAGAGAGGTTTAGAAATACCAAGACAGAAAAGCAGCCGCATGACGTACTTTAACTGTCATCTCCAAAAAAATATCTGCAGATGTTTCTCAAAATAACAAGAGAAAATATGGGGATAGAATAAAAGGTTCCTCAAATAGAATGCAAGGCATGAATAAGATCTGACATGATAAATGATGCAATGCAAACATACCTGACATGCATTAGGATTTAGGAACCAAAATCCTAGGCATGGGAAGACTTCACTTTTACTAGGTGAGTCCACTCCCCCTCAACGGGTGAATGGTCTCATCCTTCTTGAACCATACCTTCTTAAACTGTGGAGATGATTTGCGGGTCATGTTCATGTTGACCATACTCCTTAGCATATCCTGCATCAGGCTCAGCAACCCTTCATAGCCATGGTTGCTAGTGGGCTTCTGCGGCTTTCTCTTGTAGCGCCTTGATTTGTTCTTCTTTGATTTGTCACTTTGATTGACAGAAACAAACTGCTGCTGATGCCGTGGAGCCTGATGTGCTGTCAAAGGTAGAATGCCTGATGTAGCTCCTGCCGGAAGCTCCCTTTGAACCTTCGACTTCTGAGCCTGGAGCTGTGGACATTTGGGTTGGATGTGACCAGTGATGCCCCAGTGATGACAGGTGTAATGTCCGGGAAATTATTTAATAATTAAAGTATAAATTTGAGTAAATAATTGATTAAACTTAATTAGGTGTATTTAAAATGCAAGAGAATATTTTTAAAAGACTAAAGTTTATAAAATGAGTTTATCAGGTTTAAATAAAAATAATTCTATTTAGTGTGGTAAAATAAAACAAAGTGTTTTATTTTTATCTTATGGCTTGTAAATGGTAGCCATGAAAAAAAATACAAGTGATACTTTCAAGTCCAAAGAAAATAGAAAATAAGAAAAAAAAAAGAAAGAAATTGAAAATAGAAAATAGAAAGGAAATAAAAATAATTAATAATATATATATATATATATATATATATATATATATATATATAAATAAAAGGAACGTGGGGCGCAGACCTGCGCCCCACATTCAAAAAAAGAAAGTGAAGGGCATTTGCCCTTCACACAAAACGGCCATGTGGCCATTAAAAACAAGAAGGCCGAATGGCCTTTTTAAATGTGGACAACATCAGTTTTTAATAAAAGGGCAGGGACTCCATTTTTCACGTGCAGTCCAGATCCCCTTCACCATTTCTCATTTTGTCTTGTAGTTTTTCACACAAAAGTGTTGATCCACAAAGATCCAACCGTCCAAACTCAAATCTGATTTCAGAAACATGAATTATGAGACCCGATCTAAGTTTTCACCGATCGTTTTGAGGTAAAACACTAAATTCATGATTTCGTAATTTTGGGTTAAAATATTGAAATGTGAGTTTAATCTAGTGTTTTCTTTAGGTAATAGGTTACTTGGAACTTGCTTGAGACTACCCAAACCATGGGTTTTGGTTTGGTGAATTTTGGTGAGTTTCCTCAAACCCTAACTTTTGGGTTATGTATTTTAATTGTGATTTCTTGTGTCTAATCCTAAGTAAATCTTATGGGTTAGTGTTATTAGTGTTTAAATAGCAATATTACGTTATGAATTAGTATAAATAAATAATTATGAGTATTTAGTTTAAATAGTATTTGCGAAGTTAACCCTAAGATTTTCTTATGGGTTAATGTTATTTTAAATGTGTTAATGATTTAAGTTAATAAGTTAATAATTATGGTAAAAGATTAATGAAAATAATATTAGAGTTAATGATATTGAGAAAATGTTAGTGATAAATAATTTAGAGATTAGTGAATATAATTTTAGGGTTAATATTATTATAAAAAGTGTTAGTGAAAATAATTTACGAGTTTGTAAAATTAATTGTGGTTTAGTAATTAATTAAATAGTGATTTTAATATCTAATCCTTAGTAAATACTTCGGGTTAGTATTGTTTGAGTTTTAGTTAGTGTCTAGGATTTATAGGTAGACGTTTGGAACCCTTAAAAATTATTATGGGTTTTCCAACGGTTTATCCTTGAGCGATTCAAGTGCTAATTATAGTGTTAATTATTTAAAGTGCTAAATAGTATAATGTGTTATTCCACAGTGATACATCGCAAGGTGGTGTCTAGGAGACCTAGTGCTTAATATCCGCGCAGCCAAAGTGAGTATTCTACTCACTGAGAAAAGTTACTATTTATGTATTTTATAGGAATGCAAATAATGTGTTTTTCATATTGAACCAACAATATGTTAATTATATGTTTTGGATGTTTTGAGTAATTTTAAATGTGTTGAAATATGGCAATAATGTTTATGTGATTTAAAATGATTTGAGATATGAGTATGAAATATGTTTGATGTATTGAGATATGATTTGAAGTGTTTTATAGTTTGCTGCGGTTAAAAATTTAAGTTATGCAAATTGTTTGAGAAAATGACATGTTGAACTGTTTATGTCTTATGAATAAAGCATGTGTTAAAGGCATGCCCATGAAATTAAATGTATAGTATTTGAGCTTGAGCATTGAGCATGACACGAACAAGACCGGGGTTCAATTCCCTTAGGCAAACGAATAAGACCGGGGCTCAATTCCCTTAGGCAAACGAATAAGACCGGGGTTCAATTCCCTTAGGCATCGAACAAGACCGGGGTTCAATTCCCTTAGGCAAACGAATTAGACCGGGGTTCAATTCCCCTAGGCATCGAACAAGATTGGGGTTCAATTCCCTTAGGCAAACGAATAAGATCGGGGTTCAATTCCCTTAGGCAAACGAACGACAAGCATGCATAACATTTGTTTTATGATAATTGAATTGTTTTCACGTTATGATATATAGTAGTTTTACGCTAAACGTATTAGTATGCATAAGAGTCTCAATGGAAAAGAACTAATGCATATTTCTATCGAATGGTTGCATGATTTAAATGCCATTGTTTTTAAAGTCTCACTGAATCAAAAGTAAAATAGTAGGTGGGGATGTATGTAGTTGTTTCCAATAATGAAACTTCTACGTACAAGCTCAGCTGCGTAGTATGCTTTAAACGTTTTCTATTAGTCGGTGTTTGCTATATCAGCTATGGGGGTTTTCAAACAAAAGTTTATAAAATTGGTGGCTGTTATAGTGTACGCATGACTAGAAAAGAAAAGTTGGTTCTTTGTGAAAACTCAGTGAATAGTATACCTCTGAGGTCTTAGTGTATTTATTTATGCTAAGACGGTGGGCTCATAATTTCACCTGTACGGATGCGGCAACCCCTGCAACTGTACAGACATTGATGCTTTGGTTGCAGGTTCTGCGGATATAGATATTGACTCGTCCACCTAGCGTATGGGATGCTATGATTGGAGCACATCGCAACAGTCATAAGTCACGGACTCATGGGTAGTCCGCATTTGGGTATTTTATTTATGGCTCGTGTCATACGTGGCATATGTATTTGTTGAGCCTGTATTTTTGTATATAGTCAGTGTAATATGTTTTATAAGCCTTAAATAGATAGACTTGTAAATGGTTCTTGTTGTACTTAACAGTTATGTATTAGATGCAATTTCGCTATTGATATGTGTTCCGCTGCACATTGATATTTATATTCCGCTGTGTTAGATGTAACTCTAAATATCAGGTACATGTTATGGAACGTGTACGTTATGTTGGCTAAGCGACAAGTAGTCATGCCACTGTGAAGATCCGTTTGTATGTTTTCAACAAAAAAAAAAAAAAAACTGGTCGTCACAGCTAATGGTATCAAAGCAGTTAGTCCTAGGGTTTGTTAGAAAAGCGGAAAGCGGAAACTTAGGGTTGTGTCAGAGTTTAATAATAACAAAGGAGCCGTAGGAAATCTTAAAAACTTCAACAAAGATAGAAAATTAAAATGTAATACTCCATATGCATTACATGGATTTTGTGATGCATATAATTTCATTTATGGGATAATTACACTTAACCCCCCTGATTTATCCACGGTATAGCGATTTACCTCCCAATGTACCAAAATTGGTATATGACCCCCCCCCGAACTTGCCAACGTGTGGCAAAATCAACCTTCCGTCCAATCGACCGTTCGTTTGGACGGAAAATCGGTCACGTGCAAGTCACGTGACCGTTTAAGACAGAGACCTTCCCCAAGTCACGTGACTTGCACGTGACCGATTTTCCGTCCAAACGAACGGTCGATTGGACGGAAGGTTGATTTTGCCACACGTTGGCAAGTTCGGGAGGGTCATGTTCCAATTTTGGTACATTGGGGGGTAAATCGCCACACCGTGGATAAATCAGGGGGGTTAAGTGTAATTATCCCTTTGATTTACGTATAGTTAGCTTACCTCTCACTTTCACATTGTAGGTTAACTTCAATGTGATCGTTTAGAGTATATTGCTTAGATAAGGAACGGTTTAGAATAAGCTTCTTAGGTGCATTGTATGGGTATTGTGATGCATGTAATTTTCTTTACGCAGTATTGTCTATGTGGTATTTCATTTTACAAACAAGTCATGCCGCCTAGACAAGCAATGTTGATACGCAATGAGGAAGAGGATTCCTCTGTGGGTGTTTGAGGTGGATGTGATTTTAGGTACCTCTACCTCCCATCCTCTTTGTCAAGGAAACAGTTCTTTAATAGTGGTTCCAGGCCCTTTGGAATGAAGGATGCCTTTGCGAGCCGCTTAGGTGTCACGCGGTGCACAAATTATGGAAAGCCACACTTTGGTGTATGTGTCGTGTTGAGTCATGGGTATGCTTTCGATATAGTAGACTTGGCCACCTCATAAAGTAATGTCCTTCGTTAGCCTCTTTGACTCAAAGCCGCTCTAGCGTTGTCCAGTGTAGTGTGTGGGAGCTACACTCGGATGTATGTCGAGGAAGATCTAGGGCACATTGTAAATATGGTCGAGGAGGTCATTTTGCGTGAGGTCAACTTGTTTCCGCCAAAGTCAAGTACCTTTAGTGGGCAACTACCAGCCGTGACAATTTGCTCAAGTATCGTGTGCCCACTCACACCGAGCAATGCTGAAGTCCGTCCAACCACTGCAAATGCTGCCGATGCTATCATAGGTATTATACCTTTATGCTGTGCCATTGTCTGCATTTGGCTTATTTGAGTTTTATCCAATCGTATGTCTCATTATGCATAGTTACATAATGAGTATTAAACCTTTAAAATCAAACGTACGTGACCATTTCTATTAATGACGCATTTGTCCAAAGTAAACATGGAGGTCATTGCTTTAGCACTATATAGGTGGTGACATTGCTAGCTCTAGTGTTTGACATGATGAGTTACAGTGTCTAACTCATTTAGTTGGTATGTTAAGTGGTCCACCCATGTCTCATTTGCATGTGTGAGTTGTACAAATTGAGCATTGAACTCTTAGATTAAAACACTTGCGTGGCCACTCTTGTTGGTGACGCATTCACTTGCATGAAATGTGTGGACAATTGTTCCATTGGTGCAAGAGAAAAGACTGCCAGTGAAGGTAGCAGTTGATGAGTACCAAATATTGTGTATTTGGACCCCTTAATTTACATTAGTTAAACCTTTAGCTTTGTTATTTTCTAATGCTTTGGTTAGTTTTAGTGTTTTTATATTTTGTACGACAATAAGAGAGAAATGATACAATTCAAGCAAAATACAAGGAAATTCGGATGCAGCAGACCAGTACATTTAGACTGATCATAACAGGACCAAAAGATATCTGTTTTGGGAGTTTCTTAGGTCTAAATTGAAGTTCAAGATGTCAGCTTTCCAACGCAACAATTTTCAGCCAATTCAGAGATGCGTGGAAAAAGATATGGCTGTTTGAATTTCAGTCGTCGGATCATCCCGAAAATCCGGAACCATCTCTCTTATTATTTTTCTTTTGCTTCATCCCTTGTCTCCCCAAAGCTAGAGCCAATACTCGTTTTTCTCCACATTCTCAGCCACTTAATCACTTTTTTTTCCACTCAACATCATTCCATAAAACACTCACCACTCATTCCATAAAACACTCACCACTCATTCCATAAAACACTCACCACTCATCTCTCCACTCATACACCCACTCACCCATTCCACACAAACTTGGCTATAAAAGGAGACCAAGGCTGAAAATGAAGAAGAAAGGAGGAGGAGGCATGAGCCTCTTTGTACATAACTTCTTGCTTCTCTTCTTCTTGTAGTTTATTTCTTTCCTTTTGCAACTCTTTGATTTTTATGCTTTTAATGTTTTAAGTTGTAGTTATTTTATCATGTGTAGCTAATATTTTCGTTTGGGGTTGAGGATGAAACCTCACCATTGAAGAAAAACCGAGTTTCTTGCTTGTTCATGCTATTTGAGTTTATGGGTTTGATTTCTCATTGTTCTACTTCGATTTTCTTGAAATGATGTTTTGATATCTCTTGTGGTTTCCGGATACAAGTGATGATGTGGAATAAGTTTCATTAAATCGGTTGCTTGGTTTTTCATCTATCAAAACATTGGACATTCATTGTGCGCCGTTTGACTAATACATTGTTTTATCGGTTAGAATGAAGATATCCATTGTGATTGAATGATACATTGGATGTTTGGATTTCAATTGGTACTCTTTGTGATTTGTGCTATGAACGGAATCATTGGATGATCTAAATGAATTTTGAAGCAATGTAGAGCATACCTAAGATTTATAAGTGACAACCTTGAATAAGTGTGATGAGCATGAGATTAGGTTGATATGATTTGGTGAGTGTGAATTCCAAAACCCTAAACCCCTTTATTTTCGTTATTTTCGTTTATACTTTCTTTTAACAAAAACCCTAAATTTGGAACTAGGTTAAAATAGGATTAGTTTGAATAGAGATTAATTTTCGCAACACAATTCCCTGTGGGATCGACCTCGCACTTGCATAACGCTATATTGCAAAACGATTCGTGCACTTGCGAGTACTATTTTAAAACACATCAGCAGTGTTATGCGTATAGAGTTCCAATGTTGGCATATTTAGCTTCAACATGTAATGTGTTAAGTTTTAATGCCATGCATATAGGATTTCGATGTTCAACATGCTAAACAATAAAGCTTACCATGTTAAACTACGATGTTAACTCATTAAGGCTTTGGAATGGATTGACGATCAAGGAGTAGAAGTGAACGTAGATAATCACGAATGGGTAGTTGTATTCCTACCCCATTGTATAGAGAGTTCGAACTTTGCGGGTCTCGTTTGTGAGTTACTCCGCTATCTCTCTCTGATGTTTGACAATGATAAATGTTCGAGAGTATACACTTGTGTGTTTGGCTTATGCCTAAGCCAAGCTCATGTCGAGTCCAAGTTGAGAACATTAGGATAGTGCAGATGTTTCCACTTTAGTCGCAAGTCTACGCGTAGATGCATAAATTATCGTGTACTAAACCGAGTGACAATCAATCGGGAGTATTCCTTATTGAGAACTGACAACTTGTTCAGTCAACTCTTGGGAGCTTCAATATTCTCGGAGATCGACTTTCTTTCGAGATACCATACACACGGTGCAAAATGGAAATGTGCCAAAGTCAGCGATCCATATATGGTATGACCATTACGAGTTTTTGGTGATGCCATTTTGATTGACAAATACACCGTTGGTATTTATGGACTTGATGAATCAAGTGTTTCATGGGTACCTAGTCATCTGAGTAGCTGAGTGTACCGTTGACACGTTAGTTTATTCGACTAGTTGTGTCGAGCATGAAAGACACTTGATATCAATGCTGGAAGTGCTTAGTAAAATGGATTCTTCTCCAAGTTCATGAGAGGTGAGCTTTGGTTGAAGAAGTGTCATTCTTGGTTTATGTAATGAACGAGAATGGACACGTAGTCAACACAATAGAACGTGAACACTGGGATCTTCTCGAACTCTGAAGAGCATCCGGACACTTTGCCATTACGTTCGGACGGATGCAATCTTGAATTGTTCGAAGCTTCTAGACACTGACGGGCTTCCGAACGGTATATCATGTCGTCCGGACGGCTGGCAGGGAAGCAGATTGTCTGACTTGCAAACTATGCTGAATCTTCTGGAAGCACTTCTGAATAGCGAAATCCCTGTTCAAAAGCATCATTACAAAGAAGTGATTTTGTCCAACAGAATGCAGCCAACACTAAAACTAGCAGATATGCTAGCAAACAGTCCCCGTTGGAAAGTTCTGATAGCGAAGATATTACCTCCATCGCCCTAAACCTCACACTAGCCATAATCAACCTAATCGACCCCCAACAGCCTCCCCACGGAGTCACAAGAGGAGGGGTAAGAGGGTTGCTTCCCTGACAGGCCAGTCGCCGCACAGCAGCAAATGGTCGTCGAAAGGAAAGGCGGTTATGCATGACCTCTCAAAGGAATTCTACGACATTGCAGATCACATTGAGCGTATGCTGATCAAGACTGAGACCGTTGGATTCGTTGGGGATGTAGGTTGTAGCACCGGCCGTAGACGAGATTGGGTCATTGACGCAATTGCCATAGTAAACACATTGGCCATTGAGACTGGATTGAATGTCTGTCAACAACGTAAGGCGTGTGAAGCCATGTCCAACAACAACGTCTCGAAGGTGTTCGTAGCAATGACAGATGCTGGCCAGAGAGACTGGCTAATGAGTTTCATTCGAAGCGATGATGATTGAACCTTATTTATGTTTCGTTGTTGGCATTTTCACTAGACATGTTTAAATTTCTATGTTGTTTGTAGTTTGGATATGCTATAACTTATTCCGGGTTATGTATGGATATTTTCGACTTTATGATATTTATCCATCATACTAATTTCTATTTCGTTATTTTCATTAGTTGTTAGGACCCTCATGCAGGTGATATTATTTGCTTCGATTAGTTGACGTGGATGGCCTTGGTACATCCAACTCGAACTTTGACCTTGTAAACTGGGTAAATATTATAGATGGCGAACCCAATTTGAAGAACGACATGGTTAACGATGAAGACGATGGGCAAAGGTACACGTAAAAGGTCCTTGAGGAGTTAGAGACATCATTTCATAGATTGTTCAGGGTGCTTCAAGAAGTGAATTATACGTAGGGTTGGCAATTCGGGTTTGCAGGTCGGGTTCGTGTCGACTCGATTGACCCGATTACACATTCGGGTTCAACACGAACCCGACCCGATTATTAATCGGGTCAAAACTTGTAACCCGGGCACGACCCAATTGTGAACTGGGTTACACGACACGAACCCGTGAACCCGTGCCCACCCCACAACCCCAGTCCCCAAATCCTAATCCGCATTGCATTCACAGGAGAAAAGAACCAAAGTTACCAAACAACACAAT